>NC_043717.1:488831-500994 GCF_006229205.1 Suricata suricatta | reverse complement strand
GATCCAGGCAGGGCTGAGGCTGGGGGTCTGAGATCTCGGCAGGGGTGAGACTGGGAGTCTGAGAGCCAGGCAGGGGTGAGGCTGGGAGTCTGTGAATCAGGCAGGGCTGAGGCTGAGAGTCTGAGATCCAGGCAGGGGTGAGGCTGGGAGTCTGACGTCCAGGCAGGGCTGAGGCCGGGAGTCTGAGATCCAGGCAGGGGTGAGGCCGGGAGTCTGAGATCTGGGCAGGGCTGAGGCAGCTGTCTCCGGAGGCCTGTCTCCTTGTCTGTGACACCGTGCTCTCCCTGTGTCGTGGCGTGGCCATCCCCTGTCTGTGTCCTCGTCCATCTGTCTGCACAGACCCCCGCCAGACGGGATCAGCGCAGCCTCGTGACCCCATTTTCCTGTCACCCCCGTCACAGTCCCCACCTGCAGCCACGTTCGGACGTCCTGGGGACTGAGCCTTCCGCACACGAGTCTGGGAAGGGACACGGCTGAGCCCCGTCCGTCACCACCACCGATACCCTTGTCATCGTTAGGAGCGCCTTTCCGTGAGAAGCCAGGGCGTGAGAACCCCACGAGGCTGATGGGTAAACCGAGGCAGAGAAGCAGAGCGGAGCCCCCCGCACCTCGTTTGCCCCACCGCTGGGGTCCCGGACGGCTCGCCCCTGGGAGCAGGGAGAGTCCGCGGCCGCCCGGACGCTTCACCCCGCTGTTCCCCAGTGGGGGCCGTGCCTCGCCAGGAGCACGGGGACCCCATGGCATCGGACGCCCGTTCAGCCACGGGACGCGTAGAAATCTCCGCGGGACCCAGCGCGACACTGGAGAAACGCGTCTGCGTTTCTGACATGGCGGCCCGGCGAGCAGCAAATCGGGTTTCTGCTCTGCTCAGCGTCTCCGTCTGCTCCCAAACGACCCTTCAGCGCATTTCTCCGTCCCTCCTGCACTTCGCCAGGACGTCACCCCCGACCCGACCGTTGAGTGGCCAAAAGGTTTGAAACCTGTCCCTGTACGGTGTACAACCGGGAATCACCGGACGGCGTAAATTCTGCGACAGCTGAAAGTCATCGGAGGAAGAAAACAAGTTCAACGTCCAAGGTGAAATCATGAACACGCGTTTCTTCCAGTCGGGCATCGGATGGCCCCCCCCCCCCCCGCCGGGTCCTCCGCCTCCCCCTCCCCCGTCCCTGCCTCGCCAAACACATAGGAAATTAACAAAGTCTGTGACCGAGCCACCAACAATTCATAAATTCATTAGATTACAGAAAAAAAAAAAAAAGACCAGGAACCTAGCAATTCGTTTAATAGGTTTTGTTGCAAAGCCTAATTTACATTTGTGCCGGGTCCTGGCAAACACATTACTTCATTAAGATATTTTTTCTAAATTAGAGAAATTTTAATGACTTCTCTTATTTATTGCTTCCATATGCAAGTAGTTATCTTTCTCACAAATGGAAATGAGACCCCGAAATTACCACAAATGGGGCCGGGCCGCGACGCGCATGTGTTTGCCCTCCGAGAGGGTCCCGCTGCCGCATCGAATTACCGTTAACGCGCGCGTCCATTGACCAGACTCCGACGGGCAGGCTTTGAAAATCGCTCTCCTTAACGTTCCTCGGCGGCGGCGGGGCCCCTCCGCCCGACGTCGGCAAATGAGCTCTGATAATATTAAACACCTGCCTGTCCGCCCCCCCCCCCACCCCCGGACCCCGCGCCGCCGCGGTTGACCCCCGGCCCCTCGGCCGCGGTCGGCGGGGCCGCGCTCGGACAAGGAGGCGGTTCTGACGGAAAACACCTGTTGGCCAACATGACCTCAGAGCCGGGGCGGGGGGATGGAGGCAGCTGGCGGGGCGCGCCCCAGGCCCGGGACACGCAGGTGTTTCCGCCGCGGGTCGGGGTGGTGGGGGCGCCGCGGGAAGGCAGGGGGGCCCCCGGGGCCCAGAACGCAAGGGCGCGCACGGCAGGCCAATATCGGGAACAGAAAGACGTGTCCCCAGTCCCCTGAGAAAGGAAGGGACGTCCCCGGTCCCCCCAAAAAGGAAGGGAAATCAGCCATGGAGGCCACAGAGCTCTGGCACCAGACTCAGGAGAGGTCACCCCAGGGAGGCCCCGGATCATCCACAGACGGGAGCTTAAGGGGAGGGGATGCAGCCATCAGTGGTTGGACACTGGACATGGACACCACAGGCCGTGGTGGTGACAACGGGCCTTTGATTGTAGAGTGCGGGTCCCTGGATGCAGGATGTGGACATGTACACTGTAGAGTGCAGGACCCCAGGTGGAGGTCATGCAGAGTCTACACTGTAGAGTGTGGGTCCCCAGGTGGTCATCCGGAGTCTATACTGTAGAGTGCGGGTCCCAGGTGCAGGTCATGGCGACTCTATGCTGTAGAGTGCAGGTCCTCAGGTGGAAGGAATGTGGAGTCTACACTATAGAGTGCGGGTCCTCAGGTGGAGGTCATGGGGAGTCTATACTGTAGAGTGTGGGTCCCAGGTGGAGGTCATGTGGAGTCTATACTGTAGAGTGTGGGTCCCCAGGGGGAGGTAATGCAGAGTCTACACTGTAGAGTGCGGGTCTCCACATGGAGGTCATGGCTAGTCTACACTGTAGAGTGCGGGTCCTCAGGGGGAGGTAATGCAGAGTCTACACTATAGAGTGCGGGTCTCCAGGGGGAGGTAATGCAGAGTCTACACTGTAGAGTGCGGGTCCCCAGGGGGAGGTAATGCAGAGTCTACACTGTAGAGTGCGGGTGTCCAGGGGGAGGTAATGCAGAGTCTACACTGTAGAGTGCCTATACCACAGACGCAGGATGTCGGTTGCAGGCTGCAGGGGTCCGACCCTGGGAGGTCTGCCTTCATGGCGCTCGGCCCCTGGGGTCCCGGATCGCTCCCTCCTGGACCTGGACAGTGTGTCTGTGAACTCGCTGGGAACGCCCGTGTCTGAGACAGGGGGGCCCCGCTGTCTCCCGGGACCTGCTGGGCCGTTTTGCTCCCAGGGTGGGGGTCTGCGGGTGCCGGGACCCTGCGTCCAGCCCATCTCCCCCATTTCGAGTATAAGTAATAGTACTTTTATTTCCTGAGTGCATATCCGGACCTAAAGTGACAGGGCCAGAAGGTAAGCCTGTTAAATCCTTCCGGTAATTTCTCCCCACGGGCTTCCCAAGGTCACTTTGGGATGGGGGACGGGTCTGGCGTCTGCCCAGTCACCTGATGGCTGTCACCGCAGCTGGCTGTCCTGGAGGGGACCCTCCGGTGGCCTGCCCGCACCAGCCTTCCGTTTCCGGCCTCCTCCGGGCCTCTGGGGTTTGCTCAGACACTAAATAGCCAATTTAGGACCATTATATATGTACATATCTATACACACACAGCCCGGCGGGGAGAGAGCGCGGGGGCGGGCGGCCGCGCCTGCGCCTGCGAATCCAGCCTCCTTGTCAGAACTCATTTCTGCCCCCGAGTCCGGGTGGCACTCGGCTCACCCACACTGTCGCCCCGCGTCCCAGACGAGAAAGGTCAGCCCGTGCTCGCCGGGCAGAGACTCTCATTAACGCTCCCGGATTCTTGGAAGAAATCGGGAGAGGGGGGAACGGTGGAGACAGGCAGAGACACTGAGAGGGAGAGGGAGAGGGAGACAGAGGGAGAGACAGAGACAGAGACAGAGAAATGGAGAGACAGACAGGCAGACGGGTTACTGGGGAGGTCGGTGACGCTAGCGATTTGCCTCCATGGCCCCCCTGGCGTTCTGGGGCGCACGGAGACCCACATCCGAACCCATCGCGGGGGCCCCATCGGGGTCTTTTCTGTCCCTTATTTCTTTGGATCCAAGTCGCCTGCAAACCCGGGGACAATGAGGAGGCACTCAGCCTGCGTGGGGTCCTCTCTGGGAGGACCCAGCGCGGCCCCGAACCCCAGTTTTCGGAGGGAGCTCCCCGCCTCCCCGACCCACACCCGGCGCACGACCGAAACCCAATTGCGCGGCCCCGGCCGCGGCGAGAAGCGAGACATCAGCTCCCATCAGGCTCCTGGCGTGATCCCTGCCTGGGCCCATCACCGCGACCTCCGGCTGACGGGCCGCGTCAGGCCCACTTAGCGCTGCGCGTGTCAGCGTGTCAAGGGTTTTTAAGCGGAGGGCCCGGAGACGCGGCTCGCCAATTTCTCCCCGAGCCCCGGGCTGGAGTCCACCCCCCGCCCCTCCCCCCGCGTCCACCCCGAAACGCCGTCGCTGTGCACACAGACTTCATGCCCTGGCACTCGTTCTCTGCCCCTGGAAACACGGGGACAAACCGTTTCTCGGTGGGTTGTTTTTTTTTTTTTTGTAAGAGGATTTCACCGCCCCTCCCCCGCCCCGGGGAACCGCCCAAGGACAAAACCAGCGAGAATCGGGCTCCTCTACGGCCAAGGAGCAATTAAAGAGACGCCCGGGATGAGGAGCCTTCCCGGTTTAATGAGGGTTTGCGTTTGCTCCTGTTTACAGATGCGCTGGTGGCCGCGGTCTCGCTGTCCACACCGCACCCGACACTGCACGAGGCTGGATCCTGCTCAGGGACGCGGCCACACCCAAAGGTGTTTTAGGAACGCAGCACCCTGGGGCGCCTGGGGGCTGCGCGGCCATGCATCCGGCTTCGGCTCAGGTCATGATCTCACGGGTCGTGGGTTCGAGCCCCGCGTCAGCTCAGAGTCTGGCGCTGCTTCAGATTCTGTGTCTCCCTCTCTCTCTGACCCTCCCCTGCTCACACTTTCTCTCTTTCAAAGTGAAATGGAAGACATTTAAAAAATTACAAAAAGAGAGAGCATGGTGGAGGGGGGAACGGGGAGGCTGGGGGGTGAGGACTCTTTGAAGTCCACACAGCCCGGTGCGCACGGCCACCCCGCTGGGCCCCGGGCAGCCCCAGCTGGTGTGGACCCATCCGGAAACAGACGTGGTCTGCATCGGAGACGCACGTCAGAGTAGGAGCAGGAGGCTCAGGGCGGTGAGGCTGCCCGGTCCCCTCGAGGACCCGGGCGTCCTGCCCAGGTGCCCGTCTCATCCCGCGAGGGCCGAGTCACGGCGGGCGGTGTGTGCACGGAGCAGGGCGCCCGGGCTGTGCCCTACTGACCTGCCGGCCGGCCCCCAGCTCCCCGTGTGCAGGGGGCCCTCCCGCTCGCCCCCTGCATTCCAGTACCTGCACCGCGACGCGGCTTCGAGGCGCCGTAGACTTGAATTCCTACTCAGCGAATTGAAAATAGACGTGGCTGCGCTGGGGGTTCGGGGGCTGGGGGGCGTTAACGAGCGCCGGCGGCCCCTCTGTGAATCGGGTCTTTCTCTGCAAGTCTGCCTGCTGCCTGCTCCGCGTCCGAGGGAGAAAATAGAACGAATTGTAGGAAAACACAGGAGGCCTGCGCGGCCCCGGCCGCCCCCCGAGCGTCCTGTCCAGAAACGGGCGCAAAGCGCCTCCTGCGTGTTGGGAACCATCGGTTCCCGCGGCCCAGCCTCACTCGGACGGAAATACGTTCGGAGTTAAGTGGTCGCATTGCGGACAATTTTGCCTCAATTGTCCGCCATCCGTGTTTGTTGAGTCAGGAAGCATTCGGCACAGACTCACACGCACGCACACGCACGTGCACACGTGCTCACGCACGTCTGCACACACGCGCACGCACACACACGCGCACACGCAATTTTCCCTCAATTGCTCACCATTCGTATTTCTTGTGTCTGGAAGCATTTGGCACAGGCTCACGCACACACGCACACAGGCACACACACATGCATGTGCAGACACATGCAGATTCACGCACGCACACACGTCCACACAGGCACGTGCACACACTTGTGTGCACAGACACAGACGTGCACGCACGCATGCATGCACGTGTGCGCACGCACACTCGCACGCACACATGCACATACTCGTGTGCACACTCGCAGACGCAGACATGCACACACACATGTGCATGCACACGCACGTTCACACGCGCGTGCACACGTTCCTATGCACACACGCAGGCAGACATGCACGCACACACGCGTGCAGTGCGCACACGCATACACGCACACGCATGCAGACAAAGACATTCACGCACGCTTGTGCTCACACACACACGCGCGCACACGCACATGCACACACGCACTCGCTCACACGTGATCTCCTTCACAAAAGACGTGAAAACTCAGCTTTCTCCCACCAACGTGTGCCGCTCTGTGAACTTCCCCTTCGCCCCTTCAGACGTAGTCAGTACCGCAACGATGGAAATGGACAAAATTCCTGTCGTTTGGAATGTGAAGCGACGCCATTCTGTCCCCCAAATCAGGCCCCGGGGACAAACCCAGATTTTGCACTGAGTTGTTCACTTCTAATTAATTTAGGGAGAATGATATGAAAATGTTCAACCCTTTTGCTTGTTTTCTTTTTTTTTCTCTTGTTTCCTTTTTTCTTTTCTCTTCTTTCCTGTCCTCTCCCCTCCCCTCCCGTCCCCTCCCCTTCCCTTGCCCTGTATTTAGTGCAGAAATGCAGGGTTGCATCATTCTTGCATGAAACTGTGCACACTTCCTGTCCAGGGAAAGGGTTCCCAAAACATTCCCAAAAATGTTCCCTGAACCCACAACTGTGTGAGGTGCTGCACCAGCCCCTGCGTGGAAACTCGCCCCCTAACGAGAAAGAGCCCGTCTACGAGCCAGGAAAATGAGCATTCGGGCTAAAACGCACCGGAAGATTTCATGCGGAGGCACCAGAAGTGGGAGTTGCGAATTCTCGATGTCAGGATGAGGGCCGAGCGTGCACAGAAGCAAGATGCTGGGCATGCTTCACTCAGCGCTTTCTACGGCAGCCGCCAGAGAGGCTGGAAGCAAGTCAGAAAGCGTTGGCTCTTGAAATGCAAACGGCATTTGGAGCCTCTTTCAGGACTGGCTTGATCAAGGCGCTTCATGGGTTGCACGCACCGCTTTCTGCCCCTCTGCACATTCAGGTCCCAGTTTTTCTTTCCACACTTTTTTTTTTTTTTTTTTTGCTAAAAGCTTCCGGATGTCTGAAGCATCCACGTCTGCAAACCCAACACATTGTGCTCTCTCGTCCCTTGAGCCGTGACCGGCTGACGTGTGCCGTCGGGCGCAGGGTTCTGCGCGAGTCGGGCTCCGGAACAAACCCGGGATGGAGGACGGCTGTCGGTTTGGCTCCTGAGAGTCTGCTCCCCGCCCCGCTGCACGCGAACGTGCACCATTTACGGTAACTCCGCCTTCCTCTTCGCTGCGTAGAAGCTACGGCGTCCGGTAGGTGCAGACCGTGCTCCCCTGTGCCGGAAGCCCCGTGGACCGGCGCCTTCCATGAAAGGTCCTCTGACACCCAGTCCCTCACGTCACAGCCAGTGTCCAGCGGGGACTCCAAAATACCTCTGTTTTCCACAAAATATGCAGACGAAATCCACACGGCGCACAATTCACTATTTCGGCTTCCTTTCTTACGGCTGAGACTTTCTTTAAAAATTTTTAAATGTTTATCTATTTTTGAGAGACAGAGAGAGACAGTGTGAGCAGGGCAGGGGCAGAGAGAGAGGGAGACACAGAATCTGAAGCAGCTCCAGGCTCTGAGCTGTCAGCACAGAGCCCGACGCGGGGCTGGAACCCACGAACTATGAGATCATGACCTGAGCTGAAGTCGGACGCTTAACAGACTGAGCCCCAAGGCGCCACTATTTTTTTTCTTTATTAAAAAAGTCATCAGGGAGAAGAATGGAGATGCTAGTTGGGGACCTGGGGAGGACACAGAACAGGGGGCAGTGACAGGTGCCTGGGGACAGTGTGTGAGGTTTTTGGGCCTCGAAGGTCCTACAAAACAAGGTATAAACTCTGTGGACCATCACTTAGAGCCGTGCAGGGGTGCGTCTGAAGGAGCCTCACCCTCCACCTCGGCCCCTTACCGCCCAGCTCTGCTCCAGGGACGTCCCAGGGCTCCCTAGACCGAGGACGCCCCGCCCGGACAGACAAGGATGTGCAGCCGTGAGCTACGCTCTGGAGTGAGTCTGTGCAGCCCTGAGGACACCCGCCTTCACTTCCCCCATCGCCAGCACCCCGGTCTGCAAACCCCGCCTGCAAACTCGTCTCTGACCCTGGGGGCCCTGGACCGACCACCTTGCAGTCACGCCCCTGTGTGTTGGTGTCCAGACGCCCCGCTGCATCCTGGGGGCCACAGGTCATTCAAGACGCCTCCCAGGACCTGGGGGGGGGGGTGTCAGTACGTTGTTGTTCATGTCGGACTTTGGGATCAAATGTGCAAATGTCCCTGGAGGCCCCATATTCCAGCGTTTCTGGTTTTCACCTGTCGTGGACTGAACAGCACCCCCTAGATTTCTGTCCACTGGCACCTGGATCTCAGGGGTCCTGTCTGGATCTCAGGGGTCCTGCCTGGGTCTCAGGGGTCCTGCCTGGATCTCAGGGGTCCTGCCTGGAACTCAGGGGTCCTGCCTGGGTCTCAGGGGTCCTGCCTGGGTCTCAGGGGTCCTGACTGGATCTCAGGGGTCCTGCCTGGAACTCAGGGGTCCTGCCTGGATCTCAGGGGTCCTGCCTGGATCTCAGGGGTCCTGTCTGGATCTCAGGGGTCCTGCCTGGGTCTCAGGGGTCCTGTCTGGATCTCAGGGGTCCTGCCTGGAACTCAGGGGTCCCGCCTGGATCTCAGGGGCCCTGCCTAGATCTCAGTGTCCCTGCCTGGATCTCAGGGGTCTTGCCTGGATCTCAGGGGTCCGGCCCTGTCTGGACCTCAGGGGTCCCTCCTGGATCTCAGGGGTCCTGCCTGGGTCTCAGGGGTCCCGCCTGGATCTCAGGGGTCCTGTCCTGCCTGGATCTCAGGGGTCCACCCTGCCTGGATCTCAGGGTCCTGCCTGGGTCTCAGGGGTCCTGCCTGGATCTCAGGGGTCCTGTTCCTCCTGGATCTCAGGGATCCTGCCTGGGTCTCAGGGGTCCTGCCTGGATCTCAGGGGTCCTGCCCCTCCTGATGTCTGACTTCTGACCTCCAGAACACTAAGACAATTAACTTCTGTTGCTCGAAGCCTCTTCATTTGTGGTCATTTGTCACAGCCGCCCCGGCAAATTCACACATGCCCGTAAACTGTGAAGTGGTGGCCCAGACAGCCCTGCAGGACCAGGGCCTTGTGAAAGCCCGTCTCCCCTGACCCGGCCAGGAGGGTTCGGTATCTTCCTGGCGAAACGAGAGGCAAACCTCACTGCTCCTGACCGGGGCTCGGTCGCCCCCGCGTCGGCCCAGGAGGAGGTTGAAGCCTCCTGACCATTAAAACAAAGCCCAGAACAGACCGTTTAGTATCCGTGAATATCAATTACTCGGCTACGCGCCCTGACACAATGGGGTGATGTCTGTCGCCTAACGAAGCGTCTCTCCTGCCATCAGGGAGGAGATTCGGGGAGAGAGAGTAGGTCAGACTTTGAAAAAAAAACAAGGGCGGGCTGGGCGGCAAACCCGGCAATTATCTGGTTCTCGGGTTCTGTTTTTAAGCAGCCATTAAAAGCGAACTATTATGTAAAACAGGTGCACCACAGCCCGCGACCCACTTTCTTCCCCAAGTGGGTCACCAAGGAGGGGCCCCCGCGGGACAAAAATGATCGTCCATCCCTCGTGGGGTCCGGGGTTGTGTATGGGGCAGCGGAGACGTGGAGAAGACGCACATCAGGACCCCAGGGGACCCGCCGCTGGGCGTTCCCCACAGGGCACTGCCGGCCTCTTTCCAGCCTGAAAATCACCTCGGTCGGAAGGTCTGAACTCAGCTGCAGCGCGGGTCCTGTGGCCCAGACGGTACCCCCCGGGACGTGGCCCCGACCGCCGAGCCCCTGACCCGCGGCGTGGGACCCGCCCCCGCCATGCGCTGGGCTGCGGGGACGCCAGGGACCCCCTAACCCGCCGTGTCCGCCTCACGGAGGTCCACACACCTCCCTCCGTTCACGGCAGGTTCCCGGAGATTTCAGGGTGCATTTGCGACCCCGAGGTCTAGGAAGATCTTGAACCTGTAACACAGAAGGACTTTATTTTGTTGTTTTCCTTCCTGTAGGCTCCTCTGTTTTGTTTCATTTTGTTTAAATAAAGGGACAATGTAACAATTCTGCAGTTTGATGAACGTGGGTGAAAATGGCCGGGGTGCCCTGGGGGGGTCAGTCCAGGTAGTCGGGGAACCCAATGTAGGTGGGTACCCTAATGCAGTCGGGGTACCCAGTGTTGGAGATGCTTCTGTTTTGGGGTACCCGATGCAGGTGGGGTACTCAATGCAGGTGGGAAGATCAATGCAATTGGGGAGCCCCCACGGGTGGGGTCCTGAGTGAAGTTGGGGTGCGTGGTGTAATAACCCGGGTCCCACATAGCGTGGGTGGGGCGTCAGCTCTGGAGAATTCTGAACGGAAAGTACGTTTCACTGAGGAATTGTTACATTATTACAATCACCACCACATTCGGGGCAGAGTTGCGGCTCAACCTCGGCCCTAAGGGAACCGTTAAACTCTGAGGCGGCTGGTGTTGGGGGTGTTGCAAAAAGAGTCAGGTCACCGTGTGTCTGCACAAATGGCCAACATGCTGCCGTGTAGCAGCCGCTCTCTGGACCCAGGAAAGCACTTCATGAACGGCTCGTCTGCGGGTCACCGCCATGTCGGGGCAGAGGGCGCGTCCCACGCCCGGGAACCACGGAGAAAAAGGACGGGGGCAAACTGCAAAGAGAAACCTGCCGTCGGCAATGTTCTTCACACCCCGCCGACCTCCTGCCGCGAGACTGAGGCTCTGGAACACAGAGACGACCGTCAAGGCATCTTGATGTCCCACCGCCGTGTGACCAGCCGTCCCCAGATGCCACCAGCAAGCCAAGCTGTAAAGACACGCGTGCAAACACGCCCAGTCGTGCCTGAGACTCTCGTGCGGATGTCTGCAAGTCCGTGCACTGTGCAAAATCACCCCAGAACTGTGGGCCTCACGACGGGAAATGGTATTGCACACAGTCAAACAGTCTGGTTTCCGGGCATGTTTGAGGCTGTGGATTCCCGGGTGCAACTCCTACGTCACCATCTAGAGCGGACCGGACGCACTAGCTGTTCCCGGAGACCACACTTTGCATCGGCAAATGCACTATTCCACCTTCTGCTGGATGTTCCCTAGTACTCATCACCGGCTTTGCAACAAAGTTGCATCTTTAAAATACGACATCACCAGCTTTGCAACAAAGTTGCTTCTTTAAAATAAGACATTACTGGATTTGCAACAAACTTGCATCTTTAAACAAGTTTCGTAGTGGGTCTGGCCACCTGCTGTGTCACGTAGAAACTGCCGGCGGCACTGCTAACTGACCATCAGTTAAGTCTGGGCAGAATGTATGGGTGAGTAAGGGGAGCGATTCCCGGCTGCAGCGCGTGCCTGGGGGGGAGCTCAGGCAGCCCTGCACATGTGCAGGTGCCTCAGGACGCCCCCACTGCCGGACCCCTGAGTCGGCTCTGCTCCAGTTGAGCTCAGGGCACGTGTGCAAGAGACCTCACGGCCACGGAGCATTTTGTAGAAAGCAAACAGCGCTCTCCACTGAGCAGCACCTGCCATCGCCCCACGCCCGGCGGGCTGGGGATGGCCGTGCTCTGGTCTTCCACCCCCGTCCCCATACAGTGGCTCCTGCACGCCCAGGACGTGCTGGCTGCAAGGTGCCCACCTGGGCGTTGGCATCCACCAGGTGGGCCTGACCGAGGGTCCCAAGGCGACACCCTGGGGTCATGGGGTCCCCGGTTTTGGCTGCATCGACCAGACCGTTGAGTGCGCAACCTTGTGCTCTGTGGTCAGGGCGTCTGCGGCCCTGTGGTCAGGGTTTGCACACCACACTCGGGCTGCTGGGTTCCGGCAGGACTGAGCCACACAGACATGTCTACGCAGTCCTGTGATTGGACCGTCCCACGGAACTGGGGCGACACGGCAGCCGCCGGACAAATGGGCGTTTTACTTGCAGACTCTGTTCTCTCCGGACCCGGGTGCCCGTGGAGGTACGGCTCACCGGTCCTAACCCGACACCCGGCCCTGCAACATCTGGGGTGCCGGTGGGAAGCACGGCCTGGGATGGAACGTGTCTGCTCACACGCAGGCTCGCTCTCACACTCAGACACACTCACAAATCTGTGTTCACACGCAGGCTCGCTCTCACACTCAGACACACTCACAAATCTGTGTTCACACGCAGGCTCGCTCTCACAC
>NC_043717.1:487395-488731 GCF_006229205.1 Suricata suricatta | reverse complement strand
TGCATATTGACACACTCACAACACCAATGTACATGTGTTCACATATAGACATGCTCAAACACTCGTACATGTGTTCACACACAGACACACTCACATTCATATATGTTCATGTTCCTACAACAGACATGTTCATACACATGATTATCCATGGGTTTTTACACACACATGTGCACACACACTGACACACGTCTGTATTCAGACACATCCACACACTCACATGTGCACAGTTGCTCACACACACGCACACAGAATCATGCACATACTTCAATGCACGCACATGTGCACACATGCACGTGCACACTCACACACGCCCACACACATGCACACTCACATTCACACATGACACATGCACGCTCATGCACTCGAAAACATGCACACACGCACAACTCACAATCGCAGTGACAGACACACTCACGTGTTCTGACTCACACGCGCACATGCACACACTGACATACACCCGCACATGCTCACACCCACCCACACTCACGTGCACAACCACTCACACTCAGTACCCACACACTCATGTGTTCACACCCACACACTCACACCACGTGCTCACACTCATTCACATGCGCGTGCACTCATGTGCTCGCACCCACTCACGCTCACGGACACACACCCACACTGCCCACACTCACACCCAGACGCACACACTTATGTGCACACACGCACACTCACACCACGTGCTCCCACTCATTCACACGCGTGCACTCGCTTGCTCACACTCACACGCGCTCCCCCATGACCAGACCGAAGCGGCCGCAGCAGCTGCACACTCACACTCTGCCCCGTCCGTTCCCAGAACGAGAGCAGAGCCCGGAAGTCGCGGTCACCCTGGAACTCGCCTTCTGATCCGCGTCTTACCGGCGGCGCCGCCAGGCCGCTGGCTCGTCCGCGGGCAGAATCCGCACACACGGCGGAGGCGGGGACAGGAGGCGACAGCTGCTATTTTAATTGAACTCAAAATGCTTGCAGGCGACTTCTGATCAAGTGCAAACGGCCCCGAGCCCAGAGCAGGCGCTGGCTACGGCACCAACGTGAAGACAAAACGTCCCCAAGTCCTGGCGACGCTCGCTCTCACAGCGCCTGTTACAGCTGACCGGGGGCACCCGGGAATGGCTGCCGATGGGCACGCGTCCCGTCTGAATCCGCGAACACGACGCGAAAGCAGCCGCCGCCCTGCAGAGCTGGGGACAGACGACGCTTTGCGGGAGACGTTCTTCCGCTCTGTGCAGACAATGCAGGAAAAGTATGTCTCCAGGATCTTTTTCATTAGAGGCTGTCATCTCCCAGATCCGCAAAGAATGATAAAAATGTCCTGCTCCTAAACGTGCCT
>NC_043717.1:467240-487295 GCF_006229205.1 Suricata suricatta | reverse complement strand
CCCGTCTGAATCCGCGAACACGACGCGAAAGCAGCCGCCGCCCTGCAGAGCTGGGGACAGACGACGCTTTGCGGGAGACGTTCTTCCGCTCTGTGCAGACAATGCAGGAAAAGTATGTCTCCAGGATCTTTTTCATTAGAGGCTGTCATCTCCCAGATCCGCAAAGAATGATAAAAATGTCCTGCTCCTAAACGTGCCTGCTTTTCATTTTCCGCAGGAGCACAGACGTGTGCCAGGGAAAACGGATGTTTAACGGGCCCTCGGTTGGCCTGTCGGAGGCGAGGGGCCAGGAAGCGTCTAAGGAAGGATTTCATTCAAATTTTCGAAGTGTCCTGTCCATGCAGTCGTGCACGCGGGGTCCCCACAGGCCAGGCCACTCTTCAGATGATTCCAGAATACCAGATACCACTAATAAGTCCTGGAGCAGCTTGGGAGCACAGCAGGGGAGGAAGCCCCAGGACGGGAGAGGCTGAAGAACAGAGGGAGGCGAGGCCCCCAGCGTGGGGCGGCACCCTTTGCAAACCAGTCGGGACTCCTGAGAACAGCTGCAGACTTGCATCCACACGCTTGAGGGTGTCAGGCCCCTGTAACCGTTCACATGTCTGTAAACCTCAAGCCCATTGAAACAGTTGGTGTTTCAGCGACTCCGCCAGGGGCAATGTGATCCAGGCAACTCTGTGGGCACGGGGTCGGGTATATCAACCTGCTCTTCGGGACACCGCTTAACGACAGAGGGGCGATCAAATTAAGTCTAATTAGATTGTATTCAATTTGATGTTTTTTAATATATTTATTTATTTTGAGAGAGAGAGAGAGAGAGAGTGTGTGTGAGCACGAGCAGGGGAAGGGCAGACAGAGACAGAGAGAAAGAATCCCAAGCAGATTCCACACCGTCAGCACAGAGCCTGACACGGGGCTCGAACTCACGAACCTTGAGATCATAACCTGAGCGGAAATCAAGAGACAGACGCTCAACCTACTTAGCCACCCAGGAATCCCCAGATTTGACTTTTTAAAGCCCTAACGCTTTGCGCATTGAACTTCAAATGTGAGGGTGAAAAGGTACACATGGAAATTGATTTCATTTCTCCGCACCATTTCTGAGGGGTTTATCAGTCCCTCTTCGTCGGTGATGAGCAGATACAATTGCGATAATTTAATATATCGTCCTGGCCTCGTCCCTTGTCTTTCCGTGCTGGTAAGTTTTCCTGCCGTAGGGATATGTCTCAATGGTGTGTCCAACCCCGGGAGCACTGACTTTGCGGAAGAAATTTAACCCGAAGACAATGCCGTGCCGTCAATTTCTGCTCCTACGAAGGAGCCGCGTGGCCATCTTCACCGTGACCTCTGGAAACCGCCAGGCGTTTCTCCGAGGTTCGCCGTGGGCAGCAGATGATTTTATTCATAACAGAATTAAATTCCGCCAAATGTTCAGTTATTGGTTATTCTTTTTCTCACTGTTCGTAAGTTTCTTGAAACTTGCAGACTTATTATATTTTCAAAAGTAGTTTGTGGCTTTTAATATATGTAATAACATCAGATCAATAGTGTCAATGCCACACGGCGTATGGCAGAGAGGAGACGGGCCCACGTCGTGAAGGAATAAGTGAATTTACTCGGCTCGGGCAGCTTGTTTATCATCGGCCAGAAGGCTTTCGGGGAGAGGAAATTAACGGGCTGGATTTTCATGCTGCCAAGTTTCTTCGATATGGTGTAACGCAAATATATATATATATATATATATATATATATATATATATATATATTATATACAAAGTGCTTTAAACCAATTATTCCGGGAAGTGTGTAAAAATGCCCGTGCACGCAAACTTCTCATGCACACTTTTGTTAATAAGGTCGTTTCCGTTTTATGGGAACCGTGCCTTGTTTTCGCTTCATTATAAGCAGGTGGTTCGGATTCAGAATCTTATATACAAATAGGCGGCCTGGACCCGTGTGAGGATTTCTGTCCTTGATTCCTGAGGACAAACCCAAGCGCTATGTTTACAATGAACTTTGTCACCCAGAATCACCGTGTTTAATTTCTCAGAACAGTTAAGGGGCGCCTGGAGGGGCGGGAGGCTCAGTCAGTTAAGCGTCAGACTTTGGCTCAGGTCATGATCTTATGGTTCGTGAGTTCGAGCCTCGCATCGGGCTCTGTGCTGACAGCTCAGAGCCTGGAGACTGTTTTGGATTCTGTGTCTCCCTCTCATGTTCATGCTCTGTCTTCCTCTCTCTCAAAAAACCCCCAACACATTAAGAATGCATAGTTTAAAACAACAGACGTTCTGCACCTGGCGCCTCGTGGATGGACCGTGGGGACATGATTCTCAGGGACAGAAGCCACACACAGAAACACAAATCTTGTGTGATTCCACCTATTTGGTGTCCCTAGAGGAGTCACATCCGTAGAGACAGACAGTAGATGGTGGATACAGGGGACAGGGATGGGGACGGGGACAGACTCCGTGTCTCAGGGCCACGGAGGTTCTGTCTGGGGACATGGAAAGTTCTGGACACGGATGCTGGGGCTGGTTGCACAACGGCACGAAAGTGCTCAATGCCAGCGAGCTGTGCACGTTGAAACGGCTAAGATGGTAAATTTTACGACACCTACACTCCATCCCAATTAAAACCTGAGCCAAAAATTTGAAGATGAGTAGCTAACCTGAGTGTCCAAAAGATTCCCAGGTGTTTAAATATTTGTTGCCTTACAGAGCCTATGATCTTGCCACGTTGGGATGAAGATTCCTTAAAACTAAAATCCTAAAAGAAATAAAAAAAATTAATAAACTTTATTTTGGGGGGGTGGGTTCAGGTTTAGAGAAACGTTGGACAATGACGTTAGAGCGTCACACAGTGTCACCCACCTGCTGGGAGCCATTTCTGAAGTCAGGCGGGTTTGCAAGGCCTCCCACCGTCAGATGGGGATCAGCGTCTGCACCCACTCAGCCCCCACTCAATTTCTGCTTGAGCACAGACCCCCCCCAGGCGCCTATTATCAGGACTGACTTGCCTTTTTATGCTAAAAATATGTGAATTGTACCTTGTGAAAAAACATGTTAGAGGAGTTTCTTCTTTTGTGATTATAGGAGCAAATGTTACATTTCCTGAGAAAACCTGTTTTTCTTCCCCTCAAAAACAGGCTATTGACCCCTGCTTACAAAGAACTAACTCTTGCCTTTGCTGTGCTAAAAACTTTGCCTTGTGTTTGAACGTGGAAGATCCCTTCCTTCCCCATATGATAAACATCTAGTCACCTACTTCTGTAAGGACGCAGGTCTGATTCAGGCTCCCCTGTACTTAAAGGCCAAGGTCCCGGCTTCTCCGTATCATTGGCCAATGGGAGGGCGCACATTGCCCAGGGAAGGAGGGACAACTCTTGTGGCACCCAATCAGGAGCGGCCAGCTAACACCTTTGACCTTTCTAGGGGCGGGCCTAGAGATGGAGGCTAGCCACGCCCCACCCTACGTGAGGGTCTTAGTTACGCCCTACGTGAGGGTCCTGGGCCCACTCTGATTGGTCAATACTCTAAGCATTGTGATTGGCTCCCACTACTGCCAGTATTGATGGGGGGGTAGGGAATGGACCACTGTGCCTGTGTCGTCATTTCCTGTAATGCTGCCTTCCTAAAAAAGCCCCTACACCGCCATGTTAGGGGCTCTCTCCACGTGGCCGGGTTGGTGGAGTCTGAGCCAAGCTTAATCCCGAAATAAAGCCCTTTGCTTTCGCATGCGTGACTCGGTCTCCCTGGTAGTCTCTGGTTACTTTTGGGGCGATATTGGAAACTTGGGCACAACACTTCAATCTCTATTGGTAAAGATTATGCAGGAGTCTTCCACCAAGCTACGTCCTGGGAAATGTTTACACGCCAGAGAATTTGTCATCAGAAATCATTGTCTACGGCAATCGCCACTTCTGTTTTGTGCCGCGTACATGTTCTCAATAAGTAAAGCAGACTCTCAGTGCAGAGGAACTGGTTCCGACACCCACCCTGACAACCCCGAGTTCCACCCTCTGCTCCGTCTCCGCACACCCATGACCACCGCTGCCGGTTTCACTGTGAACACATATTTTTCCCTTTCCCACGATGTCTTTGTGGTGGAATCATGGCAGACGGGGAATTTCCCAATAGGCTTCCTTCTTCTTCATGTGAACTAAAAAAAATTTTTTTAAATTTATTTTGCAGACAGAGAGAGGCAGAGTGTGAATGGAGGAGGGACACAGATCAGAAGCAGCTCCAGGCTCCGAGTTGTCAGCACAGAGCCCGAAGGGGGGCCCGAACCCAGAAACCGGGAGAGCATGACCTGAGCCGAAGTCAGATGCTCAACCAGTGAGACCCCCAAGCTCATGTGACATTTTAAACACACACAAAACAAGACTGCATGCGGCCAATGGACCCATCCACAAACATGAAAAGGCTAAAAATGAAGGTTTGAAGAACATACAAACACAGGACTGAGGTCATATCTGGGTGGCAGGGGTCCGCGGTGACCCCCAGGGGACTTTCCAGAAATGACGTGGGCTGTGTCCGTGTTCCTTAAAACAGAGGCCAACCTGACTCCTTCAAAAACACAATCCAGGATGTTTAGATGGTCCATTGGTGGCACCCATCCATTTGGGGGCCGCATTGAGACCCTGCATTTTCTCCTCGAAGCCTCAGGGCCCTGGGGAGGTTGCCAGGAGACATGCCTTTGCATCAACTCTCCTTTCTCCACCGACGAGCCTTCAGCTCAGGTTGTGGGGTCCGTGGGAACTGGACCAAGGCCGACGTCATGAGCTAGTGTTGGATGAAGGCCAGTGACTTCCCAGGACTGGTGACAGGTGAGTCCGAGACCCCCGGCTGGACGGTTTTGTGTGGTGTTCTGGTCGGGAGACTGAGGAACACCGGCTGTGCTCAGGGCTGGCGGTCCTGGAAGGACCCAGGGGACAGGGGTCATCCACTGACCTGCTCCCTTGGTTCCCGTCGGACAGAGCGGCCGCCTGCGTCACCGACAGACAGGAGGGAGCACAGTTGGCCCTTGACCAGTTCAGGGGTCAGAAGGGCCGACCGCCGTTGCTTCTGAAAACCCACCCTCAACTTTCCGCTCCCCCCACATCTACCCGCTCATAGCCCAGTGTTGGCCAGAGCCCAGCGCGAACTCGCAGAGTTGATTCCCATGCGTGCGCAGTAAGCACCCTACATGTAATTCCCCATCACGCATGCGCTGTGTGCGCCCAAGGCCGTGATTCCCCATCGCGCATGTGCAGCGTGCACCCCAGGCCGTGATTCCCCATCCTGCATGCACTGTGTGCATGCTAGAACATGATTTCCCATCGCGCATACGAGGTGTGCATCTAAGGCCATGATTCCCCATCGCCCGTGCGCAGTGTGCATCCCAGACTCTGATTTCCCATCGTGTGTGCACTGTGTGCATCCTAGACCTGATTCCCCATCGCACATGCGCTGTGAGCATCCCCGACTGTGATTCCCCATCGCGCATGCGCAGTGTGCGTCCCAGGCCGTGATTTCCCCATTGCGCATGCGCTGTAAGCATCCAAGCCCGAGATTCCCCATCGTGCGTGCGCGGTCTGCACCCTTGCCCGTGCCCGGTCTGTACCGAGCCTGATAATCCGCGTCCGAGTGGACGCCAGGCAGCGTCCTCCTCCAGGAAGACCCCGGTCCCGGCAAACATCCTTGGAGAATGAGCTTCACGACTGCCTTTCATAAATTCCTGATTTGCCGTCACATCCATCTTTCCGTGGAGGAGATATTGCACCTGCTCGTGTCAATGCTCCGCGCCATCTCTTATGTGTGGCGGGGACCGTCTCATTAAGGCCTCTCCGCGGTGGAATACAAACACGGGCGGCGTCTTTCACGCGCTTCTTGGGGTCCGTGCCTCCGCGCCCCTGTTTCCAGTGCGCATTCGGCAGCAGGTGCAACGACACGGGTCTCCGAGCCTGCGTTTCAGAGATGACTTTGCAGGACGTGGGCTGCCTGTGGGTCTGACGTGCTCTCCTTCCGATGTGTCTGCTGTGCGTATGGGGGTCTCTTGGTCCCGACTCTGGCGTCCTTGCTCCCTGGAAAAGCGACCCCCTCTGGACTCATGCTCCCCGAGATCCCCGTGTCTCCCCAAAATATAAGCATCCAGCCGTGAAGTTCAGGACGCTGTGGTTTCCACCAGGGCGCGGACTCCTCCCTCTGGGTCCCACTCCAGCCCTCGGGGAGCCTGGTTCAGCTTCGTATCTGCGGACACTGGTGACCAGGGTGACCTGCGATCAGGGGGCGTCTGGACCCCTAAGCCGTTTCTGGAAATTATACACTAGATACTGATACTTAGAAAGAAAATAACAAACATAGTCTCTTTGCACAAACTTAGAGCTTATGCAAAGACTTTGTCTTTTTGTCTCTTATTTCTTAGACTAATTGGTTTCCTGTGCCTTTAGCCCAAGAAATTTAGATACAAACCCTGACCTTTTATTTCTTAGGTGTAGTTAACAATTTTTTTGTAAGAAAGAAAGGGATTAAATATTTTTAGCGATTTCTTAGGAATTGAACGGGCACACGTTTTTGTTTCCCGATGCCTTTAACCCAACCAATGTACATGTCAATGCTGACATTTTATTTCTTAGATGATGTAAAAAAATTTTTATCAGAGAGAAATAGGTTATATATTTTTAGCAATTTCTTAGGAACTGAACGGGCACACGTTGTCTGTCTTCCTTTGCCTTTAACCCAAACAACTTGCAAATCAATTCTGACGTTTTATTTCTTTGATGTAGTAACAAAAACATTTTTTTAATAAAAAAGGGATTAAATATTTTTCCCCCCTGAAGCTTCCTTGAAGGTCAGGGCCTCTATGTATGAGAAAGTAGCAAACAGTTATGGGTAAGGTGCGTGAAGCTGTGTCCAGCCATGAAAGGGCCCTTTCGGCTAACGGCTCAGCAAAGTCAGTGCTGGTGGGATCGTTTGGGTTCCTTTCGGCTTCTCCTCATCGAAATTAGCAGATGGTAGTGACGAGTGATTACAGCTGAGTCAGTCATTGACAATGAAAGACTCATGCAAAGAAGGAAGGAAGGAAGAAAAATTGCCCCCACGGCTTAAAGAATGTTTCCCAAATCCCGAGTCGGACACAAAGCACGTTCGGCTGGCGGTGATCACGGCCATCTGCAGTGGGCTCTGGTGGCACTCACCGTGTCTCCCGTCTGTGGAAACCGTGCGACGGGCACGTGTGACCGTTTGTGACATCGGGACGCTTCCCCGTTCCCGTCGCTAACCAGACCTGAGTGTGGGTGGAAGCCGTGTGCACGGGGGACGTGTTCTGAGTTGACTGCGCCTCCACAAGCCCACACGTCAGGACCCGCGTTGTGACACGAGGTGCAGGGAGCAGGTGGGCTCAGGGCTGGGACCTGTGTGTCTCACGGGCCTTAGACCAGCATGCACCTGTGCATGCGCTGCACTCTGACCTCTGGGCTGGGGGTCCCTGGCGCAGGCTGTTCTCATGGGGATGTGCCCACTGTGCAAACATATTCGGGCTGCTGTTTGCGTTACATCCACTGAGCTCCGTGCACCTGAGCAAACCCCATGGCAGATGCATAATCTCACTGTGAGGCTCCACATTCCTGTCACTATAATGGGGTCACTGGGATATGTCCTTATCTGAACCCCAGAGCCTGCAAATGGGAACTTACTTGGAAAACTGATTCTTATTACTTAAAGGTCTTGAGATGAGACCACCCTGGGTGAGGGTGCCCCTGAATCCCATGACAGGTGTCCTTGTAAGGGACGGAAGAGGAGACAGACACAGAGGAGAAGCCACGTGAAGACGGAGGCAGAGACGGGAGGGACGTGGCCACAAGTCCAGGGATGCCTGGAGCCCCAGAAGCTGGAAGAGTCAAGGAGGCCCCTCCCCTGGAGCCTCAGGAGGGAGCACAGCCCTGCCCCTCCCCATCTCAGTGGTCCTGCCCCTCCTGGATCTCCAGGGTCCTGCCTGGATCTTAGTGGTCCTGTCCCATCCGGATCTCAGACTTCTGGTCTCCAGAGCTGGGGGAGAATCCATTTCTGTGGTCATAAGCACCCCAGCTTGTGGCAATGTGTCAGCAGCCACAGACACTGGTGTCATCCCTAATACAGGAGACTTAAGAATTTGGGCGCAAAAGGGAAACTGTGTCACCAGACCCTTATTTCTGAGAAACACATCCCTTTCGGGTTTTGTGTGAACACAGGTGGTGCTTGGCCATGGAGATGGGGCTGGGGTTGCGTCCACAATGGGACCCTCGCCTCCACTCTGCCTGGGGAAGGTCTCCAAGCCTTCCTTATTGAGCCCGACTTTGGCGACCTAAAAGCCTTTCCTACGTCCCGTCCCCAGGCCTTCTCCGCACGTGAGCGACGAGCCCGCAGGGGCTGAACGGAGAGGGGCACTCGGCCTCTGGGATTTTCTTCTGGGAATTTGTCTGGTGCATAAAATAGATACGTTGTGATTACAATATTCTTACTTCCCGGGCAGTATATTTTCTATTTTTCGTTTTACGGCGTGTCGCATGAGCTCAATCACCGCTCTGGGGCCGCGGCTCCCGGCAAACGGTGCCGGAGATTGATTACACGCGTCGCCGGAGTCCCGCTATTCAATCAAGCGCGGCCGCCGCGCATTACGGCCTCTCTCTCAGCCTATGCGAGCGGATCTTAAATACGTTGATTAACTGCTGGGCAATAAGTGCTCATCAGTGTTTTAAATGCATGGTTTACATATTTCAGGAGATCCATCTGCTCGGGCGGCGGCGACAGATCCTCGCCGCGGGAAGAGCTCGGCACAGCACGCGACGCGGAATGAAGACAGCGTCCTCCTCAGCGGCAAGGCGCTCATCGCGTTATTCGGCGCCATAAATATTCAGAATCTGGAGGCGATTTAGAAAAATCACAGCTGAGCGGAGGGAAAGATTGACGGCAACAGGAGACAGAAGGCGTCGGAGGCGCTCGGCCACCGCGAGCTCACGCTGCTGGGGGTTCAGACCCGGCTGCAGACGGGACATCTCTCAGGCTGGCGGGGGGAGGGTCCGGGGACTGCTCTGTCTGAATCGCATCATGAGGGCGTGGGTCAGGAGGAAATGCCCGTAACTGACCGGTCCGCAGCCCAGTCCCACGCATTCCGAGTGTCTCCTGCATCTTCAAGGACCGTCAGGATGACGGATGTCTGCTTCCCCTCTGCGAGCCCGCCAGGCCGGCCCAGCTCCAACTGTGAAGTTCTGCCCTAAACATAAACATAATCTACGCCTTTAAACTCACGCCTTCTTTCATCGCAAGGTCGTCCTGCACCCCGGATGGTGTCTCTTGAGATTCTGAACCATGTCCCAACATGGCCGAAGGGGAGTTCATAGTTTCCCACGGATGGAATCTGGGTATTTCCCAGAAGACCCCAGGGGATGGAGTTTTGCCAAAGGAAATTGAGGTAGAATGTGAACAAGGCATCTCATTCTCAAACTCCCAACCCCGCTCAGCACGGTGCTAGGAATCACCTCTAAGCATCACCAAGGAGCTAAGACAAGGGATGAGGTGTTGATTATCTCTGCCCTTCGGGCCAGGGCAGCTGGGGCAAACTGTGTTCTCTCCACCAGGATGCTCGACAAGCCAAACCAGGTCTCGGTGTGCTGTGACATCATAAGAAACTTCCACAAGTCTACTCTAAATGCTGGAGGTTGAAATGTTGTGTGAGAGTTTCCGGAAGAGATTAATGAGGCATATCTACTGGCGCAGGGAAAATAATGTCACTCTAGAGAGATGGATATAGACGTAGGACGATCTGAAGATGGGATTGTGGTAGATACATAGATAGATAGATAGATAGATAGATAGATAGATAGATAGACAGACATGATGGATGGATGGATGGATGGATGGATGGATGGATGGATGATAGATAGATACCTAGATAGAGAGAGAGAGAGAGAGAGAGAGAGAGAGATGATAGATACATAAATATGATGGATGGATAGATAGATACATACATAACTAAACAGATATGATGGATGGATGGATGAATAGATGATAGATAGATGCATAGATAGATAGATAGATAGATAGATAGATATGATGGATGGGTGGGTGGATGGATAGATAGATAGATAGATGATAGATAGATATATAGATAGATACATAGATAGAAATATAGATAGATAGATACATAGATAGATAGATATGATAGATGGATGGATGGATGATAGATACATAGATAACTACATAGATAGACAGAGAACATTTAGGTAGATGGGTTGATAACTCATATATAAATGATAGATAAATAGTAGATAAAAGGTAGATATAGATTCATAAAACATGATGATAGATACATACACAGATGATAGATGAATCGATGGATGCACAGGTGGATTAAAGGGTGGGGGGGGTAGGTACATACGTAGGTATGTAAATAGATGTTAGATAGATACAGCGATGGATAGATGGATGGATGGATGGATTTATGAATAGATAGGTACATAAATATGATGGATTGATAGATACCTAGATAACTAGATAGATAGATAAATAGGCAGACAGACAGACAGATATGATGGATGGATGGATACAGACAGATAGATCATGGATGGATGGATAAATAGATGAATGATGTATGCATGGCTAGCTAGCTAAGTAGATGATAGACCCCATCAAGTAAGCCATCTAGGCCCAGCAGAGGTGGGGACCAAGGGCGAATTCTGGAATGGTCCAGAGAAGAGGTAGACCAATGGCATTTGCCATGACTTCTAGACCACCTGTCACCCCTTTACTGTTTTCCTGTTGTTTTCCCAGAAGTCAGAAGCCTGGACAGGTTTGCCCACATGGCATCAGCTTCCTGCCCACATCCACTGGGTCTGCATGAAGGGTTCCAATGAGCCATACCAGCCACAGATTTCCTGGTGGGATTGCGGGGGCCGGGGGGGGGGGTCTCCATAGTGACTGAATCAGAGGTGGGCTTTCTCTCTACCCAACCCTCCGTCCCTCACATTCCCAATTACTTCCCCCACAGCGTCCACAACCTCTCAGAGTCTGCCTCCCACAAACCCAACCTAATCTTTCCGCAGATGTTTCTGGTGGGCGCCTGGCTCCTGGGATTCGGAATCCAATCTCCGTTCTTGAAAGGTAAACTGAGTCAGGGAGTCTCATTAACTTCCCAAGAGCACAGGGTTTTTCTTCCCCCTTCCATCAGTGAGAGGCACAGATTCTTTATTTGAAGAGCTCACTCCCCCCAACCCCAATTTCTAGAACCAATCCCGTTCCTGGGGCCACCGTGAGGGGCGCGGGGCCCCGGTCCGAGTCAATTGCAGCCAGATGAAGGTTGCTCAGGCAAAATTTAATTATCGCAAGCCTCACCCTGGAAATGTTCACCTTGACATCGGAACGTCGCTCGAAAATAAAATTGAAATGTGAACTCGCAAAATGTTAATCGGTCCCACCACCCTCCCCCGCTGCTCCCAAAAATGTTCGCACACGTCCGCGGAGACCTTGGAATGCCTACATTTTTCCATTCTAAATTCATTCCTCTGTCATCTTTTATTCAAACCACGCGGCAGCCCTTTCTCCGTTTGCATTTCGCTGACCCCATCTTGACACCACGTGAAGAGTTTATCCATCCGCTCAGGGTCAAAGGCTCACGCACACCGGTTGTGAGCACAGGCTCGCCAAGTGGTCGGGACTGCGAGCAGATCCAAGCGGGAAGAAAAGCTGTGGCGTGTTGTGACGGCACAAGCCTCCCTCGGGGGGCTGAAGACCGTTGAGGCGACGGACCCCCTAAAGGCGTGAGGATGCAGAGACTTGGAAAACCCGCACACGGACCCAGCGGGAAGCCAGAACGTCATCGCTGCTTCCGATGCTCATCACGTGACGCAGTGAGTGAAATCCACGTCCTGCGGCACAAGCTAGTTGGAAAGTTTGAAGGATCAACATGATATTATCGATTGATATGCATAGATTGAAATTATATGCCCAAAATGAGATATTTAATCTACGCTTGCGTGTAACTTGAAAGACTTTAACAATGTTCTTGATGTTTATTTTTGAGAAAGAGAGAGAGCGAGAGAGCAGGGGAGGCGCAGGGAGAGAGGGAGACACAGAATACGAAGCAGCTCCAGGCTCTGAGCTGTCCGCACAGAGCCCGACACGGGGCTCGAACCCACGAACCTTGAGATCATGACCTGAGCCAAAGTCGGACGGTTAAGAGACTGAGCTCCTGGGTGCCCCAAGTTGAAAGATTTTAAATGTTATTAATATGAAACACAGAAAAGTATAAAATCTAGGCCGTTTGGGTGCAAAGTTACTGAGTCATTTGGAAAACAAAATGTCCACCAGGACCTCAAAATACCCGAGGAAAAAGATGAAAACCTTCCACACTCCAGATAAGCAACACAAAAAAAACATTTCCAGGATGCCCACGTGGAGAACCACGGACCACATGGAAAATACACCCGCTGGACGGATGAGGCTGGAGAAACCTCCAAACGTTGAGACGGATTTCTAACGATATTTAGACTTTGAAAACTCAACGGATCAGCACTATTTCGGTGCCTAGGGCTTCCCTCCTTGACCCCTGCTACGCTGTCCCCACCGTGTCCACCATGTCATCACGACCCCGGTGGTTTTCCCTGTTGAACACGGACGGCCATCGAGCCCGTAGGTTCCAGCAGAGGCTGGGAGATGCGGCATCGTCGTGGTTTATGTAAATTTTATTTGGGGTCCAGAAGGCGGAGGGCAAAGGGATGGAAAAAGGGATGGTATTTCCTTGTCCGACTCAGAACAATACCTTGCATAAGTCACACACTTCCCTGGTGGACGCTCGTGACCCAAACACACATCTCCGAGAATTACAGGATTACGTACAGAACAGGGAGGCGGTAGATAAAGACAAGGGTTTAATTTTGCCTCTTTCGTGGCCAAGAATCGAGAGTCCCATTGAAATGGATACATCGGGCAGAGGTCAATGCTGTGCAGACCCGGGCGTGCGGGAACCGGGCAGACGAGGGCACAGAGGCCGAGCGCTCCTGCCCCCACGGCCCTGATCTGGGCCCCCGGGGGTGCATCCACGTGCACGGAGAAGCAGACCTGATTTCTTGGCCAGACGCCCATCTGCCCACCGGAGGCTCACAGCCAAGGTCACATCAGGAGAGAAGCTGTGAGCGCCAAAGGGCTCGAGGGGGACACGGACGTGGGTCACAGACGCCGAGGGGTCCCGCGGACATATTCCCTGAACTTGTAGGAAGTCCTTTTATCTCCGGGTCCCGTCGGTAGGATGCGAAATACCAAGCCAGTCCCAACACCAAGCCCGGACCAGCCACACTCGCCTCATGTAGACTTATCTTTTTTTAAACTTTATTTATTTTGACAGAGAGACAGTGTGACTGTGGGAGGGACAGAGAGAGAGAGAGAGAGACAGGATCCGAAGCAGCTCCAGGCTCAGAGCGCTCAGCCCAGCTTGGGATCTGTCTCTTCCTGTTTCTCTGCCCCTCCCTGACTCTATATCTCTCTCTCTCTCAAAAAAAGAGAAAAGAATGATATTTTTCTTACCATAAGTAAGAAAATATTACCATAAATACT
Organism: Suricata suricatta; assembly: GCF_006229205.1. NCBI lineage: Eukaryota > Metazoa > Chordata > Mammalia > Carnivora > Herpestidae > Suricata > Suricata suricatta. The sequence goes on along the minus strand of NC_043717.1, from coordinate 473,733 downwards.
TACCATAAGTACCCAAATATTGCATGGGACATACTTATACTATAAATATTATTTGTGGTTTATTTGAAATTCCAATGTAAGTGGGCGTTTAATTTACGTACTTCCCAAACAGCGCATGTGACACACCTATGGGAGAAGAATTACTCGTTGATGTGAAACTCAAACTCAGGGTGCCTGGGGGACTCGGTCAGTTAAGCATCCAGCTTTGGCTCAGGTCACGATCTCATGGTTCGTGGGTTCAGGCCCCACGTCGGGCTGTGTCCTGATTGCTCAGAGCCTGGAGCCTGCTTCGGATTCTGTGTCTCCCTCTCTGTCTGCCCCTCCCCTGTTCACAGTCTGTCTCTCTCTCTCTCAAAAATAAATAAATGTAAAAAAAATTTTTTAAAAGACAGATTTCATTTCCTTTAATTTTTATTTTAATTTCCAATGTAGTTACCACACACGGCCATATGAGTGTCAGCTGTATGATACACTAGTTCATCTTGTGCAGTCAACAGCCTGCCCATCAGGACAGGTGCCTTCATCCATCTCCATCACTTCTCTGGACCGGCCCCTCCACCCACACTTTCCAACTTCATCAAAGTATAATTTTATCTATTTTTTTTCTTCTGTTGCCTATGCTGTTGGGGTCGTAGCAAAGATGCCACACAGTAAGGTTCTGATAAAGGTTGGTTTCCATTCCCATTGATTATTAGGGGATAACATAGGGAGTCCGGTGATCACGGGCTTAGGGACAAACCAACCATACGGAAACCAAGAAGGCCACCTACCCAACAGGACTTGACCCCCAGCCCCTCTTCCTTGCAGGTGAACGGGAAACACGAACCTACAGCAGCCCCACTGCACAGAAACAAAAATCACACTATTAATCGTCACATCCCCTGGGCACGGATGTCCCGAGGAGCAGGGACCCGGGTCCCCTTCCCAACGGGCCCACTGAGGAATGCGTGGTTGGGGGCTGGGGAAGAGATCTGAATAATTCAGCACAAACACAAATTGAGTACGGCGCGAGTTTCTTAAGCCCAGCGGATGCCTCGTTACCTTAATTTTTATTTTTAATCCCTGGCGCACACAGTCACTGCCACCCCTGAGTGTCAGAGTCGCTCCGTCTGAAAGCTCTCTTCAATGGGGGGGGGGGGTGATGGGATTTTTCAATTTTATGATAATGGGTTTTTCGAAATGTGTTGGTAATAAAATGGTAATTTCAAACATAAAAGAGCATTAACTCCTTCAGACCCAGGGCTCTGGGGACGGGATTGGGTTCTTCAATGGGGCTTCATGTCAGCAAATGACATCGCTGAGTTTCAGTGTCACAAGTCACCAAACGTATGAGGACTCAGCAAGGAGGTCACAGCCACCTTCCGCGTGACCCTCCCTCGGACCTGTTAATTTTTTAATTGAAAAATATCTTGGTTAAAAAAAACTATAACCTCGTAACACATTTTACAGATTATTTCATAGGATGTCATTTTTAAAAAGTCCTTTACATTTAATGTACTATGATGCATGATAAATGGCCACCACGGATCCTATTTTCGATATAAATGGATTATGCAAATAGTCGGTTTTTTAATATTTGTTTTTGTTTGAGAGACAGACAGAGTGAGCGGGGGAGGGGCAGAGAGAGAGGGAGACTCGGAATCCGAAGCAGCTCCAGGCTCCGAGCCGTCAGCACAGAGCCCGACTTGGGGCTCGAACTCATGAACGTGAGATCGTGACCTGAGCGGAAGTAAGACGCTCAACCGACTGAGCCCCCCAGGCGCCCCACAAATAGGAACCGTTAATACTACGTTGATTTTTGCTGTAAGAAAATCTGACTTTGGTTTGTGGATTCCCTTGACCTGTATCCACAGGTCTGAAAATCTACAGGTCACTCAGGACCTTTAAATTTGTTTAAATTTCATTTCATTTCATTTTTAAAAGGTAAAAAAAATTTAATTTCTGCCCTCTTCCGTGCACCATGAATTTCCACGAAGCCGGGTTTCCGAGGAGAGGCAGGTGCTTCTCCACGGGGCTGTTCTGGCTCGGAAATGCGGACGCACACTGATGAAATGACGGTGAACTCCCCATTTCGGTTCAGAAGACGTTTCAACAAGACACGGGAAAGGAGTCTAGTCCGTTCAGATGTTTTTGAAAGGCTTACAAGATGGCGTCTTCGGAATCACAGTTACCACTGTTGCTCACTGCACAAACGCATCTTCTGATGACTTGTCCTTCCTCTGCACGTTCTGATCCCCCACAAGCGGAGCCCGTATTGTCCTTCTGACCCGGCTGCGGTCTGGAGGTGATGCAGAGTTTTCTCTACAGCCCTGTTCCCCGCCCCCCCCCCCCGGCAGTGTGGGCCGACTCTACGCCCATCTTGGGGTCTGGAGCTTCTCTCTCCGGATCACAGGGATGAAGATGGGGGCGTGGCTCAGAAAGGGAGCCCCACCCACAGGAGAAAGGAGAAAAAGTCTCATTTGATGGCTGAGGCGGGGATGTGAGCAAGAGAGGGGCAAAGGGGCAGGGGCCCCGAGAGTCTCTGGGGTGAGTGTGGAACTCTGCATGGAGGAGCGCAGCAAGGAGGAGGCGTCCGCAAGCAGATTCAGTGCTGCAGCAGGACGCAGGACGCAGGCCATGGCCGCGCCTCCCTGGCCTGTGTGTGGGACCTCGTGGCCGTGAGCTGCCCCAGCGGGTCTGTGCGGACTTTGTGAGCCAATACGGTTCTCCTCCGCAGGGACCTCGTCGGGGCCTGGGACTGGAGGCTGATGCACCACACCGGACGTGCAAATGACCCGGGGCGCGGGGTCCCGGCTACCGGGATCGCACACGGGCGACGGCTTCCCCCCAGCCCTGGGCTCAGCACAGACCAGACAGTCAGCCACAGGTGCCACCAAGGATTCCCAGCGGCACCTGCTTCTCCGAGCTCACGGCTTCCCCAGCCTCAGGCCGGGTCCCCGGAGGGGAAGGGAATTCTTACCGCTCCACTTTAGGGAGGGAGGACTCGCGCACAGGGTGGTGGGAGCCGGGGAGACCCGCATCCTGCTCGGGTAGATGGCCGTCACCTCGGGCCGCTTTCTGAGACTCGACCTAGTCCCTGGCCCTGGCCCAGGTGGTCTCGGGTCCGGCAGGGACAGCGGGAGGTGCCTGGGGACACCTCCCGTTGTCCGCCCTGGGGGCTGTGCTGCGTGGGGACCAGACCCCTTGCTCACCAGCCTGCAGAGCACAGGACGCCCCCTCCTTAGGGACGCATCCAGCCCACGTGTCAGCCGTGCTGAGGCTGAGACATCCAGACCCAGAGACGAGGGAGTCTGTCAGTCCGTCTGTGTCCTTATGTGTCTATTGTTGATTGATCCGTCCATCCAGTTACCAACCCTATGTGTCCATCCTATGTATGTATGGCCCTGACGGCCCTTGGCTCCGCCCAGAAATGCCTGCGTGTCCCGCAGCCTGAGGCTCTGGGTCCCGGGTGGACCGGGGGGGGGGTGGAGGGGGAGAGCAGCCCCCAAAATCCCGAGCGGAGTCGGGGGGCTTCGGGCGGGCTCTGCAGCCCATCTGCCACTGGCACGTGAGGCCCTGGACGCCAGCCCTGGCTGCTCCCGCCCCGCACTTTCCCCGTCTCATTACGGGGATTTATTTCCCCTCTTTGTAGTCACACGACCGTCCGTCCTAATTGCTTCTTCCCCGTGTTGTAAATCTGTCGGCCGTTCAGTGAAACACGGAGCTGGGACCCGGCAATTTCCTCTCCCAGCATCGCGGGCCCGGCGCTCCGAGTGTTGAAATAAAATGAAACATGTTTGCAGCCCTTGCCCCCACGCAGGCCAGCCTCCCGTGCCCCAGGAATTTTTAATATTCGGGCCATACCCTCCGCATGAGGTCATGCCGCCATCTAATTGGAACCGTGGTGTGCGGGGCGGGCCGGCGGCCGGGGGGCTGGCTCCGCGCCATCGCCCGTCTGCAGCTCAAAGGCTGTAACGCCATCAGGGCTCATCTGGTTTCCTGCAGCCTCACCCGCCCGCACATTCATGCTCAGCTCTGCGCGGGATGGGCCGGCCGTGGGCGGCCCCCGACAAGACCACAGAGACCAGCCTCAGAGGGACCGCACGTGCCGCTGTGCAGGGGTGGGGGGCCTCCTGGTCAAACACGCCCGGCCTGCGTCCCCCCGGTCCTCCGGCCCGCACCCGAATCTCCACCAGGACCCGGGAACCCCACCCCGCACTGCTCAGACCTGAGATACGACTTCTGAGCCTGGGTTTGCACAATGTAGCAAGGAGCTTTCTGCCAAGCGTTGCTCTTCTCTGCGGGACTCTGGAGCCAAAGCGGAAGTGCAAAGCGGGGCGCACACGGTTTTGACAAAGTTGCAAGTAGCAAACTGTTTTGACAAAGTTGCAATAGCGCACACGGTTTTGACAGAGTTGCAAGTAGCGGTTTGCAAACTGTTTTTCTTCTCTGCGGAGGCCGGAGCCAGATGGAGGAAGGTGCAAGCAACCCGCGGGAGCTTGGAGTTCATGGAAACCGGTCCCACCGAGTGGTGTGCACTTCTATGAAACGGTTCTCTGCTGTTTCCCCCGGAACGCCTGGCTCAGTGGGGGCCCCGTCTTTCACGGGGCACCTGTGCTCGTGCCTCAGGTCCTGGGCTTCCCCCCTAAAAGAAGACACCACCGTGCCCACCTTCTAATTGCATTCTGGTGACCTGAGTCCCCAGCGTCTTTGTGGGGAGGTCGGGAAGGTCGACAGGGTAACCTCCCGTGGGCGCAGCTGCACGCACGTCCCCCCGAACCCGCTGAGCCTGCACCTGGTGACAGGTGTCTCTGCCGGGGGAGGGGAGTCCCAGATGCCTGTGTCTGTGATGCGCCCCGGGATTCACACGTGCACACACACGCACACACTCACACACACACACAGCCTGCACATCTGGCACGTGACTCTCACAGGCCCAACTTCACAGGGAGGCCAGAGGCTAGTGCGCAGCCTGCAGACGGTACAGACAGAATTATGACACGTTGAATAAATATGTGCAAATCACTCGCGTGATGTCCTGTGCTCTGGGTCCCCGTGAGCCGGCAGAATGCTCGCAGAAGGTCAGCCGAGGACTTGCTCTGAATTCAATTCAGACAGTGACGTCCAATTTGCTTGCATTGATCATGGGGAGAAGTCTATCGGTTGATTTCAATCGCATTCACAGGTGTATTTCCCGCCAGAACCGGACTCCACGTGTTGGCAGCCAGAAAGCCCCCAGGACCAGCTCGGGGGGTGCCTTGAGCCCCAAGGGGCATCGGAGATCTGGGGCTTGGGGGTCCTGGGAGGCCTCTCGGAGGTGCCAGGGAGGCCCCCCCTCTGGAGCTAATGCTAGGGCATTGTGGGGACGTCAGCACTGAATTAAACAGGGACGGGGGACCCGGGAGACCCTGGGTCTGGGAGGCCCCGTGACCCAATGAGCCCCCGGGGGGCAGACCACACTCGCGTCAGGTCAGCCTCACCTCAGAGAGAGCTGAACGGCCGGATCCTCAGCGCCTCGCCGAGACCTCCTGGGGGTAAGGCCTGTGTGTGCTTGGGACTCGCATGACCCTTGAAGGGAACAGAGCATCCTTTGTGCGGCTCAATAGGGCTAGGCTGGGGGCCCCTGTCCCCAGCTACGCACCTGCTGGGGGACGCCTCACCTGTACGTGGACACAGAGCCGTGGGGACCCTGGTAGAGGTTCAGACCCTCCGTTCCCACAAGGCTGCCCCGTCCCTGGAGGGGTGTTTGAACTGAGAAACCAACATGTGAGAATCTGGCGGCCCAGAGCGGGCAGGAGCCCCGGGCCCACCGAGAAGCCAGCGGCAGGTGTGCCCACTGCCTCTGGGTTTTCCTGGACTCCAGGCTTTCGGGGAGGGGGGTCCAGAAGAAGTCAGCAGTCACGTGCGGAGGGCAGGGCTGTTGGTTCGGCCTCTGAGTCCTGCCCTGCAGTGGACATGCTGACCCCCTCTTGCACAGATATTGGGGACCACGTAGCGCTCCCAGTGCGCAACCTGGGTGCCCTGGATCAGGATGGTCAGAGCGAGCTGCAGGAATGTGGGGTTTTAACGGCTCCTTTCCACCACAGGCCGTTTAGGTGAGTGCTAGGACAGGGTCCAACCTCCCCCAGCTCTGGAGACAGGAGTCTGAGATCCAGGCAGGGCTACTGAGATCCAGGCAGGACCCCTGAGATCCAGGCAGGACCCTGAGATCCAGGCAGGACCCCTGAGACCCAGGCAGGACCTCTGAGATCCAGGCGGGACCCCTGAGACCCAGGCAGGACCCCTGATATCCAGGCAGGACCCCTGAGATCCAGGTGGGACCCCTCAGATCCAGGCAGGACCCCTGAGATCCAGGCAGGACCCCTGAGTTCCAGGCAGGACTGCTTAGATCCAGGTGGGACCCCTGAGATCCAGGCGGGACCCCTGAGATCCAGGCAGGACCCCTGAGTTCCAGGCAGGACCTCTGAGATCCAGGCAGGACCCCTGAGTTCCAGGCAGGACCGTGAGATCCAGG
>NC_043717.1:462805-467140 GCF_006229205.1 Suricata suricatta | reverse complement strand
ACCCCTGAGATCCAGGCGGGACCCCTGAGATCCAGGCGGGACCCCTGAGATCCAGGCAGAACCCCTGAGATCCAGGCAGGGCCCCTGAGATCCAGGCAGGACCCCTGAGATCCAGGCAGGACCTCTGAGATCCAGGCAGAGCAGGACCCCTGAGATCCAGGCAGGGCAGGGCTATGCTCCCTCCTGAGGCTCCAAGGAAGGGTTCTTCCTGCCTCTTCCATTTCCTGGGGCCCCAGGTGTCCTGGGTTTTGGCCGCGTCCCTCCTGTCTCTGCCTCCCTCGTCACATGGTTTTCCCCTGTGTCTGTGTCTCCTCCTCTGTCTCTCGCGAGGACCCTGTCACTGGGTTCAGGCCACCCTCTTCCAGGATGAGCTCATCCCAGATCCTTCACTGACTCACAAAGGCCATTTTCCAGAATACAGTCCCGTCCACAGGTTGCAGGGATTTGGATGCCGGCCTGTCCTGTGGAGGTGAAACGGCACAGCGGGAAACCTTGTCAGAAAGCCCCCGGCCCCTGCGCCCCCATCTGCCACCGGAAAAATCAGAAACTGGTGACCAACATCTGCTGTGCACTGTTGAACTGGAAATACCAAAACCTAACACCCTTTTCAGATTCAACAGAGGAAGGACATTAGAATAATTGTGCATAAAATATGAAAACATCTTGACTGAGTAGAGAGATCTATCATCAATTTATGTAACCGTCCATCCATCCATCCATCCATCCATTTATCCATCCGTCTGTCCATCCATCCATCCATCCATGCATACATTTATGCATCCGTCTGTCTGTCCATCCATCCTTTCGTCCATCTGTCCATCCATCCATCCATCCATCCATCATATCTACCTACCTACCTACATATCTACCTATGTATCATCTATCCACTATATTTTTGTCTGTTTCTATGTCTCTGTTTTTGCATGCTCACACACACTCACAAATGCTCACACACACCCTTGTGCATGCGTGCACACCCCCACATGCTCACAATGCACAAACATCCTCACACACGTGCACACACATGCTCACACTCACACACATGTTCACACACATGCACACGCATGTGCGCACACACAGAGACATGATCAAACATGCACACATGCTCACACGCACGCATGCACACGTTCACACACATGCTCACACGCACACACATGCACGCACACGCTCACGCACACACATGCTTGAACACACACAGACACGCTCACATGCACACACATGTTCACACACATCCTCACACAGCACACACATGCGTGCACACGGTCGCGCGCATGCACACTGCAGACATGCTCACACACGCACACACACAGACGCACACACAGCTGCTTTTCTCGGGGCCTGGGGAATACCGCTAATCATCCAATCTCCCGTTTCAATTTGGTACCGATTATCTGCATGCTCAACGCCGTCAAATTAGCAAAGGCAGTTAAGCACTTGAGAAGCCCTTGCATGTGTGTTTTCCTAAGCCGCCATCTACAGCGTCCCGGGATGACAGCCTCCCGGCCGCGCCCCGGGGAGCGCGCTCCCGCGTCCTCCAGGCCACGTGTGCAAACAGGTGGCCCGCGCCTCACATCAAACGTCCCCGAGCCGTCCACCTCTGAGCCCCCGGCCGCCTGCCTTTGAGAAGGTCAGCGGGAGTCACGCCAAAACCCGACGTGTATATTTTTTAATGTTTGGACAAGAAATTGGGAACAGATTCCGGCTGTGACAGGAGAATTTCCAAGTTTATTTTCAAACAGGTTTTCGTTTAACAAGAAAAAGAAGAGGAATGACAAGTGGCAGAGTGGCGGGCGTCCGGGATGCGGGTGTGCAAGGCAAATGCAAATGCATCCAAAGCATAATGGAACCAGGTTCCCTTGAAAGAGCGGAACATTCCAGCATCTGCGACAAGGGGCCTACGTCCGGGGGACCCGGTGCAGAGGCAGCGGCCGAACACGAAGATGCAGATCCCGGTTTGCGTGGATTGCGTCCCCCGAAATTCCTCTGGGTCCTCACCCCCCTGGTCCTCAGGACGGTACTGGGTTCGGAGGTGGCGCCTTTACAGACGCGAGGAAGCAAATCCAGGTCACAAGGCTGTGGCGGATGCAATATGGCAGGGCTCCCTGTGACATGGGAGCTTTGCACACGGACTCACGAGGGACGGTGACCATGTGAAGGTGGGCAGACAGTGGGGTGCTGTGTGCACAGGCCAGGGGGCACCGAGGACCCCCCCCTTCCCTCCACACTGAGGACCCCGCTTTCCCCCAAACCACAGCCCCCCTTCCCCCATCAGGGACCCCTCTTCCCCCCACCGAGGACCCCCCTTTCCCCAGCCCAGGACCACCCACTGCCCCCCCCCCACAGAGGACCCCTGCTCCTCTCCCCAGCCCCCCACCGTGGAGCAGGCTGTCTTGTGAACCTTTGGGAGTAGGAGAACCCACCCACCCTCCCCTCGATTTCAGGCTTGCGGCCGGCAGAGCTGGGGGACATTAAGGGTCCCTTGTGGGGCTGACGTAGGACTCGCACACGGACCCTCACCCACGCAGGGGGTCCAGGTAGGCAGGGCTCGTGGGCTGGGCCGACGTGCGGTCACCCGGGCAGGAAGCCTCCTCTGGGCTGCACCCACGCCCTGTGCCTGAGACACCACCTCCAGGGAGGCCTCCACTTGCAGAACTGCGGGTCCCGCCTCTGCCCCGGGCGCTTTTCCGGAAGTGAGTCACCCAGGGCCTCGTGCAGAAAAGCACCTGTGCCTGTTTGCACCTGTGCACCTGCTTGAGGAAGGATGTGCACCTGCCGGGCAGGGTTGGGGGGGAGCGGGCACGGGGGCGCCCTGTGTGTATGCATGCTCCCTCCACGCCCCTCCTCTCCCCTTTTTTCGGCTTCCCGCCTGTCCCCTCCCCTCTTCAGCCCCCCCCACCTTCTCCTCCAGGCCCCTCCCCCTCTCCCCTCCCCCTGCGCCTGCCTCGCCTACCCCCTTCCCATCCCCGCACCCCTCACCCCTTCTGCAGATCTGCGGTGGGAGATTCTTTGCCGACGGTCCCTGCCCCTTGCCCCGGACCCCTGCCCTGGCCCCCTGCAGCCCCGGACCGGACCCCCTCCACCGGGATGCAGCCGGGATTGGACCTGCAGAAAGAACTTTCCCCGGATCCCACCTCCCGGAGCAGCTGCGGCGAGAAGACCCGGCCTGCCTGCCCCCATCCGCTCCCAGCAATCAGCCTGGAAAGTCGTCCCATATGTGGGCGCCCCGCGCGGGGCCCCGGGTGACGGCCGGGGCGCGGGCCACACCGAGGTTATGGTCTGGATGCAATTAGAGGCGCGCTGCGGGCTCTCCGGGCTGCGGCGGGACCTGCTGCTCTTTGCCCGCGGGTAATTGCCCGCGCGGAAATTACTCACCCTGAAATTGCTGGGGGGCGGGGGGATGCACTTTGCCCACACGTGTTCGGGGGAAGGGGGAGGGGGAGGGGAGGGGGAGGAGGCCCTCAGCTCTGTGAGGACGCAGCCCTGCAGCCCGCCGCGGAGGGGCCGTAATCCCAGTGACCCCGCGTCCCTGATAACGGAGCCGCCTCTGAGCATTCCGGCCGGGTCCGTGCCTGGTCGGGCGTCGGCTTCGGCTCAGGGCGTGATCTCACGTTCGTGGGTTCGAGCACCGCGCAGGGCTCCGTGCTGACAAGCCCGGAGCCTGGGGCCGCTTCGGATTCGGTGTCTCCCTCTCTCTCTGCGCTGCCTGCTCCGGCTCGCTCTCAAAAATGCGTAAACTTGACAAAATAACCCCCTGGGGTGGGATGGGGAGGGCGGGGTTCCCCTGACCCGGCGCAGGTGGAGGCTGCGTGGCCAGCGTGGAGCAGGGGCGGGGGCGGCGGTTCCCCGGGTTTGGACTCGTGCGTGTCTGGTCCCGGCGAAGGCTTAGCTCTTGTGTTTCGAGTTGTTGCTACAGGATTTCCTGACGGACCAGCTGCGCACCTGCTGCCCGGACGGGACCGCGGGGGCCGCGCGGACACGGGCATTACCGTCAGAGCCGGACTGTCACCTTCCATGACGGCGTCCACACCCACCTCTGGGTCCACCGCTGCGTCACACCCACCTCTGGGTCCACACCCACCCCTGCTGTGTCCACAGCCACCCCTGCGTCCACACCTGCGTCCACACCCATCCTACGTCCACACCCACCCCTGCTGCGTCCACAACCACCCCTGCGTCCACACACACCTCTGCGTCCACACTCACCTCTGTGTCCACACCCACCTCTGAGTCCACACCCACCTCTGCGTCCACACCCACCCCTGCGTCCACACCTGCGTCCACACCCATCCTACGTCCACACCCACCCCTGCTGTGTCCACAACCACCCCTGCTGCA
>NC_043717.1:457148-462705 GCF_006229205.1 Suricata suricatta | reverse complement strand
ACCCACCCCTGCTGTGTCCAAACCCACCTCTGCGTCCACTCACACCCCTGCATCCACACCCACCCCTGCATCCACACACATCTCTGTGTCCACACCCACCTCTGCATCCACACCCAACTCTGTGTCCACACCCACCCCTGCATCAACACCCACCCTGCATCCACAAACACTTCTGCGTCCACACCCACCCCTGCTATGTCCACACACACCTTGCGTCCACACACACCCCTGCGTCCACACACACCCCTGCATCCACACACACCCCTGCGTCCGCATCCGCACCAGCACGGCCATCGCGGTCAGCACCAGCCCCGGCTCACACACCTCTCTCCTCACGCCCGTCTACACCGCATCCGCATCACGGCTGGGCCCTCAGGTGTGCTCCCCACCTGGACCTGTGGCCTCTCCACACGCCCAGACCCCGGGCCCCTTGGGGAACGTGCTTTCACCGCGGGCACCATTGCCTTTTGCAAGAGACCCGTTTGGGTCTCCGAATCTGGACGTTCGTGGCCTCAGGGAAGAACCGAACTTTCTTTTGCTAAAACTTCTGCAGCAAAGCCCTGGACGTTCAGAGATGTTCTCCTGCGTCAGGTTCGTGCAGGGACCGGCCAGCGTGACCGAGCGAGGCGGCCGCCGCCCCAGACGCCGGAGGACGGACACATGGATCCCCGGGAGGACACCATTTATTTCCAGCATTTAAATCGTGATTGAACAAGACACCGCCCGCGCACGTTTCTTGGAGGAAACCGTGATCCGGCAATTGGCCGCGTGAACAGCGCCAGATGCAAACCATTAAATTATCTCAGAATTAAACCGTGCGCATTGGCAGGCGCACCCGTCAGGACAGCAGCGTCGGATCTGAAATTGTAATTGGCCGACGTCCTTCTGGGGAAACGCACACGGGGCGCGGCTGATGCGGTCGGGCACCCCGGCGGCGGGGGGGGGGGGGGGGCCTTTCCAGAAGGACCAATGGGGGAAATCCTGGCCGCCAGCCTGGCGGAGGTGTCGGTCTCGAGGAGCCTGGGAAACTGGTGCCGTGTTCTGTGCTATTTCCTTCCTGTCCCTTTAGCCCACGCTTGCTTCAACCCGTACGTAGGGCAGATTCCTCATATTGTTCTACGCACAGAGCAGGGAGAAGGGAAGTCTGGGACCCTCTTGAGTCCCCGGAGGGGGCAGAAGTCATGCATTTGTTCAGACAGAAACACCCAGATGCTCCATGTTTCAGATGCAGAGCAAAGTCGCCTCCCAGCCCGGCACGCACACTCTCTATACGCAGTCTTTTCACTCCGTCAACAAGGTGAAATGCATCCCTTTGCTCCTTTCCAGGAGGTTAGTCGTGATCCTCTGGGGATTTTGTGCAGAGAGCTAGCTGCAAAGCCTTCCTTCCTCCCACCGGAGACTGTGCCGCGCTTCAGGGAGATTTAACGAGAACCAAAGTATTTCATTTCCTTCTTTCGGTTCCAAACAACAGAAATGTACTTTCTCCGCGTGCTGGACGCTGGACCCGAAGTCTTTTAAAGAGCAGCCCCCCAAAATCTTGCTTGGAAGGACCAGTTTTTAATTGCACACAGCGGTGGCCCCTGTTCAATTATTTTACGGGTTTACGGTTCAAATGTCACATGGACGCAATGTGTGGATTTGTGGTCTGATCACTTCTGGGATCTATCAAAAGGAGGAATGCCTAAGAAAAGAATCCTTCCTATGTAAGTTTTTCAAGATATTTAATTTAATTACAGTCACCCGGTGGTCATCCTGACAAGTGTGTCCGGAACCCGATCACCTGCGTCTCCCAAGCCCCACCCACCTCCCCGCTACTGACGTCGACGTGTTCTCTGCACTTACGAGTCAGGTTCTCGGTTCCTCTCTCCCGCTTGGTGCCTTTGCTCATTGGCTTTGTTTCTTAAATTCCTCATATGAGTGAAGTCATAGGACATTTGTCTTTCTTGGACTAATTTCGCTGAGCAGGATTCCTTCTAGTTCCTTCCGTGCTGTTGTCAATGGCGACTTCATCCTCCCTGTCGGCGGACTAACGCTCCGTGGTATTTATAAACCTTAGCTTTCTGCATTCTTCCGCCGATGGACATCCGGGCTCTTTCCGCACGTTGGCTGCTGTCGAAAGGCCTGGTGCAAACATTGGGGTCCGTAGGGGAGTCTTATTTTTAATTTTTTGAGGAGCCTCCGTGCGGTTTTCCAGAGCGGCTGCATGGTCTGCATTCCCACCAGCAGGGCCAAAGAGATCCGCGTGCTCCGCACCCTCGCCAGGATCCTGTCTCCTGATTTGTTCCTTTTAGCCACTCTGACCGGCGTGAGGTGGTGTCTCAGTGTGGTTTTGATTTGTGTTTCCCTGATGCTGAGTGACGCTGAGCATCATTTCGTGTGCCTGTCGGCCATCTGGAGGTCCTCTTTGGAGAAGTGTCTGTTCGTGTCTTCTCCCCATTTCTTCACTGGATTATTTGCCTTTTCACGACGCAGGGGGAGGAGACCGTGCCTGTTTTGGACGTGAGTCCCTGATCGGGTGTGTGGTTTTCACATAGTCGCTCCCATTCTGCAGGTTGCCGTTTCCTTGAAGGTTAACGGGAAGTGTCATTTCATCTAGAAAAGCTGCACTGAGCACCTGTCTCAGACACAGACATGACTCTAGGGGCCCAGTCCTCTCCTGGAATTTCATCAGCAAACCCCAGACTGATGGGAGACTCTGTTTAAATCCAGATGCTCAGGGGCTGGTTTTCCGCCAAACTACGTCCTGGAGGAAGTCTGTCGGCAGCAAGAAACCCCAGAGGGAAGCAGAGAGCTGAGAAGCTGACAGAAGTCCTCAACGGATGCCGAGGAGCCGTCCATCCCCACTTGACGGGACTGACCCTCCTGGGCTCCCTTGTGGCTACACACGGCCACGTGATGACATTTGGGCCCGTGAATCATAAACACAAATGTCTCAGGCCCATAAAAGTCTCTTTAATTCCTTCGAGAGTGAGAGTGAGGTCTTCTCTCCTTCTCGCCCTGCTGGCTGGAATGCAGCCGTGAGGGCTGGAGCATCTGCAGCCACGTTGCACCATGAGTAGGACGTGTCCCAGTGCGGATGGTGGAGGGACAATGGGAGGACATGTGACATCTGGGTCCATGTCAGCCCTGTAGTCCTTCCTTCGTGACCCACAGAAGTACTTCCTTCAGTTAGATTCTTCCTTGTTTGTGTGGATCATGTGTTAAAGCAAACATGTGTGTGTGTGTGTGTGTGCGCATGCACGTGCCTGAATCCTGCCCCTCGGACTCCTTCCCTGCCCCCAGCACTGAACACCCACCAGCGACATAGGAACTTGGAAAGTACGTTGCCACTTCTTCGTCAGCCTCCCTGTCATGCTTTGCAAAGCGGCCTCTGGATTCACGTTGTTGCCCTCTGCGTGTGTAAAACAAACACACTTCCTTCTTGGAAGGGAGTGAGCAAGGCTTTCACAAGACCCCCCGAGCTGTGTTTTTCTTACATCAGTCGCGGAGGCTCAGGCCAAGCACCGGGTCCAGGCGCTGAGCACTTCCTGGAGCCTGCCGTCCCCAAATAAGCTCCCTGTGACATCACCGTCATGTCCCCACACCTCCCTCCCGAGTCTCCATGCCTCTTTTCTCCTCGGGGCAGAGACGGTGAAACCTGGGAGCAAAGGAATCACCTTGAAGCCTGGTACCTTTAAGCAGCCAGCGCTCTGGCCCCCAAGACCAGACAGGACCCCACTTGGCATCTGCCAGTCACTCTCTTGCTACGGTTCGCACCGGCCCAGCACCTACCCACCATGCAAAGCACATTTCCCCGCCCTGGTCTCACCTGGAAATTCTGCACGTTTCGGCGTGGCATTCCGGACCCCGTGGGGGTGACCCCGGGCTGCTTCTCTGTGCACATGTCTTCCGAGAGCTTTCCAGAACCTTCCGGGAGGGCAGCCCTGCTTTTTACCCTGAATGGCTGTGCGCATTGCTATGTGCTCCTTCACCGGATAACGTGTAAGCATTTATTGAGCACCTACGGAGGACCACCTGCTATTCTGGGCTCCAGAGGGAAATCGCTGAGGAACACAGAGAAAAATGGGTACTTTCCGTGTCTTGTATTCCGCTGGTGAACAAGGGAGGTAACATACAGAGTTTGGTACGTGCAGCGGCGGAACGCATGAGACGCAGGCTCCTTGTGCCCCTGCTCGTGTGGACACGCCTTCCCCCGGCTCTGAACGCACATTATCAGCCTCTGTTTGTCTCCACTTCTATCCATAGACGCCTTGACCGTTTGTCCATCCACGAAACCATCGAGGGATTCCATCGACCTGACACAGGGCTTGGCATCAGCTCAGAGCCCTGGGCACCCAGCTCACTGCCTCGCACATTCCCCGGGCGCCGCGGGCTGGGGCCTCCCGCACGCCTCTCCGGAGGCGGCACTGTTTCCAGAAGTTTCCGCCCAGGACAGGAATGGATGGCTGCTTCCCATCCCGAACTTGGGGAACAGGAGGGGGGTCCCTGACTGCGCCGATGCAAGCACGTTAACGCGCGTTAATATCCGCGGCATTCGGACTGGGTGTTCACCCACACACGCGTGGGCCGGCTTGTCTCCCAGAGAATACGGAGAGAAAATCAACACGCCCGCAAGCTGGCAGCCCGCCGTCCGGTCCTCAAGCCTCTTTAATTAATTTAAAGATTTTCCTCGTTGAAACGCACAAATGAACACGCTTATTAGTCTGGGGAGCGTTCGGGCCATGATCAATCATGCCTTGTGTAAACCCCTGTCTCGTGGCCCAAACTGGGCGTGGGACTGGGGACAAGTGATTGATCTCGCTGAGCGCATCGACGTGCCCTCGACGCCCACTCCGAGTGGCAGGAAGGCTCACCGGAAACGGCTCTCTGAGCTCAGCAGGCAAAATGCAGGACAGTTTTTTGTAGGTCCCCTTGTTGCTGGCTCTAGGGGGTGGGCACTAGGGGTATTTTTTAAAGTAGTTTACGGTCAAATTGGCTTCCATACAACACCCAGTGCTCTTCCCCTCAAGTGCCCCCGTCCATCACCACCACCTGTCTTCCCCCTCCCCCCCAAACCTCAGTTCATTCTCAGTATTCAATAGTCTCTCAAGTTCTGCATCCCTCCCTCTCCCCAACTCTGTTTCCCTCTTCCCCTCCCCCTGGTCCTCCATTAGGTTTCTCCTGTTCTCCCGTTAGACCTATGAGTGCAAACACATAGTATCTGTTCATCTCTGCCTGACTTATTTCGCTTAGCATAACACCCTTGAGGTCCATCCACGTTGCTACAAATGGCCAGATGTCATTCTTCCTCATTGCCATGTAGTACTCCATTGTGTATACATACCACATCTTCTTGATCCACTCATCAGGTGATGGACATTTAGGCTTTTTCCATGTTTTGGCTATTGTTGACATTGCTGCTATGAACATTGGGGTAGATGTGCTCCTGTGCATCAGCACTTCTGTATCCCTTGGGTAAATCCCTAGCAGTGCTATTGCTGGGTCATAGGGGAGTTCCACTGACAGTTTTTTGAGGAACCTCCACACTGTTTTCCAGAGCGGCTGCACCAGTTTACAT
>NC_043717.1:453482-457048 GCF_006229205.1 Suricata suricatta | reverse complement strand
CCTGTGCATCAGCACTTCTGTATCCCTTGGGTAAATCCCTAGCAGTGCTATTGCTGGGTCATAGGGGAGTTCCACTGACAGTTTTTTGAGGAACCTCCACACTGTTTTCCAGAGCGGCTGCACCAGTTTACATTCCCACCAGCAGTGTAGGAGGGTGCCCGTCTCTCCACACCCTCGCCAGCATCTATAGTCTCTTGATTTGTTCATTTTAGCCACTCTGACTGGCGTGAGGTGGTATCTCAGTGTGGTTTTGATTTGTGTTTCCCTGATAATGAGTGACGCTGAGCATCGTTTCATGGGCCTGTAGGCCGTCTGGATGTCCTCTTTGGAGAACGGTTTACATCTTCTGCCCATTTCTTCACTGGGTTATTTGTTTTCTGGGTGTGGAGTTTGGTGAGTTCCTTGTAGATTTTGGAGACTAGCCCTTTATGTGATATGTCATTTTGGGGGGTATCTGGAGCAGAGACCTAGGTGAGGGGCATGACACACAGTGTGGACAGCTGGGCCATCTCTGTCCCCCAGGTGCCCACAAAGCCCAGAGAGAAATGCCCACCGTGGTCCCAACAGGGAGCCCTCACACCCATTTTCAAGAATGCCTTTGGAAGCTACGTGTTGCATGATGCAGAAGTCAAGACAGCTGGGCACAACAACCTCTACATGGAAAGACAGGATGCTGTGGAACCCTAGCCCTGTAATGCTATCTATCCTCTGACCCCATTCTATTATTTTTTAAATGTTTATTCATTTTTGAGAGACAGAGAGAGAGAGACAGCATGAGCAGGGGAGGGCCAGAGAGACAGGGAGACACAGAATCCGAAGCAGGTCCAGGCTCTGAGCCGTCAGCACAGAGCCCGACGGAGGGCTCGAACCCACAAACCATGAGATCATGACCTGAGCTGAAGTCGGACGCTTAGCCGATGGAGTGACCCAGGCGCCCCCCAGCCCCATTTTAACACCACCTTCTGAGCCTGAGATCTATAGTTACATCAAACCTGTCCCTCCCAACTCCAATCATGAAGCATACTATTATTAATTATTACTGTTACTCATATTTAAAAAGAAAAGACACTGAGGCAGCTGGGTGGCTCATTTGGTCAAACGTGACACTCTGTTTCGGGTCTGGTCATGATCCCAGGGTCATGGAATTGAGTCCCAGGGCTCCTTGCTAAGTGTGGAGCCTGCTAAAGCTTCCCTCTCTTAAAAGGAAAAGAAACAAGATTGGGGTTAGTTATGACACTGTAACCACAAGAAAGGAATTTGAGCTCACAGAGCCTGTTGCTCCTGCATTTGGCCACCAGGCAGCCGCTGCCTTTTGTTACAACCTTCACCGTGCAATTTTATACCCAGTCCAGGTATCCTCTGGCTGCAGACTCAGCTGGTTGGAATGGCTTGCCTCGTGCTCAGAGCCAGCCTCCTGCTCTTTCTGTTCTTCCGTTACCCCCTGGTGACGGCTATCAATCAGACCATAATGAGATATTTTTTTTGAAGGAGAGTATTTCTAAACCTGCATCATCGCCCTGTACCTGCTCAAACCCTTTCTTGCCCCCAAACGATCCCATTTCAGCACTATTAACAAGTGAGCTGCGTGTTAGTCATTTCAGGCTGTAGAACAAAATATCATTGATGGGGAAGCTTAGATAACAGACTGGATTTTGCACAATCCCAGAGGCGGAAAGTCAAGGTGATAGCACTGCTTCGTGCTGATGAGGTCTGCTTCCTGGTTTGCAGACGGATGCATTCTTGCTGTGTCCTCGCAGGGGAGAGAGAGAGACAGAGACAGAGACAGAGACAGAGACAGAGACAGAGACTCAGAGGATGTGAGAGACTCCATAAATACCAAAACACAAAGGAGTGTAACAGTCAGCGCCGTGGGTGCTGTAACAAGTGCATCCCTGAGTGGAGCCTCGCATGGGAAGGAAATTGTGTGACTCACACCATATAATTTCCTGTCTCAAGGAACAAAAAATCATCACAGAGAAGAGACTGTCTTTAACTCAGAGAGCATACAGGGTCTGAAGGGAAGAGAATCTACGTTTATGTTGCTCTTGGATAAGCAAAACCAGGAGTGACTCGTCACAAGCCGTTTACCTTCACTGTTATCGAAAAATTGCAATCATTTGGACACCTTATTCTAAACTACCTACTCCCTTCTTTCTAACGGGCACAAGAACTTGCAAATCGATGAAAAACAAATCACCACGCAGGTGACCCTGTGAGTCCCCTCCTCCAAACGTCATCTCATCGAGGCCTCTTCTAAAAAATGTAAACGCCACCAAAATGGAGACCCCGGATTCAGACTTGGTGACCACGGCAAAACGGCAGCATTGCGTTTTCCTTGGGCTGTGCGGAAACACACGAGGCGCTTTCTCAGGAAATCCATACGGACATTGGTTTCCATAAGAAGAAAACCACTTGGAGTTAGAAGAAATGAACACCGCTGACAACGGATGGCATCATTCTACGTGCTTCCTGTCATATACCTTACTTGGTAAATGCTTATAAATTATTACTTCAAAGGGTCGTAACTGTCCCAAATGAATTTTTATGCTTCACAAACATCCTTCTCAGGTGCTTCATGATTTCAAAATTGTTTTCTTTAGTTGGCCCGCGTGGCAAAGTGACTTTGCACCTAGCAGGATCCCAGAGCCCCGAGAACCAAACACCCTCGTTGGCCCCCACCCCGAATGAGCTACTTCTAGGTTAAGCTGATGTCCTTCAAATGTGCTTTAATCTTGGGAACCCTCTTCGCCTTCAGAAAGGCGCTCTCTCCCTTGAATGCCAAACCTGATTTCCAAGCAAATGACTAGCGTTGGTCTCAAGTGTTGACCTCGGTCTGCAAAGTGCTGTGTGTGTGTGTGTGTGTGTGTGTGTGTGTGTGTGTGTGTGTTTCCACACCTCTCTGGGGAGCTCTGGGATCACTTTATTATTTATAGATTAAAGCACATTGTTGCTAATTAACACTGTTCTAGTTGTCGGTGGGTAGGTTTGCTGGCTTTGATGTTTTTCTGATGTTGTATTTTGGGAATTTCGTGCGCGGCCGTACTTGGCATAGTTTTGGGTGTGGGAACTGGAGTTTCTAAGCAATTATTTAATGCACCGTAATCGTGATGTGCTCCGTTATCTCAAGGCATACCTCGCAGGATGGCTTTCTGAGAGTTCCTTCTTTTAGGGTCAGTTGAAATGGTTTCTTGGCACTAAGTCTTTCCACCCTGTGTGGGGCATTGTTGACACCACTCTCCTCGCTTCAAGGCTGTTCATGGACAAAAGGTGGATGTCCTGGCACAGAACTGGCCCGAGGGGACCCCACCGAGAGAGGGCCAGAAAAACCCACCAGAGAGACAGCAGCTTCTCACTTTGCTCACGAACGAGGGCATCATGACTGAGACACACAGACACATTCTTTCCATCCAGCAGAAGGGACACACGTAGGGTCCCTTCCCCTAAAATGTGTGGCCCTGGCCTGCCTGGATCTCAGGGGTCATGCTCTGCCTGGATCTCAGTGGTTCTGCCCCTCCTGGATCTCAGGGGTCCTGCCTGGATCTCGGGGGTCCTGCCTGGGTCTCAGG
>NC_043717.1:436678-453382 GCF_006229205.1 Suricata suricatta | reverse complement strand
CCTGGGTCTCAGGGGTCCTGCCTGGATCTCACGGTCCTGCCTGGATCTCAGGGGTCCTGACCCTCCTGGATCTCAGGGGTCCCACCTGGATCTCAGTGGCCCTGCCTGGATCTTGTGGTCCTGCCTGGATCTCAGGGGTCCTGTCTGTGTCTCAGGGGTCCTGCCTGGATCTCAGGGGTCCTGCCTGGATCTCAGGGACCCTGCCTGGATCTCAGGGGTCCTGCCTGGGTCTCAGGGGTCCTGACCCTCCTGGATCTCAGGGGTCCTGCCTGGATCTCAGGGCTCCTGCCTGGATCTCAGGGCTCCTGCCTGGATCTCAGGGGTCCTGCCTGGGTCTCAGGGGCCCTGCCTGGATCTCAGGGGTCCTGTCTGGACCTCAGGGGTCCTGCCTGGGTCTCAGGGGTCCTGCCTGGACCTCAGGGGTCCTGTCTGGACCTCAGGGGTCCTGTCTGGATCTCAGAGTTCCTGTCTGGATCTCAGGGGTCCTGCCTGGATCTCAGGGGTCCTGCCTGGATCTCAGTGGCCCTGCCCCACCTACATCTTAGATGTTTGGTCCCCAGAACTAGGAATGGACGGGTTCCTGTCCTGGTAAGCCACCTGCTCTGTGTCATTTATGTGATCGTCACAAGAAACAAACCCAGCCTTGTGTCATTTCTACCACGTGAAGAGAACTGTGCTGGCCCCCACTGGGTTCTCCATGAGGAGATGTGAGCATTCAGCCTACGTGGCCCAGCGGTGTTGGCTCAGACTGATTCATGCAGCTACGGAAAATATGCGCACCTGCCTGGGCCCCGGAGCACACGGGCAGGAAGCTGATCAGCGCCCACAGGTACTAACCGTTAGTCATAGGTGACAACTAACTGTTAGAAAGTGGGAAGAAACCGAGACGGAATTGGGGATAATCATTCGTTTCCTCACAGAAACACATGCACTCTGTGTAGACTTCGGAACAGAAGACTGGGTGGAAAGTGAATGTCTTCAAGCAAATGGAAGTTTTTTAAATGAACAGGATCAACATGTCCCTTAGGACACCACCTCCAACACCCACACCCCCCCCAAGTGAAGACTGAGCTCTCTAGACGGGGAGAAGGTCCCTCGGGAAGCAGAGGCCCAGCAGGGGACAGAAGTGGATTCCAGTCTGGACACAGCATATCTTGTTACAAACGACCACAGGCATTTCTAGACAGATGAAACTGATGAGCTTCCCAGCCCAGCATCTGAGTTGCCTGACCTTGACCTCATGATCCATCAAAGACTGAAGAATCCAGCCTGAATTTCCCGCGGCCCCGGTACCGACAGACCCCCAACCAAGAGCGCTTGTAACAGCACACATGAGGGGCCTCCCAGTGCTGGAGCAGGAATCAAGCTGTGGGCAAGGTTGGCTCCTCCTGACCCCGTGAGGACGGGATCTGTTCCCCGCTTCCATCCTTGGCTTGTAGGCCACCATCTTCTTGCCTCAGTCCACCCGGCCTCCCCTCTCGCATGTGTCTATGCCCGGATTTCCCTTTTCAGGGACACCAGTTGGATTAGGGCCACCTTCACGTCCACATCATAACTTCCCTAAGTGCTTCTGCAATGA
Organism: Suricata suricatta; assembly: GCF_006229205.1. Classification (NCBI taxonomy): domain Eukaryota; kingdom Metazoa; phylum Chordata; class Mammalia; order Carnivora; family Herpestidae; genus Suricata; species Suricata suricatta. The sequence continues at coordinate 451,803 of NC_043717.1, read as the reverse complement.
TCCTATTTCTGAATACGGAGCAATTCTGATGCACCAGGCGTTAGCATTCCAATCTCATTTTGTTGGGACGCAATCCAACCGACATCAAGCATGTCGCAAAGATACAATGACTGAATCCACAAGACAAAACGTAAAATGAGGACCCTGGACCCTTTCTTACTCTTTCTTGCTTCCCAACAGGGTCTCAAAACCTTCTTCGATCTTGTAGGAAAGACAGAGTTGCCTGAAGTATTAAGTCTCTGGGTTTTGTTGGGTCCCTGGAAAGGCGTTGGGTCGGGGGGAACGGGGTCCTTGAACCTGAAGACGTTGGTGGAAGTGTAAATTTTAACTGCCCGTTGCTGAAGTGGTGACCTTCATCTGATTTTTGTCTGTCCCCGCTGGAGGACTCGGTCAGAGTCTGATCTCAGCGAGAGAACTAACCTGTTTGCACTTCAATGTGTGTTCAATTTTCAGTGCCACGAAACTGGTTTTAATTTGAAAGCAGTGTCACATTTCCCTCTCTCTAACTTTTCAGCCAGAACACCCACATCTCACAGACAGCAGAAATTACCGACACTTTTCTTGTCCGTCTCGTTTGGGTTCCTCTCCGTGGCATTCCTGATGAAACGGTCCCTCCCCTCCGCCGAGGGGAAATGCGAGATTCCCTTACACAGTGACACGTTGCACGCTTTGATTTGTCTGATGGAGAGACAGGAGGATTTCCGAGAATCAACCTTTCGAGCAATAATACATCAAAGAGAGATGAAACAGAAATCGTGGGGGGAGGGGCGTGTGGTTGACGATGCGTCGATGGCGTAATGAGTTGATAGGAAATAGTTTAACGGCGTCTCCATGTGGAAGTGTAGGAAGCGTTTACACACTACACAATGATCCACAAGAAAGCTTTATCCATCACCAAGGGGACCCCTGGAATCTCCTTAGTCTCACAAGGTGGGACGGGGCTGAGGTTGAGTAGCAAACGCACGGCCGAGGTTTGCAAACTGGGGCTCTGCGCACACCAGCGGGCTCCTCCGACACGGCTGACCTGCGCGGGGCCTCCCCGGGTCCCAGGGACGCAGCCTCCAAAGGGCTGCGCGGCGGGAGAAAGTCCCCAGACACAACCCGTTGGGAACTTACGACCCGTTCCGGCTCTTGGCATCCATGGAGGTCGTGTGCTCCGAAGTAGGGAAGGTCGTAAGGACGCAGGGCACGTGCCTGGGGTAGCCGTGGCTTCGTGTCGACATCAGCACGGCTCCTGGGGTCCTGGCTTGAACCCCCCGCGTCTGACGGCACCGCAGGAAATGCGACTGCTCCTGCGTCTTCCTCCCCCCATCCTCCTCTTCTCCTTCCTTCCTCTGTCTTCATCTTCATCTTTTACGTCTTCTTGTGCTGTTTTTCCTCCTCCTCCTGCCTGTCCCCTTCCCTGTACGTCTACCTCTATGTCTATCCCTCCCTCTGGCTCCTCTCTGTGTCTCTGTGTCCCTCCCCACGCCCCCTTCCCGGCCTCTGTCTCTGTCTCCCCCTACGTTTCCCTCCTTCCCCTCTGCGCAGGGCAGGGCTGTCCCGCAAGGTGGGCTCGAGGGCTGGGAGGTCAGTGCCCAGTGGATTTGGCTGTGACCAGCACCGACGGGACACAGAAACCACACCCACGCCCGGACCCCTGCTCAGCGTTGCGCGATTTCTCTCCATAAGTTCTGTCCCTTCGTCAATGAGAACACTGTCTTCAGCTCAGAGCGTTTCTTCTGAACGAAATGGGACAGTGTGTGATTAGCAACCCAGATTCTGACACAGACTTCCCAGTGGGTTGAAACGAGACAGTTTCGGGAAACAAAAATGGAGGAAATATGCTACCAACAGACCTCTAGCAGACGGAAGATGATAAAGAGCATGCAAAGCAGAAGAGAAATGACCCAAATAGAACATTAAAATTCATGAAGGAATGAAGTGAATTTTAATCACGAGGTGATAAAAATGCCAAATTGTGTGGGTAATTGTAAATAAATATTGGCGTGATAAAACAATCATGTCTTAAGGGGGTTCAAATGTATGGAGAATTAAGCTGCGTGACAATGATGTATAAATCAGGGGGACGTAAATGAAGTTAAATGTTCGAAGGTATTTTCATTGTCTACAAAGAAAGTAAAAGTAATTAATGTTAGACTGGAAACTCAAGGGCATGTTTGTAATCTTGAGGATAACGTGCCCAAGGAGAGTAAAAGATATATGACTTCCTTGTTAATAGTGGTGGGGATGGAAATGATAATAAAAAATTAAACCCTCAAATGCTCCAAAAGAAGAAAAAACACACAAAAAAGATGAACATTCTAGGGACAAGTAGAAAGCACACACCAGATCGTGTGGGTGTGTATGTCTGTACCGTTTCCAAGCATATAAATGTCCATATGCTTGGTAATTAAATTCCCATAGATCCAAATTAAATTCCAAATTAAATATCCCATGTGTCCTAATAGGCATTGGAAAATGCTGTAAACTGAAAGATAACGGAAACAAAATAAATCAAAATATTAAGAAGGCACCTCTTGCCCAGGCCGTCTGCAAAATATATAATTTAAAGGCAACTAGATTTGAGAAATATCCATGTACAAAGCAATGTTAAAAATTAAAAAAACAGCAAAAACTCACATAAATTAGTATGAATAAAATAACAGAAATAAAACAAAATCAATCAACAGGAAAATAAATGCTTAAAATAGAATGTTGCAGACTCAAAGACTCAACAATGTGAAAAAAAAAAATGTGATGTTGATCAGGAAAATTAGAGACGGTGGAAGGAAGTAATATCCCAGATAAGTGATGGGAAATTACTACAGATCCTATAAACACTTAGAATTTCATGAGGGAATATTAGGAAAACTTTATGCCTATGAAGAGATAGGATGAACAAGTTTCTGGAAATATCCAGGATGTTAAAATTGACATTCAAAGAAATAGAAAATATAAAGTCTTATTACCACAAAAGAGATTGAATTCATAGCTGAATCACGGAGACCAACAAATCTGGGTCCAAAAGGCTGTAACCTGTATATTCTACCAAATATTTAAGGACAAGACAAGGCCAATATGACTCAAAACATATATTCTGATGATTAGAAAAAGAGGCAGCCCTCATAACTTATTTTATGTCACTGGCATAACCCTTACGTGGAAATCCAAGCAGAAAGACGGGAAAACAATCTTTTGTGAACACAGACACAAAAATATTAAGTAAAATGTTGGTGACATAAAAAAAGATAATAGGTCACATGGAATCCCCATTAAGCTAAGAATGAAAACCGGCTTCAAAACGTAAATCATCACCTGAACAGAATAAAAGCGAAAAGCCATATAATTACCTCAAGGAGTGCAGAAAAAATGGTTCCTAGTCAACATGTATTCATGATATGGAGAAGTAAATAAATCAGGCGCCCCTGGGCGGCTCAGTCAGTTAAGTGTCCGATTTTGGTTCAGGTCAGATCTCACGGTTCGTGGGTTCGAGCCCCGTGTCGGGCTCTGTGCTGACAGCCCGGAGCCTGGAGCTGCTTCCGATTCTGTGTCTCCCTCTCTCTCTGCCCCTCCCCTGCTCACACTCTGTCTCTCTCTGTCTCTCAAAAATAAAAAAATATATTTTTATTATATACATATAAAGAAGTCCATTACAGTTGCACATGGACTGTATAAATTTTGTAAACCTGTACCATTTGTAATAGTAGACAAATCTGATATTTAAGAGAAAATCTAACAAAGCTATAAAGACGCTCAGTCAGACCTCTACAAAACATCCGTGAGAGACATAAAAGACTCGTAAGAAGCTCACGGAATCTTTCTGGTCCTTCACACCCTTCCTCGCGCTTGCCTCTCCCTGAAACCTCTTGTGTATACATTGATCCGAGAGCTGTGTGTAGGAACTGTGGTCCCAGGTCCTTTCTTGGCCTCACCAGGTGGCCCCACTGAGGCTGTCCTGTGCCCAGGCTGCTTAGAAGGCTCCGCGGAGCAGTTTAGGGACAGCACGGGGCCACCTGAGGGTCCCCTTCTCGGACGGGACCCTGCCTCGCCCCACCTGTGGCGACCCAGGCTGAGGGACTCACCATGACACCTCTGTGACTCAGGACGCCGTATGCCCACCACCCTCGCTACGGAATGTGGACGGACAGCATCTTGACCTTCTAGAATATGACTCCCCAGCTTTGCACTGATCCTGCTTGTCCTTGGCGAGAGGGGGATGACGGGGAACGGATGCCTGCTCTGTCCTCTTTCCTCGAAGCCTCGTGACTTCCCAGGCCATTCCTGACGCCCCTCTGATCTTCCCCGCGCTCACGGGGCATCCCTTCTTCCCCGGGAGATGCCGGCCCCTTCCTGACGTCTCCTGCTGCGTTGCACTTACGTCGTGCCTGTTGGGGCGCTGAAACAGACCCCAGACCATCGTCCCCGTGCGCCAGGATCCACACATTCCCGCGTAGACACGTCCTCACCGTTACGAAGCAAAATTGCAGGGGTGGGACTTGGTTGGGTAATGGGGAGCCAGACGGGGTCCCCGTGGCCTGTCGGGAGGGCACCCCGCCCTGTTCGGTGCAGCTGAACGTTAGCCTTGCCCAAAACGGGGCGCCCTTGGCCAACCCCCCTCCGCCGTCCGGAACTCCCCCTCGAAAGAAAGCCTTCTCATGTAAGCATCCAATCCAAAGACCCCTCGGTGTTATTTCTGAACACTGGACGTTAATAATAAACATCACCTTTGTTTTCTGATTTTTTTACCGAGTTGATTTAAATCCTCCTGACAGCCCGAATCCAATCTTCCCATCCACACTGACAGGCGTGACATGCCTGTGTGCAAAGAACCTCTCAATTATGCATAATCCAATGTTTTCTAGGGTTTTAATTGAATCACTCGTCTCAAACTTGTTATTTTTAATTTACAACATTTGATTTCTGACACCGGCCCCTCTATGTCATAAATTATGCAGGCGAGAGCCTTAGTTGTGCTGGTGATTAAAAAAAAACTAATTAGGCATGATTAAAAAAAACTAAAACAGAGACCTCTTAAATATGGGCATGTTACCATGCACGAGAGGCTCCTTTCGCCGGAAACGCCTCATTTTCTTTCTAAGAGATTATGTTCCGTTTCGTACAACTGGATTGATTCTGACAGAAATGAAAGAAAATGTAGGATGTTTCCCCCTTCCTGAATATATAGCAGAAATTACATTACATGGCCCGTTGATGTGGATTTCTCCCACCGCTCATTGAATATAATTTTGTTAAGTGGGCAGGAAAACGAACATGAAGAAAACGCAGTGTAATCCAGCGTTTTCTTTGGCGCGGGGAGCGAGGTCGGGACAGGGGTGTGCGCACCCCTCAGGATCCACAATTAGAGTTATTACCCTTTTGCGCGGGGAATGACAGGGCAGAGGAAACGTGGGGGGAGAGGGGAACTCTGGGAACCAAAGACTCCAGCCATAGTGTCGTGGGAGCCTGGTGACGCGGGGAGTCCCCACCTGGAGGCTGAGGGCTTACGAGGGGGGATGGAGGCTGGCTTAATCCACGGCCGTCCCACGGCTGTTGCGTTTCAGCACACAACACCCGGCGTTCCTCGTTTCTGATGGAAGCCTGTTTCCCGGCTCTGTCTCTGTCTCTGTCTCTGTCCACCCGCAAAGGCACTGGCAACAAGCAAAATGGCGGACCGCCTCATGCTCCTGGGATGGGAGGCTCCCGTCTGCCACACGGGAGGCAGATCAAGACGCACTGGAGACACCTCCAACCCTGGTCATCCAGAGACCCTCTTAGGAGACAGAGTCTCACCGGAGGTTTGGGAAGGAGGTGCGGAGAGAGGGGCGCCCTGGGGCCGACCAAGGGTGAGGGCGTCCCTTGACCAACGGCATGTTTCCCTTCTCAGAGCAAATGAGGTTTTCCTGGGAGCCCTGCGTGGTGGGAAGTGTCCTCATGCCTTCCCTCCCCGTCTCCTTGCTCTGCCCCATGGAGGGTCTCCCTAAGGAAGTGGAACCCACAGGTGTGCATATGGCAGTGAATTGTGCAGATCAGACGCTCGGATTTCCATGGAGCTTATGCGTCAACGAGAAATAGCAAACCATTGCCATCAACCATGAGTGTCTGGTAAAAATAAGACTAAGACAACCCTGTTGGCACAGAATGCGACCTCGATGGAAAGGAGCCACGCTCCTGAGCTCTCTGCACTCGGGACTCAAGGTGCCCATTGCGTCTGCTTCATGCTACGTCCGTTCCTTGGGGTCCGGTGCAGAAAGACAAAACTAGAAGAGGCAGAATTCCTGTCCTCCAGAGACTCCAAATATTTAGAGCCTGTCCCTCATGCAAGCTTCCTTCAGTCAGTCCCTGTCTCTTTCTCTTGGGATGTTGACGTCACGTCAACCTCACGCCCAAACGTCTACGTCATGTCCAAAACGAAGGCAGCACGTGAGCTGTGGCCAACGGAATCACAGGATGCATCTGTACCTTTGTCCTGCATGATTTTACCACAAGTGCTGGCCAACCACACATTGGCTCAGGGTCCTTGGACGCATCTCGCACATATACACACAGCTGGATTTTTTTTTTTTTTTGCCAGAAAACATGGCGGCCAGGATTCTCTCTCCCTCTCCCTCTCTCTGTCTCTGTCTCTCTCTCTTTCTCTGTCCCTCCCCTGCTTGCTCTCATATCTCTTTCTCAAAATAAATAAATAAACATTAAAAAAAATCCCATCCTATCTGTCTGGTCTCCAGCACTTGGGCTCCCACTGACGGACGCAACATAAATAATGAGAATAAGCATTGGAGGCAGAGTTTCCATGGCATCCAGGAAACTGGCGTGCACCATCGTGAGTGGTTCTGGAGAGACGGAAACAGGTGATGCTGAGGCCCCTTGAGGTCATCAGTGAAAGCAAAGTCACCAGGATCTCAGTCGCCCTTGGGTGCATAAACTCAAGCATCCGGGTCCCTTCTTAGCTTTGGACGTGTGCAAAAGTCTTGTCCTTGATGTCAGGTGCCTGGTGGGTCCTTCCAGTGCGAGTCCGTCCTCTACCTGCACAGGGACCTACGTGATGGGAGCTGGACCTGGATTTCCTGTTTCCTCCCTCCTTTCTTCCCTCCCTCCTTCCTTCCCTACTTTTTTCATCTCTCCTTCCTTCCTTTCTTCCTGCTTTTCTCTTTCCTTCCCCCCTCCCTCCCCTCCTTTCTTCTGTCTCTCTTTTTCACGTAGAATCCTCAGAAAATGAGAAGAAAAAGCATCAGACCTGGGGCTTGGCATTCCCAGACTCCCTACTTACCCGTGTTAACAAAATAATTGAGCATTCTCTGTTCGGTTGCCATTTAGCATCAGCACCAGAGTGCACGCTGGTCTCAGAGATTCTATGTAGGCACACACGCGTGCACACACACAGGCACACACGCGTGCACACACAGGCACACACGCCCTGGTTTACACCGAGCGACAATCCTCCGTCATGCAATCATGGACTCACGCTTACAGTTCTGAGCTCAAGGGGAAACGTGGCCCGGGCCACACGTATCGACTGTGTCAAAGACCTAATTTCTCAGCCCAATATCCTCTCAGGCGTGAGCGCAGGACACGGCTGGAGGGGAATTAAGAAGTCAACCATCCGTGTCCCGACATTGTTCCAGATGAAAGGAGGCCTGTGCGTCTCTGGCTGGACGTGAGCGTCAGCGGGGGAGCCCCAACCTCCCCCAAGTCCTCGGCCTCACTCCATCCTGGGGAGGCCGACAGGCTGCCCGGGCTGTGCCCGCCCACAGCACAAACGGTCCCCGCCCACAGCACAAACGGTCCCCGCCCACCTGCCCCGCGAGACCCCCGTCAGGCGGAAGGAGCCTGGACGCCCACACAGCCAGCGCCGTGGAGGGCCAGCCCGAGCTCGCCCAAACTTTCTCCTACGTCTCCTTACCTGCACGGGGGGAGTGAGACGCACCACTTCCCACTGGTCTCATGCAGCACGTGTGTCCTTGTGCGGAAACCACACAATGACCCGGATAGGACGCTTTGAGGACAAGCACGTTTCCTGGAGCTTTTCCTAGACATGACAAGGACAAAACACGTTGTACGCCTACCCAGCCTGAGCGCCAGTGTCCCCAATCCTTACCCGTCACCGTCCTGGGGAGCGTTCTGGCGGCCAGAGGGGCACGCCCAGCATCCTGACGTCAGTGTGGACTGCCTCCAGGTCCATCCACCATCTTCTGTGTTCCAACCACCTGGAGAAGTTCAGTTTTCAACCCACTTGTGGAAGATACTTCTACACGGGAATGGCATGCCTGTGCCCGGGTCGGGGGCCTGAGCTGGAGCTGCAGAGAGGAAGGCACGTGTCCTTCTTGGTCAGAAGCATCCCTGCCGGCTACACTGCCTGGCTGGTGCAAACCCGGCAGCTGGATCCCGGCCAGATGTGAGCCGAGGGAAGCACGGAACCCAGGTCACGCGGCCTCAGAGAGCAGGAGACAGCAATTCATGCTCAATCCTCGAAGACTTCTCACGTGGGGATGAGAATGTACAGATTTCATGCAAAAAATCACAGACGAAAGGGGCGCCTGGGGGGCTCAGCTGGTTGAGCGTCCGACTCCGGCTCAGGTCATGATCTCACCGTTCGTGGGTTTGAGCCCCGCGTTGGGCTTTGTGCGGACAGCTCAGAGCCCGGAGCTGCTTGGGAGTCTGTGTGTCCCTCTCTCTGTCTGCCCCTCCCCTGCTCGCACTGTCTCCATCTCTCAAAAATAAATAAACATTAAAAAAAATCACAGACGGAAAGCAAACCCAAATGGCTCATATTTATGAGTGGAGCAACCCAGAGCCTGGGCGGCCCCTTCCGGTGAGCGCCCGGGCCATGAAAAAGCAATGATCTCCGGAAATCCGCACACTCATCTCCGGGGACGTTGTTACGGGCTCATAAAAAGTCAAATCGCCCTTCCTCGAGCTCACAAATAATGGACTCGGATCGTTTGCCTCGGAGCTCTGGCTTCTGCCTGCTGGGCTGACCACGTACCAGCGTGCGGACGGACAACGCAGGTCTTGACACCAATTGGCCAAGTTTACCGGCCAGTAACCTCCTGGGGGGGGGGGGGGCGAGTCGCCCCTGACCTCGGACGTCTTGTGGCCAATCTGGGGGCGCGCGTGGAGGTGCCTCCAGCCCCTCGAGGGCAGATGAGCATCTCGAGTTCAATGCGGTGCACGGAGACAGGGGATGCAGCGTTGGGCGATCGCGACCGTCAGCCAGCTGGCCCCTCCCACAAAGTGCGGGGTCTGACTGGTTCCTCCGACGTGTGGTAGGTGGACCCGACTCTTCCCCAGAGCGCGGCAAGAAACCTAAGCTAATTAAGCGCCGCAGCGCTGAGCCCTGGTGTTTGGGGACAAGCCAAGAGGAACACTTGTCCGGAGAGATCCCGCCCCCCGCCCCCCTGCACCCACGGGTCCTCTGCCCCAGCGACTGGCCGGGCACCCCACCTGCATCCCTGCCTGATGGCCCCGGGGCGCCCCGCACCTGCCAGGCGGGAATCAGCCTGAAACCTCACAACAGATTATACCTGAGCCCGTCTCTGTGGGCGGACAGCCCACCGTGGCCTGAGAAGGACTCTCGGCCCCAAGGGCGGGATTGTGGGCTCGCTCTTTAATATTCAGAGGACACCGGGAAGCAATTTCCTCTCCCAGACCTCTCCCTCACGCCGTCGAGAGAAAGAGAGAGGGAGGGAGACAGAGACAGAGAGACGCCGTCCTCCGAGTCAGCCGCCATCCACGTCTCCAGTTCGGTAAAAGCCTCAACCCCATTTTCAGACTTAGTTTTCTGTCCCTTCTGGAAACTTCCAGTTCTTGCCGGTTTCCTCCTCTAGCGCATACATCGCTGGCCATGCCCCGCAGGAGAATCAACGCACGTGTCCTTGGGCGCAAACCTAAACCCAAAAACGGTGACTTAGAGGAACACGGATCCTGAGGTTTATCGCCCGTCAGTCCCTACGGTTTTCAGGCCACACATGCCAGTGAATGGCAAACTCAACAAAAAATAAAATAAAACAAAACAAAACAAAATAAAATCAGTTTTCCATCATTCACCTCCCTGTATTCATGCTCCTTGCAGTCTTAAAAAAATCATCAAGGAAAATTTATAAAATAGCAATGTTTTTAGTTTTGGCTGCAAACGCATGCTTGCCGCGCAGGTGCGGGAGCTCCAAGTACTGTTCCCCGGTGTGCGCACTGCTCTACCCATCACGCACACACAGAGCTCACCCAGGGGAAAGCAGAGGCATCATCTAATGAATAATGGACCCAATTCACCGAGAACATAAGACAATGATAAACTTTTATGCACTGAATAACAAAGATTCAAAACCCATAAAGCAAAAATTAGGGAAATAAAAATAAACAAGCACATGATTTTGGTAGCGCACTTTAACACACTTCCTTAGGAGCTGATAGAACAAACATGCCAAAAGTTAGTGTAGGTTTAAGATTTTAATTGTGTTCAGCTATCACACCCTGTGTTTGTTTAGTGTTGAGGTGGCTCATTGGATGTAAAAATCCGTGAAAAATCTGACAACCAATGCTGCAAAATCGGAATCTGTTATCTTTCCCTGGAGCTTGCAGGATGTGGGAATAAAGCGTTCAAAGCGTCCACCCACATCCGCTGGGAACCGAAGGGTTCCCCCACCATCGGAGGCCCCCACAGACAGGTTACAGGCCACCCGGGGGCTCGGTGCTCCCCGAGGAAAGGAGCAGAGCGTGCGGTGTAGACAGATGGCCTTTCCTGAAAGGGATGGACCTGCACGCCCGGCGTTTCCAGGTTGTGCGTGAAAATGTGTGCTTTTCCTGAGTTTACAAATGGGGCTGAAATGTCGGCCTCCTGCCCGTCAGCCCAGGCTTGAAACTGGTCTGGAAAGACTTTCTGGGGAAGCAGCTGGACGGCTCCGGGGTGACAGGTGTGCCGCCTTCCACGGCGTGGCCTTTCCCTCGCGTCCAATGGGGTCCGTGGCCCCCCTGGGATTTCCGGGGCAGGAGGTGACCAGCCCGCAGGCACGACCGACCCCACGTCCTATGGGGAGATCTCCAAATGCGTCTTCTCCTGTTTTGGGATTCTCCCGCCCACGGTTGGCCCTGCGGGGGGCGGAGCTGGACGTGGGGCGGGGCGTGCCAGACGGTGGACGCAAAATCGGGAACGGAGGGCTTACCTTGCTCATCAGAGATGGGGGTGCAGCAAGAGAAGGCCACTCGGCTTTCACGTCTTCAACAGCAGCCACAGAATATTTTCTGCAAAATTCACACACAAAAAACCGGGTGCTCCCCTCCCCCCCAAAACAGTGCTTGGGGCCGCTGCCCCAGGGAGGGTGTGTGGGATAGACCCTAAGTGTGAGGACCCACAGCCTCGGTTCATTAAATTCCGGAAAGCGAGTCGCTGGTATTTTCTCTCTCGAGGTCACAGGAAGTCAGAAGCCCTCGCGTCCAGAGGCGTCTCCAAGGTGAGCGTGGGTGTCCGATGGGCCCCGAATCTGGTCTTGTCCGGGCAGCACAGAGGACTGTGCACTCAGTGAACTTTGAGTTTCACATCAAGAAATAATTTTGTGATTAGAAGTGTGTGCTAGGCAATTGTCTGGATGTGCTTACACTTAAACTTTTTAAATCTTAATTTTATTTATTTAAAAAATTTTTAATGTTTATTTTTGAAACAGAGAGAGCATGAGCAGGGGAGGGGCAGAGAGAGAGGGAGACACAGAATCCGAAGCAGCTCCAGGCTCCGAGCTGACAGCACAGAGCCCGACGTGGGGCTCGAATCCACGAACCGTGAGATCATGACCTGAGCCGAAGCCGGGCGCTCAACCAAGTCACCCAGGCGCCCCTTTATTTTACTTTGAAATAGGAATTGAAGGGAGCATGTTGGGGGCATAATTGATGACATGTTGTCACTGTTTATTTGCAGTTGAGACCAGACCGGCGTGAAATCCTGCACTTTATCTGCAGACGGAGGAGGTGTGGAAGGAGCGTCAGGGGGTCGACGTCTTGCATTATTGCAGAGGTGCGTCTGGGCGGGGGAGAGGCGACACTTGTGCTGAAGATGCTGTGTCACCAGGACACAGAGAACCAACCAGAAGGAAGGCCCCGTGTTGCTGTCTGATACCCAGCAAGACGCCCGATGCCCAATCCCGTCTGAGCCCCGTGCATTTCAGCGTGACCGACGGGCCGGATGGTGGGGACGCGGAAGGAGTCGCTTCCTGCACGTGTATCAACGGGAGGCAACAGAGACGGAAACACGGATGCGTGTCCAGGGCTGGGTTTTCGTGAAAGGGAGACAGTATTTCATTCCGTTGCTCTTCGGATTCCTTTAATCCATGTGAAATTTATTATTATTATTTTTCTATTGTGCCAAGAAACCATACACGTGAGCTATGTCAGACATGGCGCGAAGCGACTCGGGATTCTCCCTGGGATAAAACGCCAGGCAAAGCGAGGACGGTCCTCGCGTGGGTCCCGGGGACGGGCGGTGGCGGATTTGGGGGACAGCACGTTCAGCAGAGTTCTTAGGGGTTTGGAAGCGGGCTTGTCCGGCAGCCCAGTGGGAAGACGGACTCATGGACACCATCCCGCCCAGAAAGCTGGGTGCCAGGGGCCCAGACCAGGGAACCTGCCCCTCCCATCAGTGAAAACCACGCCGGCAAACAGACCCTAATTAAATTATTTCCCATTGTCTGTGTGGAAAGCAGGCATCTCGCCGTTAAAAGTGCCGGCGTCCCGTTCTGGAAGCGGCAAAGTCATTACCGCGAGCTCAGCACCGCGTGTCAGAATTGTATTTCAAATATAAATGTGGCCTGAGACGTACACGGAATAATGATTTGATGAATCCTCAGCGATTGTGGCTTCGGGTTTTATCCGAGAAACCCGTGCCTTTCGGACCCTGGGAATGTGAACGTGAAATAAAAATCAGTATTGTGGGTACATAACCTGATCTTTTGCCCCGTTCTGTGTGACTGATTTTATTGTTCATGTGTTTGTGACTCATAAAACTTCAGAATATTAGTTTTTTAAAGGTGGATGTGAGTTTTGCACGGCCGATGCCAACACATATGTATCTCCACCCTCAGGACAAAGAATTAGGCTTTCTTGTGCAAAACCCACTTCTTTTTTTTTTTTTTATACGGTTTATTTTTGAGTGAGGATCTTGCCAGTCTTACCAGGGGCGCCATGACCTGAACCGAAGTCAGGCGCTTTCACCGACTGAGCCACCCAGGTCATGGTCTCACGGTTTGTGAGTTCAAACCCCTGCATCAGGCTCTGCGCTGACAGCACAGAACCTGCTTGGGATTCTCGCTCTCTCTGTCTGCCCCTCCCCCACTCACTCTCTATGTCTCTCTCTCTTTCTGTGTCTCTCAAAATAAAGAAGAAACACAGGCATGGGCCCCTTTGGGGACAATCAGCTCGGTTGGGCAGGGGGCGTTGGGATTCAATATTCTATATAAAAATCCGTCCTCTGGTAATTCTGCTGGTCACCCCCCCACGTGCTCCCGCCCCCGTGCCATTCAGGCGTTTTACGGGTCACACGTGCTTCCGGGGCTGAGAAGGGGACTCAGTCCGTGGGGACTCGGGGCTGCTTTGGGATCTGCGAGAATGTCTCTGTTCCCTCTCCTTCCGGATGCTTCTCTTCCGGGAGGATTGTTACCCGCGTGCAGGGTGGCGTGGAAGCAGGAGTGCCCGGCCCACCACCCCCCTGCCGTGAGCCCTGGCGTCCTGGCAGCTCTCACACCGGCTTTAGTGTTTCCTCCGACCCGGGTACCTGAGACCCGGTGATTCTGATCATGGCAGCTGCAGACTCACACACCTGCCAAGGCTGTGGGCGCTTTGTGTGCCTCCAGAGTGGAGTGTGTGTGTGTGTGTGTGTGTGTGTGCACGCACGTGCATGTGTGCCAGTGTGCATGTGCATGGGCTGGTATGTGCGTGTGCTGGTGTGTGTGCGTGTGGGCTAGTGTGTCCACACTCTGGTGTGTGTGTGCATGGGCTGGTGTGTGTGTGTGTGTGCTGGTGTGTGTGCACTCTGGTGTGGGTGTGCATGGACTGGTGGTGTGTGTGCATGCATTGCTGTGTGCATGTGTTGGTGTGTGTGCATTGGCTTGTGTGTTCACACTCTGGTGTGCATTTGCATGGGCCGCTGTGTGTGCAAACTGTGCTGTGTGTGTGTGTCCTGGTGTGTGTGAGTGTGCTAGTGTGTGCACACTCTGGTGTGCATGTGTACGTGCATATGTGCCAGTGTGCATGTGCGTGTGCTGGTGTGTGTGCGCACGCTGCTGTGTGCACTCTGGTGTGCGTGTGCATGGACTGGTTGTGTGTGTGCATGCGCTGGTGTGCGTGTGCAAGGGCTGCTGTGTGTGCAAACTGTGCTGTGCGTGGGCTGCCCTGTGTCCCCACAGCTCCTCTGAGCCCCAGAAAACCCCCTCAGGCCGCGTGGCCCCCTCACGGGCCCCTGGCCACCCCGTTCCCATGAGCCTGGGTCCCCCGCCCCCGCAGAACCCGGGTTGGGCCCTGGCCGGACCCACGGCTCACCCTTCACCTCACCGGTCTGCGGTCAGCACGGGAAAAGGTGAACCTCTTGGAAATGAAGGACTTGCTTCAAAGTCCGCGAGGGGCTGGGGCTGGTGGCAGGCCGTGTGCCCCCGCTGAGCCGGAGAGGCCTGGCACGTCCTGATAAGGTGCGCAGCGCTTGTGTTCACAGTGTTCCCTGCGTGAAGGGGGACCTCATCCCTGGCCTCCTGGCGCGGGGTCCCGCCCCGCTGACGAAGCGGAGTCCGGGGCTGCCCGCGGGGACGCCGGCCGGTCCGAGCACCCAGGACGCGCACCGGGTCAGGGCGCCCCTTGCTTGAGGCATCGGCCACCGCCCTGCGGAGTCACTTACAGCAGATCAGTCCCAAGGATGAGCCCTGCCAATGAGACAGGCCGGCGGAGGCCGACCGGTCACTCGGTTCCTGGGGACGCGAGCAAGGTCAGGAGGTGCGGATTAAACTAAGATATTAATCGTGCCGTCGGGACGGTCAGATGGAGTTGCGTTGCCCGACTTGGGAAGCGACCGAGACGCAAGTGCAGGGCTGCGGACACCGGGGAAGCTGGGTCCGGAGCACGGGAGGTGCACTGTCCGGGACAGGGGGGCGCCGGGGGCCGGCCTCCGCCTCTCCCCC
>NC_043717.1:414282-436578 GCF_006229205.1 Suricata suricatta | reverse complement strand
GGTGACCCCCTCCTGCCGGCCGCACCCCTGCCCCTCACCGCCGCCGCCGCTGCCCCTCTGCTGCTCCCGGGATGGAAACCAGGCCCCACCGCACTGTAACTGCCACTCGGCCAGTCCTCGGAGTGCCCCGCCTACCTTTCCCGCCGCACCGCTGCTGCGTCGTATTGGGGTTTTTTTTTCCCGCCTCCTCTGTCTCCTCCTGCAGAGAAAAACGGAAGCAGGGAAATGAGTTTGCACGGCCGCCCGCGCTCGGTCATTCACGTGACGCCCGGGAGACGCGGGACTCCCTCGGGTCTGCTCCCCGAAAGGCGTCCTGAGTCCCGGAAGGGAAGCGCCAGGTCGCAGGCACCTGCTGCTGGACCCACACCTCGGGGACCACCTGCGCCCACCAGTTGTTTTGCTCCAAGTGAGGGTCTCCGCGGTCCGTGGGCGCCTGGCCTCGCGGGCAGGGAAGGGAGGTGGCGTGTGACGCCCGGACTGTCTGACAGTCACGCACACGCAGGTACTTAAAATGCAGACGGTGGTCCGGTGCCCGGGGAGGCTGCAGACAGACCCACGGACGGCCCGTCACGCCCTCGGCGTCCGGCGTCTTTAATCACAGCGAGCACGGACCCGAGAAGCTCCGGCCGGGTGCTCCCCTCCAGGGAGGCTGCAGGACTCCCGCTGGGCTCTTCCGCCCGGAGGGGCGCCTGTGCGGGGCAGTCGGCCGGCCGGAGTTTCCTATGCTGCGGACAGACAGACAGCCGGTGGACGTAAGATCCGGAGCCTTCCGATGGGCCCTGCCCTTCCCCTTAGTCCGCGGTCCAAACATCAAGCGTGTCCAAACAAGATACACCGTCTACACAGGCTCTCGGCAGCCCAGGGCTCACAGAGAACAGGATCACGGAATGTTCCAGAAACAAGGCACAGATGCCGGTACAATATGCTGCCACGGGAGATTTCCAAGTCCTCCCTGCCCTGCTTTTTACCAGTCATGCGTTTTCCTTTCCATGCATAAACATCTTATCCCATCTCCCCTGAAAAATCATGTGTTACTCTGTGTTCTTTCACTTGTAACCATACGTGATACACATGGATACATGTTACAAGTAGATACAGAACCTGTGTGGATGGAAGTGCTGGAAGACGTGGTGATACAGATAGAGATACGGAGATAAAGGTGCAGATTTAGATTCCCGTCCAGGTACAGACAGAGGTATAGACACATTTAGATACAGACAGACACACAGAGAGAGATAGAGATATGGACACAGGTTCACAGGACAGGAAGGCAGAAATGGAGAAACCCAGACGGAGTCGTAGATGATACGGATAAACAGAGACACGTTAACCACTAAGACGTGACGATGCTTTGCAGGAATCCTGTGAAAATTTAAAGTCAAGGAAACAGAGAAAGGGACGAGAACCTGGCCTTGCCTCCCCCCCAACAGTCAGCCAACCGCGGGGGCCCCTGGGGCTGTTGGGGAAGCGCCTGCCGCCACAAAGCGGAGCCTCCCCACCTTCAGGGATGGGCAGTAGGCCACGGGCAAGTCCGTCCATCGTCCGCTGAACCCGGGTCGCAGACGGGAGCAGGCGCCTGGGAAGACGCATCAGGACCATGGCCACCTCCCGGGACGGGGCGGGGGAGGGTGACAGCCTTCCTGGACTCTTATGTTAAGAAACGTCTGCATCACACTCGGTCCTGGGGGCTGACTGTTCTCCGACGCGGCGGGCAGGGTCAACGACTCCACGCTGACCGTTTTCAACAACGGACAACGTTTGGGAGAATCGTTTCTGCCCTGGAATCCAAGAGACGCAGGAGCCAACAAACAAATAAACAAAAACGTGTCTTTTTTAAAAAATTAAAGTAAAATTAAAAAGCAACGTTTGAGCCTTTCCTTGCGAGTGTTACCATTTTGTTCTCACGTTTGTATTCCACGGGCACCAGGTAATATAGGCTGTGCATCTTGTGTCCTGCCGCTCGGTCTAGTGATTCAAACGGAACGTTCCGGAAAGGAAGGGCTGTTTCTGTAAGGTATTCAGGTTTGAGGACTGTCCTTAAATTAGAATCACCGTGTTTGTGTGTGTTCTTAGGTGTCTGTGTGCTCACTTCCATACAAACACACACAGATATTTGCACAGACACACACACTCGAAGGGGACGTATGTGATCTGATAACATGTCTCATTCATTATTTTTTGCAAGATGTTTTAAAATTTCTTTTAATGCTTGTTTTTAATTTTTGAAATATTTATTTTTAATTTTTAATGTTTACTTATTTTTGAATTTTTTTAAATTTATTTTTTAGAGACAGAGAGAGAGTGAGCAGGGGAGGGTCAGAGAGAGAGGGAGACTCACAATGTGAAGGAGCTCCAGGCTCCGAGCTGTCAGCACAGAGCCCGACACGGGGCTCGAACACACGAACTGTGAGATCATGACCTGAGCTGAAGTCGGACACTCAACCCACTGACCCACAGGCGCCCCGATCACACGTTTTACGCAGGAGGTCTGGAGGCCTGGGGTCAGCGGGTCCGTGAGTCTCCCCGGCCGGAGCGTCCCGGACCCCCTCTCCCCTACCTCACCAGGAGGCCCCGGGAAAGCAGCCTCCGGCCGGCCCAGCCTGGCAGAGAGGAGGAAGGCACGTCCAGCGGGGCCGGAGGGCGCGGAGCCCGTCTTGTGCCGCGTCCCGTGAGCTTCCGCCGCTCGGCCCCTCGGCCCTGAGCACCGGGCTTGACTGTGCGTTTGCAGCGAGTCCCAGACGCCGGCCCGAGAGGCTCTGACAGCGGCCGGGACCCAGGCCTGCGGCGAGCCCGGTGGTGGCCCCGGTGACAGCCGGCCACGGGCTCCTCAGGACCTCGCCCCGCTCCAGAGCTCGGCCAGGACCCCGGACGTCCGTGTGGGTTTGTTTCCCAGAGCCTGCACGGCGAGCTGTGCCTCCTTCTCCAAGAAGCTTCCGGAAACGGGGGGCCTGACCCCCGGGGGACCCACCCAACCGCACACCCTCCTCAGCTGAGCGGGTGCACAGCAGCCCGGGGTCCCCACGGTGTCCGGCTCACGGAGAGTCCGGCAGGTCCCCTGTGGGGCCGTGACCCACCACGTCTGCGTGCAGCCTGCTGGCTCCCGGCGGGAGAGGGGACAGGCGGCCCCCGCCTGCGTCCCAGCCACACGGAGAAACTCCGAAGCCGTCGACCAGCCTCCCCGGAGCGGCCGAGAAGGTGCACACTCTGCCCCGCGCACAGAGACCCGGCGGCCCCCGCGGAACCTGCGCTTTCTAACGGAAATAATTATCGAGCGAACACGCTCGCGGGTCCCCCTGGTATATTAAAGCAACGGTATGGAAATAAAGATATTACCATGTTATTAATGCTTATTGTGGATCCGTGAGTACAGAAAACGCATGACGGAGCGTTGGGTTTAAATTGCAAAAGCGCAGGGATGTTTAATAAGGCCCAAGTGGTCCGGGATCGCCTCCCTGCCCCCTCCTCTCATAATTTTCAATATCATCTAAATTAAGCTATAAAAAATCATTACCTTTAGCAATTTTTAAAATCATCCTTCATCTTGGGAGACCTAACTCCCAGCCCCGTGAAAATATTACAAGTAAATACTGTATTAAGAACATTGATTATTTTCCTTAATCCAATTGAAGCATATTGAGGCTTAACGGGAGATTATGGAAAATTATGGACGTGCCCGGCGGGCCGTCCCCTGGAAATGTCTGCCGGGGAAGAGACGTCTCCGCTTTTTTAAGGAGCATCGTTCCGGTGGCTGATTAGTTTCGCCAAGTCCTTTCCGGAAAGGACATATCCCTGAGCTATGGTCCGCAGGACGCGATTGATAGCCGGAGTTTTAATCCAAGTGTGCGCAACAGTTTGGGGGGATTCGGAATCTTTCAGGAAGATGGATGATGCCATTTCACATGCAAACGCTATTTTTAAGTCTCCGTCTGTGTATGACAAGTGCAATGAAACAGGCTCCCGGGGGGCTGCCCGCCACCGCCGCTGGCCGCTCGGCTCCTCCAGAGCGGCTCAGGGCGAGGTCCTGGACCTCAGACCCTCAGCCCTCCCGGTGCTGACGGGGACATAATTGCCAAGCAGATGCCTGGGGCTCCAGGCGTGTTCCGAAGAGACGAAGTGGGTCCGGCCCTGGAAATGAGTTTTCAGAAGAGACTCAAACAGGGGCGCCTGGGGGGCTCCGTCGGTTGAGCGTCCGACTTTGGATCAGGTCGTGATCTCAGGTGTGTGGGTTCGAGTCCTGCGTCGGGCTCTGTGCTGACAGCTCGGAGCCTGGAGCTGCTTCGGATTCTGGATCTCCCTCTCTCTCTGCCCCTCCCCTGCTTGTGACCTCCCTGGTTTGTTTTTATGCTGTCAAACATAAAAAAGAAATTTTAAAAAAGTAAAACAAAATAAAAAGAACCTTAGCAGGAAGCATGGCTTGCCCAGGACCCACCAGGGAGGAGGAAATGCAAGGAAAGCCCCCAGTTTGGGGTCTAGTCCTCTGGATTAACACAGGATATTGTGAATCGAGTTTAAGATCACTGTAAAAATGCTCATGTGCTCCCCAAATTCATACACTGAACCTTGAACCAGCAGCAGGACGGTATTAGCAATAGACTTTAGGGGGTGATTAGATCATAGTGATGGGGTAGGAGGTGATTAGATCATAGGGATGGGATCCCCCAAAATGGGATTGGTGCCCCTACAAAGGGACGCTAAATCTTCCTGCCTCTCTCTCCCATGTGAGGAGGCGGTGAAAAGGCAGAAGCCTATGAACTAGGAGAGTCTCTCTAGAGATTCTAGAATTCTCTAGAACACACAATACTGCCACTCAGATCTTGGCATTCACATCCCAAAGGAGAGGCACACTGACGGTCTGAAATCTCTGGTCCCATGGGCACCCACGGGGCTGTGGTGTCCCGAGGGGACATGACGCAGGGTCCATGCGTGATGAATCACAAGTCACATGAGCTCTCCCCGCTGCGTGGGCACCCGTGGGGCTGAGGTCCCATGGGGTGTGACGAGGGTCCATGCACAGGATGCTAAGAGTTGAATTGGAAGTCACAGGAGAAAGATTAGTGTATGCAATTTTAGGACATTATACCGTGTGTAATATTGGTGGAGAAAGTACGTAAATCCATGGCATGAGGACGAGAGCCCAGAAAGAGACTCAGACAAATGTGTCCAAGTGATCTTGAACAGCGGTGGAGAAACGACTTGATGCAGAAAGAAAACAGACGGCAGTGACCCGCCGGACATCCACAGGCAAAGCAAAACCAAAACAAATCTCCATCTATGTCTCACACTGCGCACGAAATTTCACTCAAAATGCATTACGAACTCTAAAGGAAACCTTAAAACATCTAAGAAAAAGAAAATAAACAGCATGAAATCTTTAGGACGTAGAGCTAGGAGGGTTTCTTGGACTTGGTACCAAAAACAATCTATAAAGAGAAAAAATGATGAATTAGACTTCACGAGAAAGTCCTGTTTAAAAAGTGAAAATAAAGCTAAGAAAGGGAGAAAATATTTGCTATCCATACACCAACAAAGGAGTACTATCTAGAATATATAAAGAGTTCCCAAAACTAAACAATAAAAAAGTGTTCAACGTGATTCACCATTAGGGAAACTCAAATGAAAACCAAAATGAGATACCTCTACCTGCCTATCAGAATGGCTAAAATGCAACTTTGTTGGGGCACCTGGGCAGCTCAGTCGGTGAAGCGTCTGACTTCAGCTCAGGTCATGATCTCGTGGTTCGTGGGTTCACGCCCCACATCGAGCTCTGTGCTGACACTTGGAATCTGGAGCTGCTTCCGATTCTGTGTCTCCCTCTCTCTCTGCCCCTCCCCTGCTTGTGCTCTGTCTCTTTCTGTCTCAAAAATAAATCAACTATAAAAAAATTAAATAAGTAAAATAAAATGCAACCTTGTGACAGCATTCCACTTAAATATTGCTGACGATGCAGAGAAATTAGATCATTCGTACACTGTTGGTCGTAACGTAAAAGAATTGAGCCGCTCTGGAAAAGAGTTGGGCGCCTTCTTTTGAAAAAAAAAATAGCTGAGCAATCATCCTATGACCCAGAAATGGCACTCTTGGGAGTTTTTCCCAGAAAAAAAAAATAGAGTTAGCTTCAGAAAAACACCTGTACACAGATGCTCATGGCAGCCTGGTTCCAAATAGCCTCAAGCTGGAAACAACCCAGATGCATTTCAGCGGGCGAATGGAGAAACGAAATGGGATTCATCCAGTGGGGTCCACACCGCTGACTTCCTTCACCACAAAACAGAACGAGCATGACGCACACATCAACCCCGATGAACCCCCGGAGACTCGAGCGGAGTGAGACGGCCGATTCTGTCTCACACACACACACGCACACACACACACACGACTCCGTTTACGTAACGTTCTCGAAACGACAAAATCACAGCCAACGCCAGTTAAGTGGATCTGCAGACGTCAGAGGGGAAAGGCAACGGTTCAACCATCTTCAGGATTTCTGGGGACACCAGGAAACAGGCTTGGAGCGCAGGGAAAAGACTCGTCCTCACACGTTGTATTTACTGGAGGAAAAAGCCACCGACGTGAACGCACAGCCTTCTGGTGTTTGCGCTCTTCGGACGGACGGCTCTGGTGGACATCCGCGTGGGCGTGTTGCAGACCCAACGCTCCTTTGGGGCGTAATCGTCCATTACCCCCACCCCCGACGGTCTCGGGACATTTCCCGTAACAATCGGTCATAGCACAACCCACGCCCTTAGACATCTCGAACGCAGCGAGTCTCAGTGTGGGTTGTGCTCACGTTGTTACGGCCCGGTTTGACGCCTGCACCTCAGAAGGTACGAGCAATGAAGGAACATGTCCTTGGAGCCTGTGGTGCTGGAAAACGCCGGAAAGTCGGCAGTTCTGTGAACCTCGCGATGCGCCAAATTCCGTTTGAATGGCCACATCTTTGTTTTCTGCCAAGGCCACTGCAAGTCGGAGCCTCGAGGCGGATACGCCTGGGCCTTTTCCGTGTGTGCAGAGTACAGAACCTACGTCCCGATAAGGGATCGGACATGTCAGACCCTTTGTTAAATCTTTACTGAACAAAATATCCCTGAAAAGAACAGTCTAAATTTTTAAGTCCTTTCGTTTTATTTTTTTAAGATTATTTATTTATTTGAGAGACAGAGGGACAGAGTGAGTGGGGGAGGGGCACAGAGACAGAGAGAGAACCCGAAGCAGACTCCGCGCGGTCAGCACAGAGCCCGACGTGGGGCTTGAACCCACGAACTGTGAGATCGTGACCTGAGCCAATGCCAGGAGTTGGACGCTTAACCGGCGGAGCCACCACGTGCCCCCCAAAACTAGTCTTTTAAAGACGTGCTGTGATCCTGGAGGGCTGCGTCACTTTAATTTCAGAATCATCTCTGGAATGTGTCTCTTCGCTCTCCGATCTTCCTTTACTCCCCAAAATAACGTTTATTTAACGTTTATTTAACGTTTATTTACCTGCCAATTTGTCCAGGAAATTAGGTGCATGTGGAAGAATCTAAGTGAACCCGAGGGGTGGGTGATCCTTTGGCCATGCCTTTATTGCGTGTTTCCTGAAAAGGGAAACAAAAGGCCCAAATTTGATAATCACACCTAACACGGTGTTTTCTGGGTTATTACTCTTGGGTGAACTCCTTTAAATATTGAGGTGAAGGGCCCCTTCAATGTCTTGATGTTTATTACCCCAGACATGGCCGCTTGAAGAGAGCCAAGTATTTGGGGGGAAAAGCGGAGGAAGAGGGGAAATAGGACGGTTATAACGTGATGTTTCCATTCAAAACCTTTTTGGACGCATCCCAGTCCCACCAGCCTGAATCGCCAAGCGCACACCAAGCAGACACGTTTCTAGAAAACCATAAAGCCGAGGGAGGGAGCTGCAACGCCGAACGTGCTGTAGCCTTTTTCCAGAAACCCTGTGCAGCACCGGCTGCGTTCTGTTGAAGCCACATGGGGGGCGTGGGGACTGAGCACCGAAACGGGGGAAGGTCTCAGCCCACTGTGCAGTGTGGACACTGCCTCCCGCCGTGGGGTTTCACCTCACCCCTGTACGGCTCAGCTCCGTCTTGTCCCTCCTGTCGTCCGGCCACACGTCCGGAGTGTCTACACAGGGACCCACTGGGTAACTGAGCACGCGTCACAGCAAGGACGGCGGGCCGGGCCGACGGGCGCATGGGCCGGTGAACGCAGCAGCCAGCGTCCATCCGTCCCCAGTGCCGGTCCCCACGCCCCCGAGGTCTGGGCTCCCTCGCCACCCGGGACACCCACCTGCGGGTCTCCCATCAGCCAGAGCCCAACAGAGCACCCGCCCCCAGCACGCACGCCCCAGCCCCCGACTCAGAATCGGCCCTGCCAGCCCGTCCACACCACAGTCCAAGGCGAACCCGCCCAGTCTACACTGCAGCCCAAACGTGAAACTGCCCAGTCTACACAGCAGTCCAAACACAAAACCACCCAGCCTACTCCACAGTCCGACGCAAAACCGCCAGTCTACACCGCAGTCCAACATGAGAACCGCACAGCCTACACCACAGTCCAACATGAGAACCGCCCAGTCTACACTGCAGTCCATTGCAAAACTACCAGTCTACACCACAGTCCAACATGAGAACCGCACAGTCTACACTGCAGTCCAAACACTAACCTCCGCAGCCTACATCACAACCCAAACACAAAACCACCCAATCTACACCCCAGTCCAAAAACAAAACCGTCCAGTCTACACCACAGCCCAAGGCAAGAACCACACAGTCTACACAACAGTCCAATGTGAACCCACCCAGCTTACACTGCAGTAAAATGGAAAACCATCCAGTCTACACCACAGTCCAAATGCTAACCTGCCCAGCCTACACTGCAACCCAAACACAAAACTGCCCAGTCTATACCACAGTCCAAAGGCAAAACTGCCCAGCCTACACAGCAGTCCAAACACAAAACCACAGTCCAAATGCAAACCCAGTCTACACCACAGTCTAATACAAGAACCACACAGTCTACACAGAAGTCCAACACAAAACTGCCCAGCCTACACCAGAGTTGAAACATAAAACTGATCAGTCTACGCCACAGTCCAACACGAGAACTGCACCATCTACACAGCAGTCCAACGCAAAACTGCCCAGTCTACACCACAGTCCAATGCGAGAACTGCATAGTTGACACAGCAGTCCAACACAAAACTGCCCAGTCTGTAAAGGGGGAATAACTTCCCTTGATGTCTTTCTTCCTTTATTTATTTATTTATTTATTTATTACTTCTTCTTATTCTTCCCACATGGAAAGCACACGTGATGGCAGGAGCTGCAGTAGCCATGTTGTGATGCGCCACGAGGGAAACGCACAAAGAATCCCAGACACGTGCAGACCTCTTCGACCTGTCTGCCCAGCAGCTGCAGGCTTCCACCGATCAGAGAGAGAGGACACTCGCAGGGAGCTCCTTGCTGTCACGGGGAGCAGGTACATGACCCAGGAACAGTGGGAGACACAGTTCTGACACTCCAGATGCTCGTTCCAGCTGCCGACGGGGCCAGACTCGGATTCCTATGCTCTGGTCGGGATGACTGACAACAGAAGCCAGGAATGAGAAAGACAGGAAATCAGAAACAGGAGACCGTCGATGGAAAACGCAGCCTTGCAAAATTAACGGACACACAGCCTTGAGGGGTGGTTTACCCATGCGAAGCCTTGGGTGGGATGATCATAAAACTATTTCAGAGGACGAGGAGACGTGGCCAGAAGAAACGGGGGAGACGCTGATGTGGATGGTGTCTTCTGCCCGTCTACAGAGAGCGCAGCCTCTGGAAGCTCATGCGTCTAGCGCGCTGCGTTCCTTGGAACGGGATCAGAAACGGAGGAGCCAAGGAGGACGGCAGATTTCACCGGAGAGGGCTGGAAAAGAGATCAGCGGGGCAAGAGAGGCACGCAGAGAGGCCATCAGAAAGTCCGAGGCGCGGGGGACGGCGGGGGAAGCATTTCTGCAGGCCGGGAACACTGAGCCTCAAGACGGGCGTCTGGGATTTCCATTCTGCGTGATCTAATCAAAACCGAAGCCCGCTGACCTCGTGTCATTTTTCAAGCATGAAAACGATTCTGGCGACATCATCAGCCAAACTGAAACCAAACAGGAGATTCCCGAGTAGCCAGTGTGTTTCTCCCTGTGGCCGGGGCCCCGCGGACGCGGTTGCTGATCGCTTTTGAAAAACCCTCCTCATCTTTTTTTCTTTCCTCCCTATTCGTTTTTAATTCCACATAAGAAGAAATTGGCAGCAGGAAGGAAAAAAAAAACGCAAATCTGCCGTTTTGCCTCTCGGATTTACGTCTTTTCGTCCAGCTCACTTCATTTTTCAACGTTGGAAATATATATGCCCGCTTCATACATTTCCTGCGCTCCGTCTTCTGCTCCGTTCTAATTCTTGTTTCTTTGGAGCTAAAATAAGCCGTCATCCACGTCACACAGCAGGAAATATCGGGAGGTAGCAATATAAATTTTTCTCGATAAAGAGATAAATTTTATTTTATTTAAAAAAAAATTCTGTTGCCCCAAACGGGTCCGGATGCTTCTAAATCTCCGATGGCGCTTTTCACATGTGTGATTCTTTTCAGATGTGTGATTTTGAGGTCCGACATCACCAGATTATGTTTCTCAGCGCTGGCTGAATGATGACTTTCAGGGTCTTCTAACAAGGCTATTCTTCAGGCTGAAAGTATAATTTTCCTGTAAACCCCTTCTTCCAATATTTTATGCTTACCCATTATTTTCTGCGCTGAATGTTAGTTTTGGCCCAAAAGGGATTTTCTGGGAAAGTTTCAGAAATCCACTCATCTATTTTTGAGCCGTCCAAGCACGGGGAAATTAAGGGTTTATACACATGGAGACATTTTTCAAATGCCTTTTGGAGATCTTGGTTAGACTTGTATGTGAAACACGCAGCCGCGCGGTGGGAAGCGTGCGGCATGACAAATCCTTACTTCTTCTTCCCCGGGCAGCTCGTTATAAATGAACGCGCCGGTTCCTTAAAATTAGCAAGCTGCATAAACACGCCGTAATAATCACACCACCGAGGGCCCCCTCCTCTCTCTCTCTCTCCTGCGATATTTATTAAAGCTCTATCCAGGGGCAGGCACCGAGGGGCAAGGCATTCTAGGGAAAATATGTCACCTACCCTCAAAACTCAGCATGTATTACAAATTACATGGACCGCAATGTTTCAAAAATAACTACTTAGAGGCACTGTTATTTAAACCCAGGGAGCCCAAGTAGGGAGAAAGAAAAAATAAAAACTCAAGTTTTGACCAGAACAGTTTCCACGCGTCATTTTTAAAGTAAAGCTTGCTCCAGATACGTGTGTGTAAAAAGAAATATGTGTGTGTATATAAAGATTTGTGCATGTATATATGCCGTTTGCATGCAAAGGATATCTAGGTATACATAATACATGCATGTATATATGCCTTATGCATACAAAAAATACATCCGTGCGTATTCTGCATATATCATGCATGTGAAATCCGTAGAGCCTACAGAAACAGCACCTCTCTTAACAGATGTAAAACACGAATCGAGTAGATATGAACAGACACAGACATGCACGTGTACCATCTACCAGGCTGGCTCGGTCTCGGGGGGCCTGTGGGTCCTGATCTCGGGGTTGTAGGTCAGCCCGCACAGGTTGGGTGGAGAGCTCACTGCAAGTTTGCATGTCAGGGGCGCCGCGGTGGTCAGTGTTAGCGGGAGGGTGTTTCCGGGAGGCTGTTTCCGGGAGTCTGTTTGCGGGAGGCTGCTTCCGGGAGGATATTTCTGAGAGCGTGTTTCCGGGAGGCTGCTTCTGGGAAGCTGTTTCCGGGAGGTTGCTTCCGGGAGGGCGTTTCCAGGAGGCTGCTTCCAGGAGGCTGCTTCCGGGAGGCTGCTTCCGGGAGCCTGTTTCCGGGAGGCTGCTTCCGGGAGGGTGTTTCCAGGAGGCTGCTTCCGGGAGGGTGTTTCCGGGATGCTGCTTCCGGGAGGCTACTTCCGGGAGAGGGCGCCGTCCCCACCGCGCAGCTGGGGTCCATGCGCAGGCCACTTCCGCCCCAAGCTCGCATCTTCTCCAACCCCCGCTGCTGCGGCTCCGACCCCCGGGCGCCGGGAGCGTGGCGAGTGTGGACACCGGGCGAGTGTGGACTCACGATGCGGCCGTGAGTCCGGCGTGACGGGCCCCGGTACCGAGGGACGTCTGGACGCGGGCAGAGAAGCAGGGCGACGCTCACGAGGGCGGGTCCAGCCCCACGGCACGTCCGCGAGCATCGGAGGCCGCGCAGGGCACGCGCGGCTCTGCAACGGGGACGCGCCCGGGTCACAGGGGCGCCCCCAGAAAACGCAGGCGGAAACGCTACTTTGGGGCCAAGATGGGTTCAGGCAGAACCGTTGGTAAGAGTCGGGCGCGTTGGCCTTTGCGTGCAGCGTGGCAGCGGCTGCACCTTGGCGGCTGCACCTGCCCTGCACCCGGCCTGTCGACTGAACCACGGCCCGCGGGGACCGCGCGCCCCGGAAGGCGAACCGTCAGGATGCGGGCGCGTGGGAGATGCAGGGAGTCGGCCGCCTCGGCGCTGGCCTGCGGAAGTCTCCGTGCGAGGTCACGGCCTCGAGCTCAGGCTCCTGCCCGCTGGTGGCAGGTGCGGGCGTGCGACACCGGACCGCAGCGCGAGGACACGCAGACCCACGGGGACAGGTGTTCTCGCATCCGATGCCCTCGTCACGACCGAGTCACCGCCCCCTGCAAAATGAACTGACCTAACCCCGTCCATCAACGACTCTGCGACTCAAGTGGAAAAGGTAATGAAAAAAGCAAAAATACACTACAGCAAAGTAAAATAATGCAAAATATAATAAAGTAACGTAAAATAAAATGTAAAGTAGAACAATGTAAAATAAAGTAAAATAAAAACAAAATAATGGAAAATAAAATAAAGTAAAATAAAATGTAAAGTAAAATGAAACGTAAAGTACAATATGTAAATAAATGATGTAAAATAATGTAAAATAAAATAAGGCAAAATAAAATGTAAAGTCAAACAATGTGAAATGAAATAAGGTAAAATAATGTAAAATAAAGTAATATATAATGTAAAATAAAAAGAAGTAAAATAAAATAAGGTAAAATAAAATGTAAAGTAAAACAATGTAAAATAAAGAAAAATAAAAACAAAATAATGTAAAATGAAATAAAATAAAATGTAAAGTAAAACGAAATGTAAAGTACAACGAGATGTAAATAAATGATGTAAAATAATGTAAAATAAAAGTAAAATATAATGTAAAATAAAATAAGGCAAAATAAAATGTAAAGTCAAACAGTGTGAAATGAAATAAGGTAAAATAATGTAAAATAAAAGTAATATATAATGTAAAATAAAAAGAAGTAAAATAAGGTAAAATAAGATGTAAAGTAAAACAATGTAAAATAAAGAAAAATAATGTAAAATAAGGTATAATAAAATGTAAAGTAACAAAATAATGTAAATTAAAATAAGGTAAAATAAAATGTAAAGTAAAACAACGTAAAATAAAATAAGGTTAAATTAAGTAAAATAAAATAATATATAATGTAAAGTAAAAAAGTAAAATAAAATAAGGTAAAATAAAATGTAAAGCAAAACAACGTAAAATAAAGAAAAATAATGTAAAATAATGTAAAATAAAGTGAAAAGTAACAAACTACTATAAAATAAAATAAGGTAAAATAAAATATAAAGTAAAATAACAAAATAAAATAAGGTAAAATAATGTAAAATAAAATAATGCAAAATAAAAGGTAAAGTAAAACAATGTAAAAGAAAGTAAAATAAAATGTAAAATAAAAATAAACTAATGTAAAATAAAATAAAGTAAAATAAAATGTCAAGTAAATTAAAATAATGTAATACAAAATAAAACGTAAAATAGAGCTTCCTCGTAACTGACGCTGGGAACGAACCATAACAGAAGAAGACGAGGGTTCCCCCCTCACCCAGCGACCGTGATGACCTCTCCTCCGGCCTCAGCCACGTTCGGAAGCCGCCCTCCGTTTCCCCAAACCTCAGGGAGCCGGTGACTGTGGGAAACCAGCAGAAACGCCCCTTCCCGGTCCAGCCGGAGACAGTGTCCTGCCAAGTCCCACACCAGCCCCGCTGCTGCATTCCGAATTCCAGGCCCGTGGACTCCCCAGAATAAATGCAGACAAAATGTCTTGCTTATTCTGGACTAAACTTCTGAATTTATTGTGAGAAAAGAAAAGCCAATGTATCAGGGGTTTGGTGGAATTTCTTTTCTTTCTGTCTTTTTTTTTTTTTTTTTTACTGTGAGGATTAGGGTCTCTTGCGTCGTTACAAACCCTTCTGTTTCCTTTGGGGACAAATTATGTATAATGTGAGCCTTGCGACTAAGAGAATATTGCACAATCCGTCATTTCTGGAGGAATTTGGCAAGTCTCTGCCCGGGCGATGAGGCTACGCTTTTTGCTGCAGACATTCTGTGGCCGAAAAAAAAAGATCTAAAGCAGCACTTTCAAGTGCTAAGTGCTGAATTTCGCATCCTGGGTGCCGAAGAGAGGAAGCTGGCGGGCACACCACAAACTGAGTGCTCCCGGGCTCCAGATCCCCAAGGGACCCACGGGGGCTTGGGGTTCAGCGTCTGACCTGACTGTGGAAGTGTCTTCCGTTTCCCCTGATGGGACTCCAGGCTCTGCTTGGATACGTCCAGTGACGGGAAACTCACCCCCTCGCTAAGAAGCAATCCTACTGTCGTCGGCTCTGGCGTTTAGACATCCCTCCTTGGCGCGGACCTGAAATCGGTCTCCCTGGTGCCTCATTGCTCATCCGGCGCCTTGGACCACGACGAGCAGATCGGACGGCTCTTGTGCGTGGCAGACTTTCAAATATTTGAAGGCAGACGTCACATCCTCTCCTAACTGGCGCTGCCCGCGAGGTTCTGATCCTGGGGGCCGAGCGTCTCCAGATACTCTCCACGTGCAGAGGATTCCAAAAGGGTCTTCGCGACCATCAGCACAGTCTCACCCTCCAGTTTCCGGCCCACATCGCGGACCGAGGTCGCTTCAGAGTTGTGGGCAAACGGCTGACGCATGCACACGCACAGGCGCCCTCACACGGCACACCTGTGTGCACACGCACCTCCCACACCTGCACACACCATGCACACATGTGCCACCCATGCGTGCACACAGCTCTCGCATGCCCGTATATGCACACACGCACGCACACGCTATGCACGTAGGCACATCTTGCACATTCACGTGCACACTCATACATGTACACACACGTGAAATACGCTCTCAACAAGAATGTTCCATGTCCTGGAGCCTGGGGGGCTCAGTCAGTTGAGCGCCTGACTTCGGCTCAGGTCGTGATCTCACGGTTCATGGGTTCGAGCCCCACGTTGGGCTCCGTGCTGACAGCTCAGAGCCTGGAGCTGCTTCGGATTCTGTGTCTCCCTCTCTCTCTGATCCTCCCCCACTCGCGGTCCCTCTCTCTCTCTCTCTCTCTCTCAAAAAATAAATAAACACTAAAAATTTTTTAATTAAAAAAAAAGAATCTTCCGCATCCTTTTCATGTCCTATTTTTAAGCCACATCTCTTCCCCTCCACTGTTTTTGCTACTGAGTAAGATGATGGATCTTAACTCAAAAATATCGGTGATTATAGTAAATGTAAACTGGCTAAATCCTCCCATTAAAAATCAGAGATCCTCAAACGAGATTTAAACAACCCCGTACTATTCCTCCTAAAGAGAAGCATCTAAAATATAAGAACTGTAAACATAAAGAGTTCAAAAAAAAACATATAGAGTATCCTTACTGCTTACATATTCTGTATGTGCAAACTCACCTATTCGTAAAATTTATTTGTAAGTCCAAAATCGATACAATTTACTCATAATATACTTATTACATAAGTATATATAAAATACAAGTGTATATGTGTATATTACATATGCTTAATTGTATAATATGCAATATAATTTACTCAAAATTTATTGGAAATTACAAATATATATTGAGTTATGTATACACACATGTATATTTATATATTACATATATACTTAATTATATTCTACGCTCAAAGTGTATTGGTAATTCCAAAATCGCTGTTTATTTGTGCACGTGCACCATGCAGTGGAGAATTTGAGTCACACAGCACACCAACCGCCCACTGATGACAAGCAGGTCTCCGCCTGCCTTCTTGCTCAGTTCTCACACTGTAAACAACTGTCCATTCCATAGACTAGTTAGTGCCATGGCTTTTGCATTTTGAGTTTTTCTTCCTTGGCGATTTTGCTGCTTAAAAGGAGGCGGGGATGTGCCTTCCAAGGAAATGGGTGTATTTATGAGCTCCATCCAAGCATGGCTTCTGCGCTGTTGCCCATCGGTTCATGCTGATGCATCAACAACATAAGCTCATTAAGTGTGTTTAAACACAAATGCACAGACAGTTGTGTTTCGATCCGTTGATGAAAATGTAACCAGACGCTCACAGGAACCTAACCTTATATTTCCTATGGTTCCATATTTACTAATTTGTTGCATATACGGACTTTATATAGAAAATGAAAATTTACTGAATCATGCAAATGTTAGCCTTAAAAAACGAATGAGGTTATGCTAGGATCAAAGTAGAACTTACTAAAAATAAATGCTAAAGAGAAAGAGAAAAAAACGTTTTAATGAAAACATACTCAATTCACCAAGAATATAAGACAATTATAAACTTTTATGCACTGAATAACAAAGATTCAAAATAGATAAAGCAAAAATTAGAAAGATAAAAATAAACAAGTCCACAATTTTGGTAGCACATTTTAACATACTTTCTTACTAGTAGATAGAACAAACATGCCAAAACTCAGTGTAGGTTTAAGATTTAAATTTTGTACAAATATCCTGTCCTGTGTTTGCTTAGTGGGTAGATTTATAGCTCTGTATTTAATAACTACAGAATATTTTCCCTTTTTAAGCACCCAGAAACATTTATAAGCTTTAACCATACACTGGGCCATTAAGCAAATTACTATAAACATCAGATATTGAAATAATAAAGTACATTTCCTAGTTCCTTGGCAATTCAGCTGTAAATCAATAACAAAAAAAGTAACAGGAAAATCCCACAGCCTTGAAAATTAAGCATAGCACTTCCAAATAACTGAAGTTGCAAAGAGAAAGTCAAAATCAGCATTAAAAACTATTTTGATCTGAATGCTATTAAAACTATTACCTATTAAAGCTTAAGAGAAGCTTAAGGAGAGTTGTATAGGAGAATTTACAGCCTGAAGTTTTTCTTTAAAAAAAAAAAAAGTAAAAAGACTGAAAATCATTAAGTTAAGAACCTATCTCAGGAAGTCAGAAAAACAATTGAACCCAAGGAAACAACAGAAATTAATGGATGACATAGTAAACATAACATAGAGAAAATAAACAGAACCAAAACTGGTTGTGTGAAAGGCTGATAAAATTATATAACCCTGCAAGATTTACCAAGAAAAAATAAAAGAATAAACATTAAAAAGAATATCAAAAGAAGGATATGACTATATATTCTTTACATATTTTAAAAAATAAGAATATTTTTAAAGTTATGCCAAATTTTAATACATAAATAAAATGAACATGTTTTTTTGAGATAAAAACATGAATTAAAGTCATGTACTGTGTAACTTAAATTTTTGTCACATGGGAATTGCCAGGTTCAGATACCTTTGTTAGTATATTTAACAAGTGCTTAAGTCAGAAGAAAATGTCAACTTTGTCCAAAGTCTTCCAGAATCTACAAGAAGATGGCACACTTCCTGAACTCTTGTTTATGAGGTCAAACCAGGGAATTATTAAACAGAAACTTGCAGATCAATCATTTATGCACAAAAACTAAAACATTAGGAAGTTAAATCCAGAAATATCTGTAAATTTTTTTAATGAAAAAGTGAAGAAATAGCAAGCTCTGTTTATTTCCACAATGCAAATTTTATTAAGCCTTTGGGGAAAAAGTCAGTGGAATTCATCACGTGAACAGAATAAAGGAGAAGGGACAAAACAGAAGTTCATTTCAATAAATGACAAAAAGCAAGGGACAAATTTTGACAAAACATCATGCTTTTGAAAATGACTTGCAGCATATGAAATAAAACATGTTTAAACTGATATTGGGAAGGAGACAAAGACACCCACTGTAACGAGTTCCATTAAATCTTGTACTGGCGTTTCTAGCCTATGCAATAAGACAAGAAATAAAATGGAAGGAAAGAAAGAAGGAAATTGTCATTGTTTATAAGCAAAATGATTGTACGCACAAGAATGTCCAGATTATAAGTAAACTATTAGAATTAATGATGTGCTTACAAGGTTTGCTGTATATTAGATCAATATAAAAATCAACTGTATTTCTACTATCAGCCAAAACCAATGAGCAAAAAGCACTTTTAAAATATGAAATTTTATAATTTCCTTTTTCATAGAAACATCAAGTACTAGGAGCAAGTCTAGCATAATATTTGGAAGACTTTTACCCAGAACACTAGAAAATATTATTGCAAGGAATAGTGATGACATACATAATTGGAGGACTTTGCTGCATTCACGGATAGTCATGTCTGGTATCATAAACATGTCAATTGTCCCCAGATGATCTATAGATTTAATCCATCACTAATCAAAACCCCAATTTCTCTTTTTGAGAATTAACAAGCATATATTCAGAAATTTATCTGAATACCCTGAAGGCTGTGACTAGCTAAGTTCCTTTCAAAGAAACAGACAGAAAAACATATTCTTGTAGATATCAGGAATCGATTAAAAAAAAAAAAAGCATAATAATGACGTTCAAAGTGAAGAGCATTGGCACCAGGGTGGACTCATGGGCAGACCCATGTGTGGACAGTTTTACAAAGGTGACATTCAAGAATAGAAAGGAAGGTGGGGGGATTGCAGTCTTGTGCCCCCTCCCCCAGATTCATATGTGGAAGCCCTCCCCTCCCCCACCCAGTGGGATGATATTTGAAGGTAGAGGTAATTACCGTTGGATGAGCTCCGAAGTGAGGGGTCCCCATGATGGGATTAGTGTTTTTACAAGGAGAGACGCCCAAAATCATGTGGTCACTCTCTGTCTCTCTCTGGCTCTCTCTTTCTGCCACTGGAGGACACATCCACAAGTCAAGCCAGGAAGAGTCCCCAGCAGTAACCTAACCATACACAGCCTGCCACTCACTCTCCGGTGTGTCCTTACGACATCTTAGGACAGGCTAATGCACCGCTTTTTGCTCTTTTTGATATTGACACAGAAGGACATCTTCCTGGTTTGTGGCAGGGACAGGGATCTTTTTAAAAATTTATACTGTTTCTTTACTTGTTAAGGAGAGTGAGAGAGAGACAGAGAGAGTGTGAGCAGGGGAGGGACAGAAAGAGAGGGAGACACAGAGTCCGAAGCAGCTCCAGGCTCTGAGCTGTCAGCACAGAGCCCGACACGGGGCTTGAACCTACGAACCATGAGATCATGACCTGAGCCGAAGTTGGGCGCTTAACCGACTGAGCCCCCCAGGCGCCCAAGGGACGCCATTCTTGACTCATGTGATGCACGCCGTGTGCACTGTCCTGTCCCTTCCCATAGTGGTTTTCAGGAGCACAGGCGACAAGTCAGTTGGACCACAGATAACAGAATCCATCCCCTCCTCACTCAAAGGAGTCACTTCATTTGATTTGCAAATGCCAGTCGCCTGGACCCACGGTCTCTTCGAGTCTCTGGAAACAAGACGGAATAGGAGGGACAGCTCTGCGGGGGCCACCTGCCCCTCAGCTCCGGCCAAGACCGTTTGCAGGAAAGCCCTGATTCACACTCAAAAGGAAAACCTTGTCGTGATTGTTTCTCCGTCTTTGCCGCTGCATTGCTTGCTCTGAGATTTAATGAAGGGGTGTGTTGAGATCCCGCTAACGGGACACTCGTGAGCGCCCGACTCGGGGGCTCCGCTTCAGAGATTTGTGCCCCGGAGTCGTGCCTGTTTGCTCTCGGAATCACACCTGAGCTGTGGAACCCGGCACGCAACATGCATAATGTGTGTCTGCCAAGCGGCAATTAAGCCGTCTGTGCGCTCACTGGGGAGGTGAACCTGCCGCTTTAGAAAATCATCCTCGCCAAAGAAGGTTGATTAAATGCCTCTCCACGCACCGCGAGATGCGAGAGGCAGGGACAAATCCCCACGTTTGCGAACCCCTCTCCGCGCCGCCGTGCCCTCGAAGCCCGGGGCTTTGTCGGTGATTTTGCAGCGGGCTGAACGGCACAGCTCAGAGGCACAGCAGGTTCTGCAGCCGACACTGAGACCCGACGGTGACGTGGGGGCCAGTCGGGGGTCGTGAGGGTCCAAGAGCATCTCTGTGCCCTTTGAAAACCCACGTGGTGCGGACGCAGGGACGGGGCAGCGAGGGTGGTGGGGTGGAGGGGGCGGGCTGCGAAATAATCCCAGTTAGAAACAGAGGTCGGGCGCCTGGAGGGCTCAGTTGGTTGCGTGTCCGACTTCAGCTCAGGTCATGAGCTCATGGGTCCTGGGGTCAAGCCCCGCGTCAGGCTCTGTGCTGACAGCGCGGACCGTGGAGCTGCTTCCGATTCTGTGTCTTCGTCTCTCTCTCTCTGCCCTTCTACTCATGTTCTGTCTCTCCCTCTGTCTAAAATAAATAAATGTTGGGGTGCCTGGGAGGCACAGTCAATTGAGCGTCCGACTTCGGCTCAGGTCATGATCTCACGGTTCATGGGTTCGAGCCCCACGTCCGGCTCCGTGCTGACAGCTCAGAGCCTGGAGCTGCTTCCGATTCTGTGTCTCCCTCTCTCTCCATCCTTCTCCTGCGCACGCTCTGTCTCTGTCTCTGTCTCTCTCTCTGTCTCTGTCAAGAATAAATAAAACATTTTAAAAAATTAAAAAAGTATAAGGAGATTTCAGCAACAACTGGCACAGGACGTCCTTTTTTTAATTTCAGTGTTTATTTTTCAGAGAGAAAGAGAGACGCTGAGCAAGGTAGTCGAGTCAGAGCGCCTTCACCTCGACATGGAAGGCCCGTCTTTCCCGCAAAGTCCAGCGCGTCCATGTACAGCGTGTGCCTCTTGGGGAAATAATCCCCAACAACGGAGCGTCTGACCGGTGCGTCCTACACCGCCTGGGTATTGCCGTCTCCGGAATGAATGAATGAATGCGTGCATGAATGAACGAGTGGACTTACGGGCGCTACCGCACGAGTCTGTGCAGCTGAGTCTCCAACCCCGAAGCGGGGAGGTCTCTGGCAGAACGCTCTCCTGTCCAGGCGACTGCGGGGACCCCGGGGGAGTCTGACTCCTGCGCGTCTGCCGGGAAGGAGAGGTCAGCGGCAAAGTCTGGCGGAAGGAGGGTCTAGATCAAGAGAGAACCACCGAGTCCCCCCAGCTCGGCCCAGGTGGCCCCATGTGGGGGTCTGTGAAGGCAGATCCTGGCACAGGGTCCCCCCCCCAGTCAGCCCAGAAGATGCCCGAGTGACAGCCGGCTGCCCCCAGCAGGTCCTCCGGGGCTGCCTCACCATCCCTGCTTGCCTCCCTTGCCTTGTGCGCACACCCAGCAACGGTGACCCACCACCAGCGGATCTGTAACCAGCGCACCAAGCGCATGACACTGCGCGCACAGACCTCGGGTCACGGGCCCCTCCCGCCGCGGGTGGGGCCGCACCCCATCTTCATCAGGGCTAATATACGAAAAAGCCGCACTTTAACATATTATTAACCTCATCCGTCTCGACTCGGGGCTAACTGAGCGCCGTGGCCACGCTGCCTCTCGCCGGGCCGTTATGCAGATACTAATCCACTCTTCCCGGGGGCGGGGAAACGTTTTCTTTCTTTCCTCCGAAGGAAAAGCAGCAGAGCCCTGGGTGCGCGTGGCGACGGGTTACAAAGGGCACTAATTAAATGTCAGGCTTGACAGATTAAAATTATGAAATTTAAAATCGCGGAGAAGCCCTTTGTCATTGTCAAATTAGAAGGCAGGGGGATGCGGAGCGGGCCGCGCGCGCTGTAATGGATTGAATGCCGATGCGTCGCAGCAGGCGCCTCGCCTGCATCCCGATCAGCCGCGGGTCCCCATCCCGGGGGGGGGGGGGGGGGAGCGCCTGCGTCCCACATCCCAGGGCGCGCGGTGGCCGCCGCGTCCCTGGGGCGCGCACACCTGCACCTGAGCGCAGGGCGGGCGGGAACCGTGCTGGGGACGCACGCGCGCCCGGAC
The DNA here is from genome assembly GCF_006229205.1 of Suricata suricatta. Lineage (NCBI taxonomy): Eukaryota > Metazoa > Chordata > Mammalia > Carnivora > Herpestidae > Suricata > Suricata suricatta. The sequence goes on along the minus strand of NC_043717.1, from coordinate 414,315 downwards.
GGGTCTGTGGACTCACGTCACCAAGGGACAGAC
>NC_043717.1:410703-414182 GCF_006229205.1 Suricata suricatta | reverse complement strand
GGGGGGGGGGGGGGGGGAGCGCCTGCGTCCCACATCCCAGGGCGCGCGGTGGCCGCCGCGTCCCTGGGGCGCGCACACCTGCACCTGAGCGCAGGGCGGGCGGGAACCGTGCTGGGGACGCACGCGCGCCCGGACGGGTCTGTGGACTCACGTCACCAAGGGACAGACGCCTCCTCTGTGTCTAGAACGGAGGACACCCCAGAGTCGCTGTGACCGTGAAAACATCCCGTGACCAACAGCCCTGATCACGCACTTGATTTTACACAATTAGAAGTCCCATGTGGTTATTGGAAAAGACGTCCTCTCCCTCCAGAAGGTTCTGGACACCCCCCAGGTGTCCCCGAACAAGGTCCAGTGCAGGAGACCCCCTCCGACATTCCGAGGGAGCCCAGCGCCCGCCTCCCGCGGTGGGGACCGGGGACCCTCCGAGATCCTTGTGAATAATTCAGCAGCCGTAGCGGAAGGAGCTGTGTCACCTTTCAAAGGCGTTCTGCAGCGTTATCTGTCTTAACATACGAGTATCTCCATCCCCCCTTCGGGTAGGGGTTTTGGGGAAAGAAATGCCAGCGCGGGAGCAGAACGATTCTTCCAGCAGCCGAGTGCATGAGGCTGACAGCGTGGGGCACGGCGGTGTCGATGGGCACGGGCAGGACACGCCGGCCACGCCCGGCTGGGTCACACGCCCGCCCGGAGCTCGGATGCCAGGAACGCACCCCCAGGCGGATCCCAGAAGCTTCGATACAGGGTTCGGTGCGCGCCGGGCTTCGGTGCATCTTTCCTTCTGTGCGGACGGCCATATGCCCACTGTAATCTCTTCAGAACGCCTTCTTATCCCGGCGAAACTCAGAAAACGTAACGTTTTCCGCTAGTGACATGTGCTTCATCAGTGCCCTGCCCAACCCCACACACCCTTCTGGTTCCCAGTATTGTCCCCCCCTCACAGGACACCCCGTCCTCATGAAATGTCCCCTGCCCCCGACCGGGGTGACCAGCAATCCACTTTCTGTCTGTGTAGATGTGCATGGTTGGGACATTCTGGACAGAGTCGCACATGACGTGGCCCTTGGTCTCCTTGCCTGCTTCTCTCCCTGAGTGTCGTGTGTCTGAGGTCCACCCACGTGGGGGCAGACGTCAGAGCTCTGCTCCTTTTCATGACCGAGTAATACTCCCCAATAGATGTGGACCCCATCCCGTCCATCTGTCCGTCCATCTGTCCGTCCATCCATCCATTCATCATTCCATTCATCATATCCATCCAGCTGTCATCCATCCACCCATCTTCCCATCCATTCGTCCATCCTATCCATCCATCCTTCTGTCCGTCTGTCCACCGATCCATGCATCCATCCGTCCATCTGTCCATTCATCCATCCATCAATCCATCTATCCATCCATCTATCCACCCTTCCATTCATCCATCATATCCATCCATCCATCTGTCCATCTGTCTATCCATCCATCCATCCATCTATGCATTCATCTGTCCATCCATCTATCCACCCTTCCATTCATCCATCCTATCCATCCATCCATCATTCCATCCATCCATCTATTCATCCCTTTATCCATGTGTCCATCTGTACATCTATCCACCGTCTACCCACCCTTCCATTCATCCATCATATCCATCCATCCATCTGTCCATCTGTCTATCCATCCATCCATCATCTATGCATTCATCTGTCCATCCATCCATCTTGCCATCCATTCATCCATCCTATCCATCCATCCATCATTCCATCCATCCATCTATTCATCCCTTTATCCATGTGTCCATCTGTACATCTATCCACCGTCTACCCACCCTTCCATTCATCCATCATATCTACCCAACCATCTGTCCATCTGTCTATCCATCCATCTATGCATTCATCTGTCCATCCATCCATCTTGCCATCCATCCTATCCATCCGTCCATCATTCCATCCATCCATCTATTCATCCATTTATCCATGTGTCTGTCTGTACATCCATCCATCCGTCTACCCACCCATCCATCCATCCATCCGTCCATCTGTCCATTTATCTATCCACCCTTCCATTCATCCATCATATCTACCCATCCATCTGTCCATCCGGCCACCCAGCCAGTCACTCATCCACCTCATCCATGAATCCATCTCCTCATCCATCCATCCATCCACTAGTACTACTTGCACAACCGTGATGACGGTCATCATCACTATGGTCCCCGTGGGCTGTGAAGAGGTGCTCACTGTCCTCCCGAGCTCCATGTCCTGGCCGAGGGGTGACACGGAGCACATCCTCTCTCCCATGTTGGCCATCTGTATGTCTCCTTCTGAGCAGCGTCTACCCTGCCCTCCGCCGCCTCTCTAATTGGGTTGTTTGTCTCTTTGCTGTTGAGTTCGTAACAACCCTTTTATAACCTTAGCTTCTGACCTTTTGAAATAATTCTCCTGATTTGTGGAAGACTTTCGTTTCCTGTGCGGTAGAGTCTTGGGTGCATACAAAGCGGAAAAATGATGGGGACTGTGTAGAAGTCCCTTTAGGATTTGTACTCAGCCTCCCTCATTCCGGGGAGCTGCCACCAGTCAGGGGCATCCTGTGGCTGTCGTCCATCCGTGCAGGAGTCCTTTATTCGTTTCTGCATCTTCTCCTTGAACAAACCGCACCTGCATCCACACAAGAACTGACATGGGCTGCCTTACGCGGCTGCAAAGTATCCCCCAAATTAACGCCCATGCAAAGCCTTAGGACGTCACAGTATTAGGAAATACGATCTTTGCAGATGCAGTTGAGTTAAAATCAGCTCATCCTGAATGAGGGTGGCCCTAAGTCCAATGACAGCCGTCCTTGTAACAGACAGAAGAGGAGAGACAGACCCAGAGGAGAAGCTACATGAAGACGGATGCAACTGTATTTGGAAACAGGGTCTGTGCAGACATGAGGGGGTGAAGGATCTGAGAGGGACCCATCCCGGATGAGGGTGGCCCTGAATGCAGTGACAGGTGTCCTTGTCAGAGACAAGAGGAGACATATACGTAGAGGAGAAGCCACTTGGAGACAGAGGCAGAGACGGGAGGGACACGGCCACAGGCCAGGGACACTGGAGCCCCAGAAGCTGGAAGAGGCAGGAAGAACCCTCCCCTGGAACCTCTGGAGGGAGCACAGTCCTGCCCTGCCTGGATCTCAGGGGTCCTGCCTGGATCTCAGGGGTCCTGCCTGGATCTGAGGGGTTCTGCCTGGATCTGAGGGGTTCTGCCTGGATCTGAGGGGTTCTGCCTGGATCTGAGGGGTTCTGCCTGGAAATCAGGGGTCCCGCCTGGGTCTCAGGGGTCCTGCCTGGATCTCAGGGGTCCTGACTGGGTCTCAGGGTTCCTGCCTGGATCTCAGAGGTCCTGCCTGGGTCTCAGGGGTCCTGCCTGGATCTCAGGGTCCTGCCTGCATCTCAGGGGTCCTGCCTGGGTCTCAGAGGTCCTGCCTGGATCTCAGGGGTCCTGCCTGGATCTCAGGGGTCT
>NC_043717.1:408388-410603 GCF_006229205.1 Suricata suricatta | reverse complement strand
CCTGCCTGGATCTCAGGGGTCCTGCCTGGAACTCAGGGGTCCTGCCTCTTATGGATCTCAGACTTCTGGTCTCCAGAGCTGGGGCAGGATAGAATGAATTTCTGTTGCTCTAAGCTGCCCAGTGTGTGGTCACTTGTTCACGGCCGCTCTAGCAAACTCCCATCAGTGGAATAAATAGTGACACTTCCTGACCCTTCACCCTGTGCCTCCTGCTGATCCCAGTCTTTCCACAGACCCGGCTGTGTTCACACCTCACAGCAGCCCCGCATGCATTGTCCCCACTTTGCGGAAATGGACGGTGAGACCCATGTGGGGTGACCGACCAGCCGGGCAGCAGGATCCGGTTAGGAGGCTCAGAGCTGAATCTAGTGGCCTCACCCTCCAGCTCAGCCTCCACCACCTTCTCCGGACGGACTCTCATCCCTGTGACAGACATATTTACTGTTGTCCATATAACACAGAGCACCTTCTCTCCCTGGAATGCGTGGGCACCGGCGCACCCTCTGTGCATCGAACCCCCAGAGCCCCTCCAGGGCCGGCCGCGTGCTGGACAATCCAACACACGAGTGTCCATGATGGACAGACACTGACCTTACGCAGGGGTCTTTGTTTTGATGAATTTCCTCACCACTTTTCCACTCTCCGTTCCCAGAAGATGATATTCTAATTTGTCTAAGTGTTACAAGTTATCTTTATAATCTGTTTTATGTAAAATGCATAATTAAAACCTGAAATTAGGGGATGTTTGAAAGAGAAACAGCACGGAAGAGGAGCTGGTGACGGGGGGACATTTTCCCATTTTCCTGGATTTTCCAGGCCCACAGGAGATGTTTTATATGTTTTTATAAGCAAGGTGCTGATGGACACAACTATATATTTCTAAAACAAAGCTTCTAAAATTGCTCAGATATTGAAATCTATAGGGAAACGGAGGTATGTTAACGGCGATCGATATGTATCGCACAATTGGTCTTTGATTGGGAAGGTCCTTTATGCCACCTCCGCGTAGGGATGGGCCAGGGATACCGTTTGGGGGCCGTGATCCTGCCCCCCCACGGCGGCCATCCTGGACGGGGCGAGAGATGTAGGCAGGGCTCTGAGGGTCCAAGCCCTCGAAAGGGGAATCGCAGAGGGAGCTGGAAAACCAGGATGGAGCATTCAGACGCGGGTGTAGACACGCCCATCAGGGTTTCCAGCGGGTGGAGGGGTCTCCAGTCCGGGACCCCCGTGCGTGCTCCCCGCTCAGCCGGAGCTCCCCTGCCCGGCCGTGCGCGCTGGTCTCTACGAAATCAGAGACTTGGCGTCACCCCAGGGAGCCGGGTCACCGCCTCCACACGTGAGCCGCAAACCCACACGGCGCGTGTGTGGACCCTCCGCTCTCTGCAAACCAGCCGGGGAGGGGCCGGGCGTGTCTTGTAAACAAATCCGTAATTAACAGGACACCAGAGACTCTGTCAGCCGCCCTGAGTCACACAGTTCTGTGCCAAATGCAACAATTCCAACGTATTTTATCCGGATTATCGGTCTTCGCCGAGCGGCTCAGCGGAAACGGGCCTGGCTGGCGTCTGCGTCCCTGCGCCGGCTTGAACAGGAGCCCGGAGGGAAGAAGGAACCGATGCCCGCGGGCCTCCCGCACTCGCTGCGACCCGTCCTCACGGCATCTCGTGGCTCAGAATGGGGCCCTTCATCTTGCAGACATTGCGCAGAAGCAGAGAGAGCGCAGCGTCTGCTACTCAGATGCGGGTTAATCCCGCTATTTCTCTGCTTGGTCGTTTCCTACGACTTGTAGGTACTACACGTGGGTTTTGCGTTTTGTGAGGTCTCCTACAAGAGCGCAAAGAGGGCCATCCGCCAGAGCCCAGGGCGGAGGATTCTGCAGCCCAGCACGCTGGGCGGCCACACCGCCCGTTACGGAATCAGCAGCGTTGGGTTCCGTCGTGTAACCGTGAGCACTCTGCACTCTGAATCAGCAGCGTTTTTCATGTGCGCCCAGGACGGATGCGCGTCTCATCCTTCGGCGATGGAACGGGGTAGAAACGCCCTGTGTGACAAGCGTCCGCAGTGGACTCGCTGTGAAGTCGATGCACCTGCGTCCCTGGGGACGCAGACGTAGAAGGGAGGACCCACAGCCAATGCCTTCCTCGAGCACGATTTGCTGACACGCGTGGGCATAAATCTCCGGCTTCCCTCCGGCGCAGCGGCAGGTGCCGCCCGG
>NC_043717.1:405135-408288 GCF_006229205.1 Suricata suricatta | reverse complement strand
CACAGAGGCCAAGACAGGAAGAGTTGCAAACCGGCGGCGGCATCGTGCCCATGCGGAGAATCTGATGCCTCCGTGAGCTTTCCATTTTGATTTTCCCGAGAAACTCACAGAGGGGAGGTTTCCGTGCAGAGACCACACACCGCCTTCTAGGAGGAAGTGTGCGAAGTCTGGCAGGAGGCTGAGGTCGTGGGCAAATTTCAGAAACAAGCCAACGGGTCGTTTCCAAGGAGGTGGTCAGCCCGGACAGAAAACCGGAGAGAGACAGCGTCACCCACGCTCCCCTCTTCACCCCTGCCAGCAAGTTTTTGCAGGCATGACAGGAGTTAAAATAGGTAAGAGTACATTTAATGTTTACGGGCAAATGTGACTTCCTCTCTTCCAAATATCCTGGGCGACGTTGGGACAAGGACGCACGGTCACTGGCTTGAGGGCTTTATTGAGTCGGAAAATCAATACGCGCAGGACACGGGCTGTGGAGAGGGCAGTTACTAGAATACTGGCGACATTATCCGTGCACATTTGCAGGGTCAGGAAATGAGCCGACCGCAGGGGGCGGAGCCCGGCCGGGAGCCTCTCGAAGGCCCCGTGCGCGCGCGCGTCCTTCAAGCCTGCGGGAGGTTCCGCTTAGCGCAGCCTCTTGGGTCTGCGCCTCTTCCTCCAGGACTCTCCGCAGCCTGGAGGACCTCAAGCTCGCCCCTTGTAGCTGTTTTTAATGGAACGAAAATAATATTTATTCCCGTGCATATCTTCCTCCAGCATCTCCTTGAAATTATCGACGTGGCGTCCACACCAAAGGGACTATTATTCCGTGTGACGCCCGTGTGCGCATGCGCCATGTTGGCCCAGCAGCTCCTGACTCTGGTTGTGGACCGTCCGTCTCCCCCCAACAGACGGGCGTTTGGGCCGTTTGGAGCTTTGAACTCTTGTGAGTCAGGCTTGAGTGCCTCTGAGTGGGCTCCCGGTTTCCATATTTGGGGGTGTCTATGCGGGTCTGGAGTTGCTGAAACCTCCCTGTGCGTCATGCACACAAGGTGATCCCAGGACGCATCTCCGCGGCGGAGTCTGTGGGCCGGGCGGGGGTGCCCGTGCCCGGCCGCAGGGAGAAGCCACGCGTGACAGACTCTGGTCACCCTCGTGGGGACCTGAGGTGCCGCCCGTGTGCCCCGCGCGAGCTCCCAGCACCCCCTTTGCCATCCGAGACGGCAAACATTCACAGGCACTGGGGATGGAGCGAACGTCAGGATTCTTCCGACGCCATAAAACTGGAAAGTGCGTTTTCTTCGGAGCCCCGTCGCCCAGGGAGAGCGGCCTCCGGGCTCGTCCGTCTTTCTTAACTGCGTTCATAACGGGGTTTCCTGTGCAGACAGCTTCCTTCTGGAAGCCCCGGCCGCAGAGGCTCCGTGGAGAGCCTGGAACGTCCCCGCCGCCTGGTGCGGCTGACGCCTGTGACCCGTGGGAGCCCCAACAGCTGGGTGACGAGGGCCTCCTGCCTCCCGAGGGGTTGTATGTGGTGTTGTGCGGGGTCCCAGGAGGCTGGACGCGCCGGTCGGCCGGGGCGGGGTCGCTCTGGTGAGGGCGCGGGAGGACGTGCGCACAGCAGACGAGCCCCACGGGGCGGTGGGGGGCAGGGCACGAAAGCCGGGGTGTTACACCGCGGCGGGTAGTGTGTTTGCCTTTGAAATAACGTCGGAAGCCCAGGAGCCTGGGAAGCTGGGCCAGGGACCCTGGGTGGCCCCCCAGACGGTGGGCTCCGGACGCTCCAGGACATCACCGCCGCAAGCTGGCGGCGGTCCTGTCGGCTCCCGGACGCTTGCTCCTCTGGTCACGAAAACACTAGCCACAGATGCCTTTTTGTGCCATTTCTTTGGACACCTTAGAACGTGTGCCTCGGAGCTCGGTTGTGCCGGCCACGAGTGCGCACGAGACCCCGAGTCCGGACCGCCCTCCTGCAGGGCAGTGTGTGACTTCCTCACGCGGGTCTGGATCTGTCTTCCGCACTGTGCGCTTTCCGTCTGGGTTTGAGCCACACTTTCCTGTGTTCCCGGCGCACAAGGCTCTGCGTCTGCCTCCCAGAGGCTGTGAGAGGGGTCGTCGGCGGGAACCCATCGGCCACGCAGGCTCAGCGGCCGGAGGGTGGCCACCGCCCCAGGAAGACGTGTCCGTCTGGACTCCGGTGGCCTGGGAATCGGGCACGGTTGGAAAGATGCTCTTTGCAGGTGTGACCGAGTGACGGGTCTGGGCGTGAGCTCGTCCTGGGTGACGGTGGCCGTAAACGCACTGACGAGTGTCCTCCCGGGACCCAGAAGAGGAGACAGGCAGGCTCCACGCGGAAGCCACGTGCGATGTGCGTCAGCCTCACAAGACCCGCGTCAGCGCGCCGCGCCGTGAACGCGCACTTCAAAGGCCACCGTAATTACCCGCTTTGTTGTCTCTGAAGGCGACGAGGGAGGCGTGGGGGGACCCGGAGAGGAGACACCATTTTCAGCCTTGTTGTTTTTCCAATTAAACGCTCCAGCGCGTCGCGGGGGGCGGAAAAGGACTTTGAAGAAGGCAAACTGGGAAGGAGGTTCCTTTTGTTGGCGACGGCGTATCCGCATCGCGAGTTCAAACGAATCACGCTGTCACGCTCCGTGGGGGAGGCTGCGGATCCCGGCTTCTTGTGATAAAGAGGAGGTCGTGTCCAGAGAGCGCGGAGCAGCACCGGGTTCCGGGCCCCAAACAAAGAAAACCTTTTCCAAACCCCTGGTGCCTAATTTCGTTTTAGAAAATTAGATACTCAGAGTTTTGCATACGATAACCGTATTACCCGGATGCAATTTGGTCTCGGTTGCTGGCGTGAGTGCATGCGGTTCCTTAATAAAAAGTGTCAGTTAAAATGAAAATACAGCTTGGGTAATTAAATTTAATTGGATCTTGTCACTTTAAATCCTCTGCGTTTTTGAGCGTTTTCTACAGAATTGCGGCTTCTGGGTTTGCTAATTCCTTTATTGCAAGCTGCCGCGGAGCCTGACCCTCCGCTAATGAACTGACACCCTGCTTCCGCGGGGGGCTGTGAACCGAGGAGGTGATGCCACAGCAAGGGGTGCAGCAGGCCGGGGGCCGGGAGGCAGGACGGCCGCCCACTGGGGCTGGACTTACCTGAGGGGGGGGGGG
>NC_043717.1:403050-405035 GCF_006229205.1 Suricata suricatta | reverse complement strand
GGGTCCTGTCTGGACCTCAGGGGTCCTGCCTGGATCTCAGGGGTCCTGCCTGGATCTCAGGGGTCCTGCCTGGATCTCAGTGGCCCTACCTGGATCTCAGTGTCCCTGCCTGGATCTCAGGGGTCCTGTCCCAGCTGGATCTCAGGGGTCCCTCCTAGATCTTGGGTCCTGCCTGGAACTCAGAGGTCCTGCCTGGGTCTCAGGGGTCCTGCCTGGGTCTCAGGGCTCCTGCCTGGGTCTCAGGGCTCCTGCCTGGGTCTCAGGGGTCCTGCCTGGATCTCAGGGGTCCTACCTGGGTCTCAGGGGTCCTGCTCTGCCTGGATCTCAGGGGTCCTGCCTGGGTCTCAGGGGTCCTGCCTGGATCTCAGGGGTCCTGCCTGGATCTCAGGGGTCCTGCCTGGATCTCACTGGCCCCACCTGGATCTCAGACTTCTGCTCTCCAGACCCTGGGGGCCAAGAAACTTTTGTTGTTTTAAGCCCCCAGGTCCGGGGTCCTTTGCTGGGTCACTCCAGGAGACTCCTACAATGGGGCCCAGGGGCCAAAGTTTCGGCACCACTGGAGCTGAGACCCTGGTCAGGAACCGCTAGCCTTGCTGGGGGCCACTTCCACGGAGCAGAAATGCAGCAAGGACGGCTCACCCGGTTGCGGAGACGTCTCTGTGTGGGAGCCGGCACAAGGCTGTCCCCGCACGTGCTTCGTTAAGGGACGGAAGTCTGTTAGCCTGAGTCCTGATTCTGCTCCTACCAGCCCGCGGCGCGAGGACTCTGTGTCCCTTTTGATGCAGATGCATCTCCAGGGCGGCTGGGGTCTGGAACACGTCCTCGGTGCAGGGCTCTGCGCCCGGCAAGACAAACGGTCTGCTTCTCTGTTGGGAAAAAAAAAGAAAAAAAAGAAAGAAAAGAAAGAAAGAAAAGCCTGGGCGTCTGCTGTTGCTTTAAATAAAAAAGTGCTTATTCACATCAATGTGGGGGAAGCTGTGATTACCAGCCCTACATTCTGGGCTCAGGGTAGGCTGAAAACGTATCTTTAGAATCACAATAAATCCAACCAGGAGGATGAATTTCTCAAAAATGAAATTGGGTCCTCAGCTGCTTTTCATTATGGGTTTTCAAAAAATAAATGGTGTTTCCATTTGTTATTTATGTGCTCGTGGACTCTAATGGTTGTAATGATTAATACTGAATTTCTGAATTTATTCTAAAAAGGTACTTCATAAATATTGAACAGCGCTCTTATCCGCAGGTACCTTCATTTATTTTATTAAAATGGAAATTCAGAAATCATCAATAAAGTGATATCGTGCATTTGGAGACGGCCGTGCCGGCAGAGCGGGAACGCTGTGCGCTTGGGCCTCCCCCCATGGAGGAGGCGCCCACCTTGGGTGTATGGGCCCCACCGCGGCCTGACTTCTGTGCTTCTGGGCGAATGCGTCCGGGCTGAACGTGTGCGTATCACTGTCCAGTGGGATCGAAACGGGTGTTCCTACAGGGCGTCCGGGACGGGGACGGTTTGGGCTCTAATTTTCCGCCGGGGAGGGGAAGCCTCTGTAAACAAAATCTCGCTCATCCCCTCAGCAGTGCTGAGATGTAGCCCAGGGTCATTTTTTTTTTCTACCTCCGGGTGCCTGGAGGGAACATTCCAGAAGGCTGTGAGCCGTGACGTTTCATGATTCGCCCGGGTGGTCTGATGTGGCGGCGTGCCAGGTCCCCGGGGACAGTGTGTGGGCGCCAAGAGCAAACCCAAAGTCCACGGAGTCTGAGGGAGAAGCAAAGGAGATAAGCTTGGGCTCCCTCACATTCATGTTCAAGCACTCATTGAGTGCCAACTGGATACCACAGTCTCGGGGTTAAACCCGGGAATTCAGATCAACCCCCTGTCTTGTTGAGAAAAGAAAGTGATACGGTAGCCTTTAGGGGTCTTTAGATTCTTTCTTGATCCTTCAGCCCAAGATAGGAAAGAAGAAGGGGACTAGGCTCTACCCAAC
>NC_043717.1:392086-402950 GCF_006229205.1 Suricata suricatta | reverse complement strand
GCCTGGGTCTCAGGGGCCCTGCCTGGATCTCAGGGGTCCTGCCTGGGTCTCAGGGGTCCTGCCTGGGTCTCAGGGGTCCTGCCTGGATCTCAGGGGTCCTGCCTGGGTCTCAGGGGTCCTGGCTCCCTGGGTGTCAGTGGTCCTGCCCTGCCTGGATCTCAGGGGTCGTGACCCTTTGCCTCTCAGTAGCCCTGCCCCACCTGGATCTCACAGAAGTAGGAGAGAATAGAATAGACCCTTGCTGTTTAAGGCACTGGGTCGAGGTCATGTGCCCCACGTCCTGGGTGCTGTGTCTCTGGCTCCTCCTGCCAGGATTCGGGATCTCTGCTCGGTAAAGCGTCTCCTGACCCGAGGGATGGCACTGGGGGGCGGGGCCCGAGCCCGGACCCAACTCCTCACGATCATCGTGTTCGTGACTCTCCCTCCCTGTTAGCGCCCCCCTCGGATCACATTAGCGGCGGGGACCCCGCAAACGCAATAAGAGACTCGTGTACACGCAATATGCACAATGCTAATCAGATTCTGCAAATTACATTCCTAGGTGGGGAACAGGTTTCCTGGTGCTGAAACAAACAGCGGCTCAGGGCGAGATCACGTCCTGTTCTCCCTGGAGGAGTCAGCCTGGTGCTTGGCCTTCCTGGGTGTGGGGTGCAGGTGGTCGGAGGCCACCCGAGACGCCGGGGAGCACGGCTGTGGGCTGCGTGGGACCGGCGCTGTTTCCCGGGCCTCCGCCGTGCGTCCGGCGATGCCCGGTCTGTGCACGGCCGGCCCCGACCCCTCCCGGGGCGGACGGTCCATCGGGATAAAGCAAACGCTGCCGTGAGGCGGAGACAGACAGCAGCCCGTGCCAGGAGCCGCCGGGCTGGGGCACGGACCCTCGGGGGCTCCTGTTTGGGAAGACCGGGTGCACAAAAGCCCGCTGAAAATGGCCATACCCAGTGTGGGACAATGAGATCGGAGACTCGGGCCGGGCCAGGCCACAGGGGACTCCGTCAGCCCTGCCACCGCTCTCTGTTTTAGCCGAAACGGCCCCAGAAGGCTGCCCAGGCCGGGAAGCAGGCTGGTGAACGGGTAACAGGCAGCCTCTTGCTGCCCGTCCCTGAGCCCAGTCAGGTCATGATGCTGGAGGCGCGGGGGACACAGTCCAGTTGGTGAGCTGAGTCAGGGGAGCGGGGACCCCGAAGCGGACCCCAGGGGCCACAGCTCAGCCCGGGAGGGGCTCACGGCCGGGAGAAGCACTCTGGCGTCCTTACGCAGCAGCAGCAAGCGGCCCCGCGGACGGAGAGCCCCTCGGGCCTGCGGACCCGGCCCTCCGCACCCTGCGGACCCCTTGTGCTGCCGGGTGGGTCTCCCTGGGGCGGGGGGACCCCCAGGGCCCCCACTCCACCCGTCTGCAGCACATCAGCCTGTGAACAGCCCAGGGCACTCCATCCCATAATCCAGTGGGGACCGGTGAGTTTAGACGTTCGGTACATTGGCTGCAAAGAACTAAATTTTCAAAACTTCATCTTGATGCCGTCCGGCGACATGAGAGGTAAGATCCTTCACCGGGCGCGGACGGCGGCCCAGGAACGGCCGGCAAACGGGTCCAAATCGGATTTCCTGAGCCCCCGCCTTCCCCGCCGCTGTCCTAGGAACTCATCCGGGATCAGTGAGCTTCGCCCACACCCCGTGGCCCGCCCCCGCCCTGCCCGTGGCCTGAGCCCCCAATCCAGGGGCGTGGGAGTGGGGCCCAGGGCGGAGAGACCCCCCGGCCCTGCCCGGCCCTGCTGCAAAGCCGCCCACGTCCGATTAATTTCCGCGTCATCCCCAAATTCAATTAGGCGGGGACCCCGTGTAAGGGAGAAGCCGCCGATGTCCCATCTTGACAAATGGCAATGCTTAACGCGCATATCCAGCCGGGTTGTGGGATCTTGTTAATCTTCCCGCTAATTCTCAATTACCGTAAAATGAAGCCATAAATCACCCAGACAGAGGATCGATGGCAACGTTGTTTTCCGGGTGATTGGCAGCGTCCCCAAAGGTTTTCTGTAAGTTGGTTTAAGGTTGGCGGCTCTCCGAGGGGCGGGGGGCGGGCGGCCGGTCTCAGGGACGAGGCCCGGGCCTTGGGGACACGGCACAGGGACAGCGCCAATTTCAGACAATTCTTCTCCTTTTCATACCTGCTGTAGTAAATGAGAAACAAATTAAATTTCACTCCACTCTCCACACCGAAGCCATTTAAATTTTTCATAGAAAGCAAATTGTCCCCAGACAAATAGCCCCCGATTCTATGAAAATCCACGGCAGCGCTGGGGACAGAAATAAATTTGTGTCACTCCGGATATGTCTTTCTCTGTAATGTCATTCAGCGCCGCCGATAAATGAGGCGCGGGCGCAACACAATGGCCAGCTGGGCCTGGGGGGCGCGGCGTGTCCCCCTCCACGCGCGGGGCGACCTCATCGCGCCTCTGTTATTAATTTGCAGCCCGGTTTTACATTCATGAGGCCGAGATTGAAATGTAAATGAGCCGTCGCGGGGCTGGTGTGGGTGTCGGGCCTGGGGTGGGGGTGGGGTGCCGCTGACGGAGCTTCGATCCCGGCGGGGGGGGGGGGGGGGGGGGGGGGGGGGGGGGGGGGACCAGGCGTCACAGGACGTCTCCGGGCAGGTGCGGGCCTGGCACCTGTGGTCCCGGCCGGAGGGGGCCGCGCGCACCTTTGTGCGCTGGGCGCGGGCAGCCACCTGGCATTTCAATTACGCGTCTGTCTGTCTGTCTGTCTGTGTCTCTCTCTGTGATCTTCATAGATGTCCTCCAGGGACCCCTGAGCCCCGCCCCGTCCCTCTCCTGCCTTTGGTGGAGGAGGGGGTCGTGCGCTCAGGGGCCTGCGGACAGCTCTGCGCACCAGGCTTCCCGCCTGGGTCGCCTCGAGGAACTGGGCCCCATATTTCACCAGGCGCCCCGCGCCCCAGGGGCTGCGACAGGGGCGCTAAGGACTTTCCGCTGTGATTCAGCAGCTCTTCCCAGGGCCTGAACGCAAACACTAGGCACAGAGGGGTCCGGCTTCAGGACACGAGGCCTGTCCCCTCCTGGGGTCAGCTCCCGACAGCAGGGGCCACTAAGGGCAGCGTCCCGGGTCAGGGCTGACGCCGAGAGCCCCGCTGGAGGCGCTGGAGCGTGTGGGGCGCATCCTGCCCCAGAGAGGACGCGGGGTGTGGGCATGAAGCTCAGCCTCGATCCCGAAGCCGCAAGGCCTCGGCTGCTGCCGATTGCGCCTGGTGGGACCGAGCAGCGCCCGCGCCCCCGCAGCGGAAGGGGGACCCCACGGACACACACGTAGGAGCTCACAGGTGCGCACGCTCGGAGCCTTTTTCCCTGAGCAACTTCCCAGAACCACCTTGCAGCCGACGCGTCCTTCCGCGTGCGCAGTCGGGGAAACTGAGTCACGAGGCTGTTGGGTGTGGAGCTGGGGTTACTCAGAGCCCACGGACTTGCATGCAAGTCCGGCCACCGGCAGTGGCCGGATCCATCCGCTTCCTGTCCGGGTATCGCAGTGGGGGTCGGGAGGGTGCACCTGCGCAGTCGTGTGCGCAGCGCATGGGCGGACCTCACCGCCGTCGCCAGGGGCGCACGGAGCTGCGTGGCACGCACCCTGGAGCCGCTCCCAGTGCCTCTCGGCCTCCTGCCCTTCCGAGGGATGGAGACCTCGCAGGAGCCGGGGGGCTGGGGGCAGCGGAGGGTTCCCGGGGCCGTGCGCCCTGGCGCTTCCCATGGAAACCAGGGGACCCCCAGGACGCGTTCGGAGAGCCGGGTCGTGTCCCCCGGTCGGTCGTAGGGAAGGGTCAGCGCAGGAAACAGACCCCCGCAAGGACAAGGCCCAGCGCCCAAGCGCACGAGCGCAGGCGCACTGGAATCCCGCCCGCAGCCACCAGCCCTGCAGGCGCGCGGACCCGGGTTCCCTTCCTCATTAGCAGGATGTCGTGGACTTGGAATCACGCACATGGAAGCGGGCTCCTCACACGGGCCTCTGGGCAGGCGTTTGTGCAAACGGAGGCTCCAGCTCTGGGTAAACACCAGCGCATGCCGTTGGGGTGGGTCACATGTACCACCGGACCAGAGTAAGCTGGGGTAGCAAGCAGGCTTACTCGGGGGACGTTGGGGGCCAGGCACAGAGGAGTCCCCTAGAGCCCGGAATGAAGTGTGGTCCCAAAGTAGGGAAACGAACAAGGCACCTGGCACCACACAAAACAGGACTCGGCTCCTTTCCAGGGAGACACAATGAGGACACAGCACAGAGAGCGAGTGTGGGGACCCTCGGGTGACTCCAGTGTCTGGGGTTTTCTAGGGCTGCCGAGGACAGAGGCCGTCAGAGATGTTAACACGGATCGTTCTGGGAGCTCACTTACCAGCTCCGGGGGGTTCCAGGGTCCTGAGTGACTCTCTCTGTCTCTGCTCTGCACTTTGCCATTTCACCCACAGACGGACAGCAGAAAATTCTAGTAACTAGAAACCCTCTCTTGTGTTTACTGTTCTTCTTTCAGGTGGATTACGGTACACGTCTTAGCATTCCTGAAAGTTCTAGCCTTGGGGGGACACCGCAGTCACTCCTGGCTTTGATGAGCACGGCCCCTGAACGTCTTGGTGGACGCCCCAAACTTTAGGTTTAAAATATCCCGTTGGACTTGGAGACGACTCGGATGTAGCTGCTCCCAGAGCCGCACACACCTGTGGTCACAGCAGCCCCGAGAGGGAAGGAAGCAAGCCAGTGTCCACGGACGGACGGGCGGACCAAGAAAAATGGACACTGAAATAACTGAAACAAGGGGCGCCTGGGGGACTCAGTCGGTTAAGCCTCCGGCTTCGGCTCAGGTCAGATCTCACGTTCGTGGGTTCGAGCCCCGCGTCGGGCTCTGTGCTGACAGCTCAGAGCCTGGAGCTGCTTCCGATTCTGTGTCTCCGTCTCTCTCTGCCCCTCCCCTGCTCACATTCTGTCTCTCTCTCTCTTCTTCAAATCTAAACATTAAAAACTGTTTTCTTTAATTCAAAAAAAAAAATAAGTGAAAGAAGCCAGACACCAAGCACAAATCCTGGGTGATTTCAGTTGCAGGATGAACTCAGAACAAATCCGAACGGACAGAAAGCAAGCTGATGGGCCGCGGGGTGGGGGCGGTTGGGAGCCGGTGTTTAATGTTTAATGAGGACACGGCAAAGCTCTGGAGTTGGTGGGGATTGCATTTTAGGCTGCAGAATTACTCGTAAAAATGACTGAAGTGTGATTCTATATGCGTCTAAATCTCAGAAGTATTGAGAAATTCAAACACAAAAAGCTTGCAATGTACGTTCCTCTGTGATCACATCCAGACTTAGTCGTTGCCCTGACTTCCCAGGAAAAAGGCTCAAAGTTGGGAACGCGGGTGGCACTGAGGTCACGGAGAGACAGGTGTACAACCGGGAAGGCTCCCGACCCCCCATCCTGGGCCCCGAGGTTCCATATGGAAACTGCCGTTCGTCAAATCCAGAGTTTCCGGAAACGGTCCCCCCTTTCGTGGGGCGAGCAGGGGGGCAGCCAGAGCCCGGATCCAGCGGGTCCCAGCGGGCCAGCTTGACCTCCCCCCGCCCACCCCACACGCCACTGTCTTCCCTCCCCGTGTCTCCAAACATCTTTTTAATTGCTTATCAAATGGATAGTTATTGTATCATAAAATCTTCCAAACCCTCGCAGGGTCCCATTCAGTGGCACAGATGAACTTTCCTCGGATGATATATCACAATGGATTATGCTAATCGGCTCGTTAATGGCTGCCTCCTGCCCGCCCCGCACAGCCCTGCAGCCCGGGAGCCCCTCGGTCGGACGGGGACGGTTCTGTGCGTCACCGCAAGGCCACTAAATAATGGCAGGCGCTCGGAAGACCGAAGAAACCCTTAAATTATTGATGCATTAATCCAACTACAGTCCTGCAGCCGGATCACGAGGGCATCGCTAATTGTTTCATGGACTCGGGATGAAGCCCCAGCCTGGTGTGGGAGGAGCCGGGGTGGGGATCGGGGTGCTTGCAGGATGCGTCTGCTGGTCCCTTTGCTGGGGAGGGATCCCCACGCTCGGGCTGTGGCCACGGCCAAGGGCCACCTTCCTCACAGGTGCTGACCGCGGGTGGGGGGCCCCAGGGGACACGCAGGGCTGTTCCGCAGCACAGAGTGACCCCCAGGCACGTGGGGAGGCAGGCTCTGCGGAAAGAAGGGGACCTGCTCCCTGCCGGAGGAGGTATTATTCACCGTGTGGGCCCATAGGACCACCCCGCACCTCGCGATGCCCGCTCCCCAAGGCTAGCTGTGGGCTGGCCAAGGTGGCATTCACAGGAGCGGGATTGGGGGGGAAGCTCAGGCAGGTCGGGGTGTGCCTCACAGGGAGGCCCGGGGGGCCCTGCCAGGTTGACCCCAGTGTCAACAGAGCCCACATTTCAGGTCCCCCATGGCACCGATCTCCCTGCCAGGAGCTCTGGAAGGTTCTTGGGACAACGTGACCAACAACAGGGTCAGACTCCTGCTTCCTGCTGTGTGCCTGGGGATGCGGGGGACAGGCGGCATGTCCCCAGGGCGATCCAAGGACACTGTGAGGACGAGGCCATCCAGAGGATAGGAAGGTGAGGGGGTCTTGCGGTGCCCAGGGAGGGCTGCATGGGGGACCGACCCAGGAGCCCTGGGCTCCATCTTCAGGCACCTGCTCCGTTCCCGCTGCCTTCTCTGGGGCCCCCAACAGACCAAAGCCAAGGGCACAGGGCCCCTGGGCACACGCCCCAATGTAGGTCAGCCCCAGCCACAGAGCAGGGCAGGCATGGACGCTGTGGCCCTGGAGGGGCTCCAGAAGGTGACCGGTCCCTGTTCTTCTTCCTTCGTTATTGATTCATTGATTGATCAATTGACTGACTGAATACAGGTCAACCAGCACGACTGGTGATGTAGAGGGGAGGAAATGCGGGTGCGGTGGGTGAGTACCTACAATACGAGGGTGTCTTGGGGGCATGAATATCCCACATGGGCCCGTAAACACGGCGTTGTGCACTTGTCCACACCCACAGACCAAAAACAGAAGATGAACCCTAACGGAAACACCGGACTCCGGTGAATACAAATGTCCTGTGGTATGTGTCAACTGCAGCAAATCACGGCAAGGCGTGAGGACGGGGTGTTTACTTTCTGCTCCTTTTTTGTCTAAACCTAAGAGGGGTCTAAGTAATTCAACCCAAGCATTAGGGAAACAAAAGGAAATCATAGTCACTGCACCTTGGGAGGACTTACAACCAGCAAAGGTCAGAGAAACAGCGGGGAAAGCGCCAGGGGCCCCACGTGGGGGGAAGGGGCAGCCAAGAGACCCAGAACGTTCCGCTGGGGGAGACACGAGCCAACACGTCTCAGACGAAGGGACCCCGGCAGCCCACGTCCAGAACTGGACGCGTCTACGGGCGCCACGTTGGATCTGTCCATCCACAAGGGTCGTGGGCGGGGCCCCCTCCTCCCCGCCGTGCTCAGCGCCCCGCTCGGAGGAACGGGTCTCCACCCGGATGTGCGCGGCACTTCCCGCTGAGCCGCCGGGCAGAGGCCCCCTGGCCGGGACGCATCATGTGTCCACTCCCGCGGGAGACTTGAGGCGCATCGCCCAAATTGGAAGAGCAGGTCCGATGAGAGGAGAAAGTCTCCGAAGATCACAGCGTTTCCTTCATCCTTAGAATCTTATTGCACTTCTCACCTTCAAAGCGCTGTGCAGACGCCGACTGATCAATTAAACATGCTCTTATCTTTTCTGATTGGAGTCCCGCTAAGCGGGTCAAAGAGGTAGGGCCACGTTCCGCGGGCATGAGGAGTCTGAAAAGGAAACGCAGACGTGGATGTATTCTGAATTCCGCTGCATGAGACGGATGTCAGCCGACCAACATCTGTGTCGCCAAAGGATCCTGTAGTGCGCGCTTTTTATTTTGTTTTCTTGTGTCTTTTGGGTGCTCGTGGCTGTGTTACTGGCTTGTTTTGTCTCGTCTTCTCGGATGAACAGAGATGAGTTTTGGAGGAATGCATCCCAGCCCTAGGGCGGGCCGGCCAACGGAGCATGCGTTGCTTTTTCTTTTTCTTCTCTCTTTCACTTGGTTTTTCTTCACCGAGCTCCCAAGCCACCAACTGTTTCTGTGACTTTTTCTCAAGTCTCGGAGGGTTTGGAGAACGTGGCGCTGTCTGCTCGCGTTGGAGGTTAGAGACCTGACCTTCACAAGGGTGTTATAGCCAGTGTCCAGCTGTAGAAACTAACATCAGGTTGTCCTTGCTGGGCCACCACGTTCTGTTTGACGCAAGTGTCTACGTATCTGCGCACTGTAAACATTCTGTTATGTTTACGTGCTCCACGTGCCCCTTCTTCTGACAGGGGTCCTGGGGTGCTGCATTTCACGTCCGCTGGAAGTGTTTGGTGGGTCTGAACCCCAACTCTGGACATACAGAGCAGGCTGGGCACCTTGTGGCCCCTGTGCACCATGGGCTCTTTCTAATCGAGAAGTTTGTAGCTCGTGTCTGAGGTCATGGTCAGGGAGGCATCGTGCATCTGTGGAAGGGGGAGAGGGCACAGTCCTTGTCAGGGATGGTCTGGCCGCTCCGCGGGACACCGAGAACCTCCAGGACTTGGCCTTTTGTTCTTCTGAGGCGAGTGCGTCCACGTAAGGGCTGAGCACCCCCGAGGACGCCCTCAGGAGGAGGGCCCCGGGTGCTCACGGTGAAAGCCTGTAGACTGTCTGCATGGCTGAGTTCACTCACAGGGACACACAAGTCCTCCAAGGGCCTGCAACATCCCTCGTGCTACCTTACAAGACAGGACTCCTGGGATGCCTGGGGGCTCAGTGGATTGAGCATCCAACTTCAGCTCAGGTCATGATCTCACGGTTCATGGGTTCGAGCCCCACGTCCGGCTCCGTGCTGACAGCTCAGAGCCTGGAGCTGCTTCCGATTCTGTGTCTCCCTGAGAGATGCTCAGGCTGAGTATCTCTCTCTTCCAAAAATAAATAAACATTAAAAAATTTAAAACACAGACAGGAGTCCTTACCTCTCTAATTTATTCTACCATATCAATTTGTAGAAGTTTAATTTTCATGCAAATTGCAAGGGGTGAATGCCATGCAAATCCTAATTCACATCCATCGTGACTGTTTTCCTTCCAAGGGTCAAATGTGGACACGGGCGGTGAGGTGTCCAAGAATTGGGACCCTGTTGGTGTCCGGTCGGTCGTAACTAGAACAGAGGTAACCCTGGAGTGTGGGAGCGTGAGACTGCATCCCAGACGGGTCGGGATCCTAAGTGAGCATCAGAAGGACACATAGAACCTGCAATGCGCATTGTCCACACGGTAAGCCCCCCCATGACTTCCAACATGGTGGACTTGTGTTGGACCGCCATGCCAACTCGTGTCTTTTGCATGTGGCTTCCTCTGTCCCCAACCCTTCAGACCGTTTATTCTCAGGGCTCTGGAACAGCCCAGGGCACCAATGTCATGGTTTCCTTATCTTTCCACCGTTGACGTTGGAGTCGGTTCTACTTTGGGAGCTATTATGAATCATACTGCAGTGAAGGCTCTTTCCACGTTTTGGGTACGTCTAGGCGTGACTTTCTGCTGGGTTCGTGGGTGCAGTTGTAGGAGGCATAGACCTGCTCTTGCTCAACAGGGGAGGATGCATGCCTGCGATTTTCCACCGTGGCCATACTGACCGGAGAGTTCCAGCTGCTCCATTGCCTTGCGGAAACACGGCAGTGTCTCTCTTGTCCGTTTCAGCCATGCTGGTGGACCGTGGAGGCTTCCCCTCCTGATTTGAGCCTCTCTTTCCTCGTCCACTGTGGAAGCCCACGTTTGGAACAGAGAACATCAAATGATTTCCCGGCTGGGTAGAAAATATATGACAAAGTTAAGGCCAGCATCTTCTTCTTCCACACTCAGGGGTGCGTTCTGGCTCCCATCGCACCACCTCTTACAACAGGGCCCTGGCAACACTTGTCCGTCCGTAGTGGCTCCTGTCTGTGTCACACACCCTCCACATACTCATTGTCATGCCACGTCCACTGTAGGCCACCAGAATAAAACTGTGCATGAGGCAGAGAAGCAAGAGTCCTACCTCCATGCAGTTAGAGGAGCAAAGGCTGAAGTTCTTGCTTCTTTTCTCCAATCTATGCTCTTTCTGTTTCCACACACACTTTTTTCTTCTGATTTCACAGCAAGAGAAAATCTCTGCTGAGCTGGTGACGGCCGGAATTTGCAACACCCCTGGTTGCAGCAGTTCTTTCCCCAGATGAGGGCCCCGTGGGGTGCCCCCTCCCAAAAATATGTTCATGTCCGGACCCCCAGCACCTGTAAATATGACACGCTTGGAAATCATGTCTTTGTGGGTGTGGCTGAGACGTAAATCAACATGAGGTCCTCCTTGATGAGTGTGGACCCCAAATCCAATGACTGGGATTATTATCTAAAGAAGAGAAGCTTCCCAGAAACATGGATGGGGAGGAGACCATGTGAAGACAGAGGCAGAGACTGGGGTAATCTGCCTACAAGTGACGGGATGATGGAGGCGTCCGTCAGAAGCTGGAGGAGGCAGGAAGGACCCTCCCCTGGAGCCTCTGGAGGGAGCACAGCCCTGCCCTGCCTGGATCTCAGGGGTCCCGCCTGGATCTCAGGGGTCCTGCCTGGACCTCAGGGGTCCTGTCTGGACCTCAGGGGTCCTGCCTGGATCTCAGGGGTCCTGCCTGGACCTCAGGGGTCCTGCCTGGGTCTCTGGGGTCCTGCCTGGATCTCAGGGGTCCTGCCTGGGTCTCAAGAGTCCTTCCTCTCCTGGATCTCAGGGGTCCTGCCTGGATCTCAGGGATCCTGC
>NC_043717.1:389764-391986 GCF_006229205.1 Suricata suricatta | reverse complement strand
CTGGACCTCAGGGGTCCTGTCTGGACCTCAGGGGTCCTGCCTGGATCTCAGGGGTCCTGCCTGGACCTCAGGGGTCCTGCCTGGGTCTCTGGGGTCCTGCCTGGATCTCAGGGGTCCTGCCTGGGTCTCAAGAGTCCTTCCTCTCCTGGATCTCAGGGGTCCTGCCTGGATCTCAGGGATCCTGCCTGGATCTCAGGGGCCCTGCCTGGATTTCAGGGGTCCTGCTTGAATCTCAGTGTTCCTGCCTGGATCTCAGGGGTCCTGCCTGGACCTCAGGGGTCCTGTCTGGACCTCAGGGGTCCTGCCTGGATCTCAGGGGTCCTGGCTGGATCTCAGGGGTCCTGCCTGGATCTCAGTGGTCCTGCCTGGATCTCAGTGGTCCCTTCTGAATCTCAGGAGTCCTGCCTCGATCTCACTGTCTTGCCTGGATCTCAGGGGTCCTGCCTGGATCTCAGTGTCCTGCCTGGATCTCAGAGGTCCTGCCTGGTTCTCACTGGTACTGCCCCTCCTGGATCTCAGGGGTCCCTTCTGGATCTCAGGGGTCCCTTCTGGATCTCAGGGGTCCTGCCTGGATCTCAGCCTTCTGGCCTCCAGAGCTAAGAGAGGATGCATTTCTGCTGTCCTAAGCTGCCTAGTGAGGGGCACGTTGTCACAGCCACCCCAGGACATCTGCACGCGTGCCTCAGGTCTGCGCCTGGAGATGTCACATGACAGCTCTGGGGTGAAGCGGGTCCGGCTCTCAGCTTGGTCGCCCGAACAGACTGTTGGGAAAAGCAGAGACGAGGTCGGCAAGATTGTCAGAAGCTACTCCAGGCCCATCAGGCGGCAACAAAGAGGCAAGCGTGCCGTCTGTGCTCATTGCTGCCGGGAGCCGGGGCCTCTGATATCTCCAGGAGCACCCTCCAAAGCACGGCTCTCATCTCTCCCGCATTATGAATAAAAACATGAAATTAGTTTTATGTCAGAAGAACAACCCCTAAGACACTTGTAACTTATAATTATGATTTCTAAGCTGTTTGACTTGTCAGGATTGGGAAATTCACAGCCCGAGCCCGGCCACGGTTTATGGGCTCAGACACTCCGCACTGGCTGTGGAAAATTAACCATGAGCGTCTCATCTACGTTCTGATTTATTAACTACACGAGAAGCAAAAGCCACAAGAAGGGACTCGGGGCCGGGGGAGCCCGTTGGCCAGGATGGCCCCACGGACACATCCAGGGACCCTCCCCACACAGGGGGGAAGTGGCCTCCCCCAAGGGCCACATCCACCTTCAGGGAGGCACGCCTCATGCTTACCCAGGTGACAATCGGGGGGATACAGAAAAGGGATGGAGTCACTCTGTCACAGAGCTGGTACGGGCTGCACAGGACAACCCGCCTGGTCCCTTCATGGGGTGGCTCCTGTGCTCAGGTGCAGAGAGGGGCGTCCATTTCTTCTCATCCACACATGGATGCACGGATGGATGGATGGATGGATAGATAGATAGATAGATAGATAGATAGATAGATAGATAGATATGATAAATGGATGGATGGATGGATAGATAGATAGATAGATAGATAGATAGATAGATAGATAGATAGATAGATAGATAGATATGATAAATGGATGGATGGATGGATAGATAGATAGATAGATAGATAGATAGATAGATAGACAGATAGATAAGATGCATGGATGGATAGATAGATAGAGAGAGAGAGAAAGAGAGAGAGATTATGAATGGGTGGGTGGGTAGATGGATGAATGGTTGGATGGGTGGATAGACAGATAGATACATAGAGAGAGAGATGATGGATGGATAGGTGGCTAAATGGATTGATTGTTGGATGGATGGATAGAGATAGATGGATAGATAGATAGATCAATAGATAAATAGATAGATATGATGGATGGATAATATATTGATATGATGGATGGATAGATAGATAGATGATAGATAGATAGATAGATAGATAGATAGATAGATAGATATGATGGATGGATGGATGGATGGATGGATGGATAGATATGATGGATGGAGAGACAGACAGATAGATAGATAGATAGATAGATAGATAGATAGATAGATAGATAGATAGATAGACAGACAGACAGACAGATATGCTGGATGGATGGATGGATAGATAGATAGATAGATAGATAGATAGATAGATAGATAGATAGATAAACAAGTAGATAGATATGGTGGATGGATGGATAGATAGATAGATAGATAGA
>NC_043717.1:376543-389664 GCF_006229205.1 Suricata suricatta | reverse complement strand
GATAGATAGATAGATAGATAGATGATAGATGGATGGATGGATGGATAGATAGATAGGTAGATAGATAGATAGATAGATAAACAAGTAGATAGATATGGTGGATGGATGGATAGATATGCTGGATAGATAGATAGATAGATAGATAGATAGATAGATAGATGATAGATGGATGGATGGATGAGTGGATGGTTAGATAGATAGATATGATGGATGGAGAGATAGATGATAGATAGATAGATAGATAGATAGATAGATAGATAGATAGATAGATAGATAGATAGATGGATAGGTAGGCAGGTAGGTAGATGGATAGATAGATAGATAGATAGATAGATAGATAGATAGATAAATAGATGGATAGATAGATATGATGGATGGATAGACAGATGAATATAGATGGAATGTGCCAACTCAGCCTAGGTTGTACCCGGAAGGCCCATTTTGTGTGAGGCCTTAGGTGTTTAGGTCCCGAGGAGGAGAAAGCATGATAAGATTGCTATTTGGACCAAACAGAATTGCAGGATGACTAAGTGGAAACTAAACTTCACAAAACCAGATCGTGGTGGTTCTGTTTGGTATGTGCGTACCCCGTGCCGCCCCGGAGACACCCTCACCCTGGAAGAGAAGATTCTCTGCATCTGACGTGCAGGTGCGCGACCCGAAGTGCATCTGGGAACCGTGACGCAGACCCTTGGCAGGGCGGTGACTCGACTTGTCCTGAAGTCGTCAGGAGGTCCCGGGCACAGCAACCAGGAAGCTCGCTGCTGACCCAACACGCCGGCCCCGAAGCGCACGTGTCCAGTGTGAGATCCAGGACACCGTTCATCCACAGGTCGGTAAACGTCGCACATGGGAATTCGCGGGGTCCATCGGACAGCCCGGGACATGGGAGGTGTCGGCACCTTCTTTTCTTCCGCTGGAAGAGCGGTCCCGCCAGGACACAGGAGCTGCGGGCCCCCCAAGCCGCGTTGCCCCGCCCTCGCCCTGCAGCTCCCGTGGGTGCAGACAAGCGCCAGGTCTCCGGACCCCGTCCCGCAAGGGGGAGAAGACGGCGGCGTTGATGGCGCGGTCCCGCGGGAGCGTGTGCAGATCCATCCGGCGGCCCGTGGCCGGCGGGACATCTCTGCAGACAGAGTTGACGCTCATGCTCTGTCGCGTGTGCATCGGAGCCCAGAGTTCCAGCGAGCCTCCCAGGCGTGCAGTGGGGTGCAAACAGGACCCCATCGACTCGGCCACCCTGTACACACTCCTCGGTGACATCGCAGGGTCTCCGTGGAGGACCCCGGGGCCTCATGCTCCGCAAGGTTCCGCAGGTCCTTGCTTCTAGGAAGGTTGCACACGATCAACGCCCTCACAGGCTACCCAAGTGTTTGGTTTTGTTTCATCAGCATGCAAGGTAGCTTGCCTGCTGTATACAGTGGTGCACCTGCTGCATACACTGCTTGCGGGGACGCCTTCTCCCTGGCCCAGCATCTTGGTACCTGTCACGCCCTGGAACCGTGGCGCTCCCTGTGGCCTCCGCCCCGCGTGCAGGAGGGCGTCCGCCCGAGGGGGGAACAGCCCGGCGCGCGGCGGGGAGACCGAGCCTGGGGGGAGAGAGCGCAGCGCGTCCGCGAGGATTCCTCCCACCGCCGGGCGCACGCGGGCGCCCCCCCGGACGGGCGCTCTCACAGCCCAGAAAACCGACCTCACGGATCCTTCCCTCCAAGTCACTGTTCGTGATGGACGGAGACGCCGTGCCTGTGTCAAGGCGTCCTTGTGAAGGAGCACAAAGTTCCCGGACAACGTGGGGACCCCCGGTCCGCCGACTCCCTGATGGTCTCTTCCGGAAAACCTGGCAGCCTGTCCCTTCCCTGCCTTCCCGGTCGTCCCCAGACTTGGTGTCCGTCCTCTTGCTGCTTTTCTTCCTGACACGTGCGTTCGAGCCCGCGGTGCAGACCCCACGAGGTGCCTTCTCCTTGGCCACGTTGGCCACGTAAAAGCCACGTGAGGAGAAGCGATTTCCACGCCAGCTCCGAAGGCGGGAGGCTCCGGGCACGGCTGTCAGCCCCGAGGGCGAATCGTTCATGTGAGGCTCCCTGCGGGTTTCAGAAGGCGGGGAGTGCAACAAGAGACAGTCCCGTTCATGCGTTCCAGCCCCCGCATTGGGCTCTGTGCTGACGGCTCAGTCTGCCCCTCCTCGGCTCATGCCCTCTCTCTCTCTCCGACTCCCCCCGTCTTTCCCGAAACCAGGATCCGCAGCAGGTTGTCGGGGTCCAGCCTCCGAGCTGGCCTCACCCTCCCTCCCTGCCTCCTGGTTGTCAGTCTGAACACCCTGTAGAGCCCTATGTCCACGTCGGTGCTGTCTGCTCCCTCCAGGGCTTCGCCGTCCAGCCGGCGAGCCGTCTCGAGCAGGGAGCTAGCTCAGCGGTGCTGATGCACGCTGACCTTGGACTTCAGAACCATGAGACCTAACTGTCCTTGTTTCGGAGCCTCCGGGTCTCGGTGTTCAGTTACGTCAGCCCCTTGGACGGACAAGAAGGACCGTGTGGGACGCGCTGACCGGGCACCTGATGTGTAATGCGTGTAATGCGCTGGTGGCTGTCTTGTGGCCACGCCGGACGAGGACCCTGGCCTTGACCAGCTCAACGCTGGGTGTTCCCAAACAGCACCGCCGATGGCCGTGCAGCCCGCCTTCCCCGGGGAAAGTGTGCCGTGTCCTGTGCCTGCACAATCTCCTCTTGCGCTCTGGGGCTTCCGGCAGCTTCCGTAGTGTCTGTGTGGCGGGAGACGGCACGGGCAGGGGCCTCCGTGCAGGCGGGGACGGGCATGAGCCCTCCCCGGCCGCGACCCGCTCTCTGTCCCGGGCTGCTCTCTGCCCTTGGAAAGGAGGCTGTCTCATTACCCTTCATTACCGTTCAGAGGAGACGCGCAGGGCCCCCCGGGAGGGAGGCTGGCATCAGCGGCAGGGGGACGGCTGGCTGCTGACACAGTACCCCCTCCTGGGACGGACGTGCGGATGCGGGCCTCGCACCAAACAGACCTGCGTGTAAAGGTTCGCCGGCGTGAGGCCACGTGTGTTCTATTCCAACACCAACCGACAGGGAGGAGGGGACTGAAGGGGACCAGGATGACTGGTCCTCCGTGTTCTATGCCCTGCTGTCTCTATGGCCACCAGCCAGGGTCAGCCTCCCCCCACTTTGCCCCTGTCCTGCATCCTACAGGGATCCCTTGTTGTGGGATCTGAACATTGTTGATGAGAAAAACCAAAGCTCGTGGGAAATGTCCCCGGGAGAATGTCAGTTGGGTCTTGAGGGACCCCAACAAAAACGGAGCAGAGAGAGGGAAATGGTCCTGAGCATTGTTGGGACGTGTGAGTGTTCGTGGGAGGTGTATGCACAACTGCACCGTGGGGCACCCGGGTATTTGGCCAAACATGACTCTGGCTGTGCTTGGAAGAAGTTTCTAGGTGACATTAACATTGCTTCGGGAGAATGAGCAAAGCTTGATGGTGTTTCTCAATATGGTGGGCCTGGTCTAATCAGGCGAAGCCCTGCAAAAACCAGAAAGGCAGAAGGAGTAATTTGCCCCTTTTCTAACTGATTTTTATCTTCTCACCCTGAACCAAAACTTACACCTCCAGTCTTCCCAGTTCTCACACCCAGACACAGACTGAATCACATCACATGCTCCTTTGGGGTTCCAACTGACATATGACACATCGTTGGATTTCGCAGCCTCCATAATTCATGCACAAGTTCCTTATAACAATCTCCCTATCATCTATCTCGCTGTATTTATGTATAAACCTAATCTATCTCTGTATCTATTCATCTATTTATCATCTATCCATCCCTCCATCTATCATCTAGCTAGCTAGCTATTATCTATCCATCCATCCATCCATGCATTCATCCATCCACCATATCTATCTATCTATCTATCTATATATTTAATTATCTATCTTTCTATCATCCATGCATCCATCTATCCATCCATCCATCCATGCATTATGACTGTCTGTATGTATGTCTGTCTATCTATTATCTATCTATCCATCTATCCACCTACCCATCCATCCATCCATCCACCATATCTATCTATCTATCTATCTACCTATCTATCTATCTATCCATCCATCCACCATATCTATCTATCTATCTATCTATCTATCTAATCTATCTATCCATCCATCCATCCACCATATCTATCTATCTATCTATCTATCTATCTATCTATCTATCCATCCATCCATCCATCCATCCACCCACCCACCATATCTCTCTGTCTCTCTCCATCCATTCATCCATCCGTCCTATTGGTTCTGTGTCTCTGAAGACTGCTGGCAGATACAGGGTCTGTCCCGTTGGGGACCCTGGGAGGGGCTTCATATTGGCTGGCATCCGGGACAACTTTGCCTGGGGGTCAGACACACACGGCCATCTCCTTTCCCCCCAAATCTTCAGCTTCCTGTTTACTCCATCCTGGGATAAAGCAGCTTCGGACTCCAGTGAGGTTGAAGGCCTCCCTTTCCTGCTGGAGATGAGCCCCAGAGCCTCCCCACTCTGCCCCTGGCATGTCTGGAATGTCTGCAGCACAAAATATGTTTCTTCTTTAATGAACGACCAAGTGGGCAAGAGAGAGATGCCCATCTCACGCCATTGGCTGGCTATCTTTCTCTCTCCCTTACCTCCCTCTTTTTCCAGCTCTGTTTTCAGATTTCTAATTAGTCAGAAACTTCTAATGGCCTTTATTTACCCTCCAACATGATCCAAAAACCTAAAACAACGGGTACACCGCCAGGCTCATCAAAGGGAAGATATTCACGAAGCAGTTATACATTTCTCTTTTAATGATTTATAACAATTTATGGATTAAGATTCAAAAGAATGACAACAATAAAAACGCATTACAGAATTCTTCTTAATTATAGAAAAATTGCTTCATAAATATTGAAATATGTTCTTCTCTGCTAATGCCCTGATTTTCTATACTTGGACACCCTCTGAACACAATTATTTGGTGATTAATCTATTTTTTCAAAACTTTCTGTTCATTAGTCTTTTGATGAAAGTTTATCTTAGCTAAGATCACACAAAGTTGGTGCAAAACTAAAATGTAATATAGATCATCCCGTCCACGAAGCAAGCAGACAGGAAAATCATTTCATAATGTTGACTTACTAGGATTGTATCTTTCTGGGGCAACTTAACCATGACCTTGCCCTCCCATTTGGCCATCTGCATCGCCGGTCTGTGGAGGTCAGCACAGCGGGTCCGTCCGAAAGTTCCTGCTTCGCCTGCCTGCTTTCACTGCATGTGGTCCTTAAAGAAAGGGTGTCCTGGGTTGAGTGGCAGCCCCCAAAAAGTTATCCTGGAGCCCTAGTCCCTGGAGCTTGAGAATGTGATCCTTTCAGGAAACAGGGTCTTTGCACATGCCATTAAGGTGTAAGTTAAGATGCAGTCCTCCTGGGTCTGGGTGGCCGTAAATCCAATGGCAGGTGTCCCTGTAAGAGACAGAAAAGGAGACACAGAGGAGAAGCCACGTGAAGACGAAGGCAGAGACGGGAGGGATGCGGACATAAGCCCAGGGATGTCTCGAGCCCCGGAAGCTGGAAGAGGCAGGAAGGACCCTCCCCCAGAGTCTCTGCAGGGACCACAGCTCTGCCCTGCCTGGGTCTCAGGGGTCCTGCCTGGATCTCAGGGGGCCTGCCTGGGTCTCAGGGGTCCTGCCTGGATCTCAGTGCTCCTGCTCCCCCCCTCCCAGATCTCGGTGGTCCTGCCTGGATCTCAGGGGTCCTGCCTGGGTCTCAGGGGTCCTGCCTGAATCTCAGGGGTCCTGCCTGGGTCTCAGTGCTCCTGCTCCCCCCCTCCCAGATCTCGGTGGTCCTGCCTGGGTCTCAGGGGTCCTGCCTGGGTCTCAGGGGTCCTGCCTGGATCTCAGGGGCCCTGCCTGGATCTCAGTGCTCCTGCTCCCCCCCTCCCAGATCTCGGTGGTCCTGTCTGGACCTCAGGGGTCCTGTCTGGACCTCAGGGGTCCTGCCCCTCCTGATCTCAGGGGTCCTGCCTGGATCTCAGGGGTCCTGCCTGGATCTGAGTGGTCCTGCCTCCCCTGGATCTCAGAGGCCCTGCCTGGATCTCAGGGGTCCTGCCTGGATCTCAGGGGTCCTGCCCCACCTGGATCTCAGAGTTCTGGTCTCCAAGACCAGCAGAAACTAAATTCCTATAGTTTTAAGTCTCTGAGTTGGTGCTACCTCTCATACCAAGACTAAAGTGTTGTAGAATTTTAGGAATCATCTCGAACTAGGACAACAATAGTGTCTACACATCGCCCATGTGGACGTGGACTTGGACATGAACCTGGACATGGATGCAGATGTGGATCTGGGTGTGGACATGGATATGCTCAGCCCCCTCTCACCTGGCTGAGCCTAGACATCTCGGGGCAGGGAACCTGCTCATAATAAAGCGACCGCTTTCTCTCCCTCCGTAAACACAGACCGAAGACCACCCACCGCCTCCCGTGGACCTGTGGACATGCCCCCAGCCCGGAAGCCGGCCCATGACCCCAACGAGCTGGGTCTGCCCCACACCGTGTGCCGTCTGCTCCTCCTGACAAACAGCACCTCCAGTCCCGTCCACACCAGCCCGTCTTCAGACACTCACGGATGCATCCAGCACCGTTCGGACCCATGACTCCGATGGGCAGCGGCGTGCACCAGTCTGGGGACGGCCAGTCCCTGGATCGCACAGGGGCGAACCAGGAATGGCCCGTGCTGAGTGGGCAGGACAAATAAAAGACCCTCGTGGCCGGCTCCCACAGCTGGGTGGTCACTGACCGTGTCCCCCACGGCCAAGAGCAGCCGCCCGCGGCCCCAGGAGAAGAACACCCGGTCAGCCGCAGAGCCCGAGGCTTCTGGGCTGGTGTTGGTGGCTCTGGGCCTCGGGCTGGGCTTCCGGCCGGATGGTGCGGGGGAGAGTTAATTCCCAGTAGCATACGATGTCCCTAATTGAAGCGGACATCTCCGTGAGCTCTGACCCCTGCGCCGGGCGGCCTGCGGGTTATTTAGTACGTGTGACCGGCTGGGCCAGCGTTTCCCTGCATGTGAAAATAGTTAACGCAGAGCCCGGTCCCAGCCCTCCACTTTGCAAAAACGGTGAAATTAAGTTTTCCACGGCCCCGCCGAGGGAGGGCCGCGAATGACCTTGCAAAACAGAGTTCTCATTGATTCTGAAGAAAGCTCTTGTCCGTACATAAGAACGATACCCCTTTTACAAGGTTTGGAAAACAAATCTGACACCCCATTAAAAGGCCAACGATTTTTTTTTCTCTCCGCACAAGAAAAAGAAACTTTTAAAACCTAGAAGGCTATTAATCAATAAGGGGGCTTTTTTAAAAATAAATAAATATATATAAAGAGGAAAGCGGGCAGAAAAGCGAAGCCATAAACCGCATCACACGAAGCACCTTGTGGCTTCATCGGGAAGACGGCAAGGTCCCGTTTTTCTCGCTGCACAAAAGATAGTTTATTGAATGTTACGTTGTCATTTGATTTTTAAAAGGAAAAGAGAAAGAAAGGGTATGTGCTGGGACTTAAATGCTGCGAAAAATAAAAAATAAAACAAGACACCGCATCCACCGTCGGCTCCCGAGAAGTGTGCACACCGGACGCACACTTTCCCGGCGGTTTTCTGGGAAACGGCCATCGGGTCTCAAAGAACGAAAAAATGGCCGATTTTGCGCTCTGGGGGGCGAGGGATCGGGAGGAAAATGCAGGGGGAAGGGATAAACGGAAAAACCGAGGTGCACAAGTTGGAGATGTGTGTGGATGTCTTTTCTCCGGGGCTCAGGGAGGGAGGAGGCGGGAGACCCGTCGGACCCGAGCGCCGTTTCCGGCACAGGACTGGGGCGCGCCGGTCACACGCGGCTCCTGCGCTTGCGCGTCCGTTGCTTGTTAACCGCCCACAGCCCTCACACGCGGCTCCTGCCCATGCGCGTCCGTTGCTTATTAACCATTCACAGCCGCGCACGCGGCTCCTGCGCATGCGCGTCCGTTGCTTATTAACCATCCACAGCCGTCACGCGCGGCTCCTGCGCACGCGCGTCCGTTCTTATACCCATCCACAGCCGCGCACGCGGCTCCTGCGCATGCGCGTCCGTTGCTTATTAACCATCCACAGCGCCCCAGCCTGCCTTGCGAAAGGGCTCAGGTTCCGGAAGCCTGACTCTGGGAAACAGCCTTTCTGTCGGGGCGTCCGCCGGACCCTCTGCGTTGTCCCCACAAAACGGAGACCGCTCTTTCCCCTCCCTGCCCCCCCCTCGAGTTCCCAGCCCAGGGGACTCCCCGCCCCGGGACTCACCTTCCCCCGGAAGTGAGCCTGACGTCACATGGAAGCTGGTGTTGACTCCGAATCTCGGCTGTGCAGACGCCACCCCCGGGCCTCCGATGGCCGCACGTCCGCGGCCTGCACACCCAGGCGGTGGCCGGGGACCACGAGCATCCGGGGCGCGTGAATGGCCTCCCGCCCGGCCGGCGGCCGCTAAGACAGTGCCCTTGAGGTCGTCCCTTCCTTCACCTGCTTCTGCTTCTTCCATCGTTGGTGCCGTGCGCAGCGTTGGAGGCGCGTCACCTCTCTGGGAAATGCGGACAGAAGCGTCGCTGATGCGTCCCCAGCACGGACGCTGTGTTCCTCATGCAGGACCGTGTTCCAGGTCAACCGCGGCGACCAAACGGTGCTGGCCGAGGTCCCAGGTCGCTTCCCCATAAACGCAGGCCCGGCTGGCCGCAGCCCTGCACCCCCTGGCGGCGGCCGTGCGTGGAGGCCCGTCCGGCGGAGCCACATGTGACCCGGGAGGTCGTCTGCGGGGCGACAAGGGCCCTGAACGCTGGACCCACGCGGTCTGTGTTCCTCTTTCCCATGACGGCCTCGCGGGGAATCAGACTCCGGGGTTTCATGGCTCTTCGGGAACTGAGTGCTCAGCAGCCCGTCGGGTGCACCTGTTCGTGGGCGGTGAGCAGCCCCGTCGAGCCCCAGGGTTGGCAGGGAGGGGGGCTCCTTTGCCGTAACTCTGGCCCCACGAGGGCCCCAGAGTCCCTGCCCCGCGCGCCCTGAAGGACACGCGAGCCCGGCTCCGGCCCTGCCACCCTGGGACACCAGAGCCGCTCTGAAAACGGAAGCTGCGAGAATAGACCCCAGTCTACAGGGCAGCGTGGCTCTGCAATCTTCTTTCGAAGGACACTGAGAGGCGGGGGGACAGTCTGCCGTCCCCGGGACCATCCCGAGCAGGACGGCTCTGACCTCCGGGGCCACCGCACGCACGAAGGGTCACTGGGAGGTCCCGTTCGGACAGTCGAGTTCACACCCAGCTCCGTTTTGTGCACGTCGATCGGGGTTGAAACTCTTTTCAAAAACCCAGGACACGGATGGGTCACAGGAGTGACAGAAACAGAGGGTCCTGCCCGCAAGAGCCCCAGGGCCCCGACGCCATCCAAAACACCCTCGACCGGAGAAGCACACAGACGGCTGCGGTTAAAAGTAGTCCGTTTAAACATGACACCGATAAAGCACACGCAACAAAAAAGAAATACACATAAATTGGACTGCATTAAAATTTAAAGCATTTGTGCATCAAAGGACACCACCGAGACAGTGCGAGGAATAACAAAGAACGAAAAAACCCACACGACGCGAGGAAATATTTGCAAATCATATGCGGGATGAGGGTTTAGTATCCAGAACGCATAAACACTCCGTGCAATTCAGCCGCAAACAGACAGACCCAATTTAAATATGGACGGAGGACGTCCATGGCCATTTCTCCAAACAGGATATTCGCGGGGCCCGTAAGCGCAGGAAAAGATGCCGGACTTCACCAGTCATCAGAGGAACGCAAGCCGAGACCTGGCAGACATGCCCTCCGTGCCCACGAGGACGGCAGGAATTGTCAAAAATGGAAAATAGCAAATGTGGACGGAGCTGTGGAGAATCTGGGTCCCACGTAGGAATGGGCCAATACAAACGCAAACACGTGTTTGCACACGGGTGCTCACGGTGACACGGGTCCTGAGAGCCGAGAGGGAAATGTTCAAGGATGGAGGGAGGATGGAGGGTGGGGAGGTGGGTGGATAGTGGATGGCTGGATGGACGGATGGATGATGCAGAGGTGGCGAGGTGGATGGATGGGTGGATGGAGAGGTGGGTGGACGGAGGCATGAATATAAGAATAGGGTTCCTGGAACATGGACGAGTCCTCCCCGTCCACCCCGGTTACAGTGTGCACGAACCCTGAGAACATGTTGCTCACGGAGAGAACCCCGACGCCGGGGGACAAGCCTCGCATGATCCCATGTATATGAAGAGTGGACAATGCAAACATCCACAAAGACAAGAAGTAGATTGTAGGGGGGGAGGCCCACGGAGAGCACCTCCCGGGTGCCTGTGGGGCCTGCTGGGGTCGCCCAAAAACCCCTGGAAATACAACACGGCGCCGATGGTGTGCACGACACCGTGAATGTCCGAACACGTCACACCGTACACTTAGAAACAAGCAAAATGCCCAAATGTGCATGATGTGTATTTTAGCACAATTTTTTTTTAAAGCGAGGAAGGAAAGACCACGTAGCGCACGAGGTGAATTATTGCTCCTGAAAACGGTGGCGGATGAGGTCCGTTCCACGGAAGGCAAACACTCAGAGTTGCAAGACCAAGTGTGAGCGGGGCTGCCAGGGACCTGGGCACAGAGCCCCTGGGGAGGGGCTGCACGGAGCCCCCTCAGCTCCTGTGGGGCGCGCTGGCAGGAACATGAGCCCCTCCCCGAGCTCCCAGACGTGCTGTTGGAGACGCAGGCACCACACAAGGGCCCCCGGGGCGTCCCGCCTTCTCTCCAGCCCGCCTTTGTCCAGCGAAGCTGCTGCTGAGCCCCATGATGGGCTCAGGTTTCAAAGTCACACAGAAAACACCCTCCTCCAGGTCTGGGGACCTGCTCGAAGCCCCGCAGGGAAACAGAAGTGCTGTTTAAACAGCAAAACAAACCAGGAGTTGCCTGTCAGGACCCAGCGGCCCTTAACCGGTGTTTGGAGCAGGGGAGGGCGCACATCTGGTGCAAAGGGCCCGCCGTCTGTCCGGGGACGTGAAAGAACACATCCATGGGGGCGCCTGGGGGGCTCACCTAAGGGTCCGACTTCGGCTCAGGTCATGATCTCAGGGTTCGTGGGTTCCAGCCCCGCGTCGGGCTCTGTGCTGACCGCTCGGAGCCTGGAGCTGCTTCCGAGTCCGTGTCTCCCTCTCTCTCTGCCCCTCCCCCTCTCTCTCAAACATAATTAAATGAAAACTTTAAAAAAAAAACAAGCATTTAAAAGAACATATACACGTTTCCGCCCTAAACAAATGAGTCACTTCCCTGCCTCCTTGTTTGGGTTCCTGGTTCAGAAAGACCTCGTTTTCGTTTTTCCCAAACGACTCAGAGGCCGAGGGAACTGTTAGGTCGGTCACATCAGGTTCCGTCTCCGTGCTCGGTGCTCAAAGTGCTCCCGCTGACCCTGTTTCCTGAGGAAGCGGGTGATGATGCCTAACGGTGCTGTCACAGGGCCGCGGGGGCCGACGGCCCGGCTCCGTCCCTCACGCTGTCCGCGGCCCGACACGGTCGTGATTTCCATCGAAATGGTTCCGTCTCCATCTCCGGACCTCCTGCTCGGTTTTGCCGGGAGCCTAAAACCGCACGGAGAAACAAAGTCAGTTTACTTTTTAAAATTTTTTTTTAAATTTATTTTTGAGAGACAGAGAGAGACAGTGCGAGCAGGGGAGGGGCAGAGAGAGAGGGAGACACAGAATCGGGAGCAGCTCCGGGCTCTGAGCTGTCAGCACAGAGCCTGACGTGGAGCTCGAACCCACGAACCCTGAGATCATGACCTGAGCTGAAGGTGGACCCTTAACTGACGGAGCCCCCCAGGCGCCCCGAAACAAAGTCGGTTTAAAGAGAAAAAGAAACACACTTGTGTCAGAAGATGTCGGGGAGGATGTCCTGCGTACGGCACGTCTGTGGGACCCACTCTGTCCCCACACCTCACACGCGTGAGAACACGTACTCCAGCCACGGGGGCTTGTGTGTCCGGGTCCGGCCGGTCGGGGACGTGAGCACTGTCACCAGCCAGCATCAGTGCCCCGGGCGGGGACCTCACGGCCACCTGAGGGGCTCCCAACGTGAAACAGACAGACAAACACGGGTAGAAAATGCCTCAACATCTTGACTCTCCCTGGAAAAATCCTTTATTGTCTGGGACCATTGAGTCTGCCCTGAATTTTCTGACGTCACTCAGAACAAAATGGCACAAAGCGTTTGAAAACGTGGCATCCGGGGTACCTGTGGGGGACTCCGTCGACTCCATCTCAGGTCCTGATCTCACGGTTCGTGGGTTCGATCCCCGCATCGGGCTCTGTGCTGACAGCTCGGAGCCTGGAGCTGCTTCGGATTCTGTGTCTCCCTCTCTCTGCCCCTCCCTCACTTGTGCTCTGTCTCCCTCTCCCTCTCTCTGTCTCTCAAATATAAATAAAATATTTTAAAAAAATTTTTAAAGAAGAGAAGGTGTGAGCCAGGAGAAGCAAAGGACAGAGATGGCAGAGCAGAGCTGGGAAGTGCAGGCGCCCGGTCAGTGCACGGCGAGACCAGCGGGCCTGTGTCCGCTCCGAGGTCACCCTGCCCCCATGTGCCCGTCACCTCCGCCTGCTCCAGTAAATCAGACGCGGCAGACACAACCACACACATGCATCCCCTCCCAGTCCTGGGGGACCGAAGTCCAGGCAGGGCTGAGGCTGGGGGACCAAAGTCCAGGCGGGGCTGAGGCCATGAGTCTGGAATCCAGGCAGGGGTGAGGTTGGGAGTCTGAGATCCAGACAGGGGTGAGGCTGAGATTCTGACATCCAGGCAGGGGTGAGGCAGGGAGTCTGAGATCCAGGCAGGGGTGAGGCCATGAGTCTGAGATCCAGGTGGGGCTGAGGCTGGGGTTATGGGATCCAGGCAGGGGTGAGGCAGCGGTCTGAGGTCCAGGCAGGGCTGAGGCTGGGGGGTCTGAGATCCAGGCAGGGGTGAGGCTGGGGGGTCTGAGATCCAGGCAGGGGTGAGGCTAGGAGTCTGGGATCCAGGCG
>NC_043717.1:367775-376443 GCF_006229205.1 Suricata suricatta | reverse complement strand
GGTGGGAGTCTGAAATCCAGGCAGGGCTGAGGCTGAGGTTCTGAAGTCCAGGCAGGGGTGAGGCTGAGGTTCTGGGATCCAGGCAGGGGGGAGGCAGCTGTCTGAAATCCAGGCAGGGCTGAGGCTGGGGGTCTGAGGTCCAGGCAGGGCTGAGGCTGAGGTTCTGGGATCCAGGCAGGGGTGAGGCTGGGAGCTGAGGTCCAGGCAGGGGGGAGGCAGCTCCTCCTGAAAACTCCGGGGGGTAACGTGTTTGCCGTCCCGGTCGGGAGAGCAGAGCCTCCGTCGGTGCCTCGTGCCCGGAGCAGTGACGGGAAAACTGACCCGTTCCCCAGTGAGGTCCGCTCTGCCGTGTCCGGGGACTTCAGTCCTTTGCGGGGGGAAAACCCTTCAGCCCCAGACTCCCACCACGCACTTCCGAGTCTGCGGAGCCCAGAATGTTCCCGGAACCCCCCGTTTTGTGCAGAAAGCCGCAGGGTTTTCTCTTGCAGATGAAGGGCCGTCTGGGGGTAAGATCGGGGTGGGCGCGTCCTGCACCCCAGGTCCGCGGACGGGCCTCACGAAGAATTCTTCCCGACAGAGAGGCAGGTCCGTGAGTCCGGCTTCCAAACGCAATCCCACCCCTGTCTGCTTCGCCTGATGAGGCCGATGCGCCCCTGGGGAGGGCAGGGGGCTGCTCACCCTCCGTGCGTACCCTCCCCCTGCCTTACCCGGGAGACATCGCCAACACCCGCACGGGGCGGCCGAGCCCTGGCGGGAGACGGGGAGCCCGAAGGTTGGAGGATTGGTCGTCCAGGTCACAGACACTGGGAAATCCCACCTGTGCTGTCTGCAAACTCAAGACCAGAACGTTCCAATGGGAATGTGGGGGTGGGGGAGGTCCTGCGCTCAGGCACGCAGGTGGGGAGAAAAGAGGCCGCATTTCTCCTTCCCCCATCGCGACTTCTAGCCGTGCCTTCAACTGATTAGACGAGGCCCACCCGCGCCAGGGAGAACCAGTCCGCCTCCCTCCATCCACTGACTGACAGGCTCGTCCTGTGCATAAACCCGCTAAGGGGCGCACGCAGGATGGACCATCTCTGGCACCAGGCCCAGTGAGGCGGAGCCACAGCCGAGCGCGGCTGGGCACGGCGCTGGGTACTCCTTGCCTCCTCCCTGCCGTTTCTGGCTCCACCTCCGGCTGGGGATTCTCAGGAGCCTTGACTGGGGCAGGTCCGCTGC
This sequence comes from Suricata suricatta, assembly GCF_006229205.1. Classification (NCBI taxonomy): domain Eukaryota; kingdom Metazoa; phylum Chordata; class Mammalia; order Carnivora; family Herpestidae; genus Suricata; species Suricata suricatta. Next base: position 375,225 of record NC_043717.1, on the reverse strand, counting down.
CCTTCCTTCACCTCACGCCCCCCGGACACAGCCTCGGATCTGGGGTCCCTTCTGGGGGCCTCTGCCCAGCGTCCTGGGCACCTTGTGCGGTGAAGTTCTGTGACCTCCACGCGCGTGTGTGGGGTCCTCAGGCGTGTTCCCCGCACAGATTCACCCCCACGGCCGCGGGCCCCGGACGCCCTTGGCGAGGATTAACACGGAAATGTCTTCCCAGGCGACTTGGCTACTTGAAGGTGGGGGTCGGGGGTGCGGGGCTGCGGAGCCACTAAATCAAACCCACAGGGTCCGCTTCCGTTTGCTTGATGAGTGTGCCTCCAATACACTCTTTATTTTGCAAAATACATCGATCGCACGGATAATGGGCTCCTTGGGCCTCTTAGTGGATTAGATTATTAGCAATCAATGCAGCACGTGTGATGTACAAATAGATGTGCGTCGCCCTCTCCGCCCCCCTGCACTCCCCCCCATCCGTGTCCATTTGTTTCCAGAAGGTGAATCTTCCGTTTATTTGGAGCCGGAGCGAGAGGGGCGCAAACCCATCCTCCAGGAGGCCGGAGACCGTGCACGCACAGCGCGTGCCATAGGCCTCCGGAGGATTGGGGGGTGGGTCCTCCGTCTGGGTGAGGCGGGTCAGTGAACCCGGACCTGGGCTTCCCTTGCTGGAGGGGATTTGGAGTTCACATGCAGCTTTAGGAAGAGCTGCGTGCATTTATTTGAGCTTCTATTATGTTCTGTGTACGGAGAAGGCCATCGACCCGTCCATACGGCGTTTTGGAGGAGCACGGCGACCTTGAATCGACCTTCAGACACGCACAGAGTGTGAGCAGTCCCGAGGTTGCTGCTTCTGCCTGGGGAGGGGGTCTCTCCCAACTTGTGGGGTCGCGCTGGGAGCGCAGCTGGACGCAGGTCGAGGCGCCCACGTTCCGCCCCTGGCGCGCACCACGTGCTGGGAATGCCCAGCGTGGAGCAGGTGCGCACCCACCTCTGCGGCCTGGGGGAGGCCCTGCCTGGCAGAGACCCCATGTCACCCCTTCCCACGCGTGCCTGGGCCATGATGGCGAGTCTGCGGCTCACCGACTGCTCAACCAAGCGCGGCGAGCGCGCGCCCGCAGGATCATCGCGCCTGCCCCTTGGGACCGCACGCTGCGCCCCCGCCGCGCCTCCTGGACGGGACGTTGCTTCCAACCAGCCTGCGGACGCCTGAGCCACCTGAGGAGCAGGCAGGGCGCAGACGGAAAACCCTCCTGAAGGCCTTTGCGCCCACAGTGAGCGAACCGGGCGCAGCAGAGGACGGGTTCCCAGCCGGGGTCGCGCCCCCCACCCCGGGGTCTCCTGTCTTAGAACAGAGTCCCCGCCTAACCAGGACCAGGACCAGTGCGCCCTCTGTCCACGCGTCTGTCCGCCCCTCGCGGCTCCCAGACCCCCGCCCCCGCCTCTTTGTTAGGAATCCCAGTCCAATTCTTTCCTCTTGCAAGGAATCCGCGCGCGCGCGCGCACAGCGCGCAGTGCGCATCTGTCTTTAATCGATCTAATTATCAGAAAATGCAGTTTGCAATCAGCCCCGAACAACACGGGCCTTATTTTCCAGCTGTTCTGAAAGGGACCGGCCACATCTCCCGGCCTCCACATGCCCGGCACATGAAAGTAATTTTGTGCTCAACTGTCTCTAAGTAATTAGGCTGTGATGTAAAGGGGCCTTTCTGCATCCGCTCGGAGTGAGGTATTCGCAGTAATTATGAGCAAGCTTCTCCCTTAGTAAGACACACCTTATGCATTTTACATGAGCCTCGTCTATTAGCATAAGCTGGCTATCAAAGCGCGGCGGACCCACTACCTTCCTTTTCATGTAGCGGCCTCGAATTCCCCAGAAATATCATAATTTGAAAACAGGGACGATGCTGATTTGTTTCAGCTGTGATTTGTTGCGTTTCCCCTTTTCTTTGTCATCTGCCTGCCGAAGGCCCCCCACCCCGGGCGGCCAGCGGGGGGCTCCTGTTCCCGGCAAACAAGTGTCCTCCGTCCCGGGGAGCAGGGAGCGCGGCATTGATATGCAAGAGGGGGCTCCCTGCGCCCCGCGCCCCGCGTGTCTGACGCACAGACCGAATCCCTTAATCTTATTAATTAGGAGGTCGGAAGAGAGTCCTATTGTGCTAAGTCAGTCTCAGGGGCCCAGGGGGCGGCCGGGGCTTGAGGAACCAGACACCTGGGCCTGTTCACTCTGCCCAGACCCGCGCGGGTCAGGGTGAGGGGCCGACCTCGCGCCCTGGACCCCCGGGAGCCCCGGACAGAAGTGCTGCCCACGCGTCCCGGGGCTTTGCTGGAATGTTCAGGGGCCGCGGAGAAAGGCCCCGGCAGTGTCCGCCGGGCTGCAACGCCGCGGCCGAGTATCCAGCCTGCGCAGGTGCAGGGTCCCGGCCGCTGGGACGCGGCCGCAGGAGGCAGCAAACGCGTCAGACTTCCCGTCCCGTGCGTGGACCCGGATCACCACGACGCGCAGGGACGGAGGCCAGACTCACAAGGTCGAACCGCAGGTGACCCCGTGTGCAGAAACTGTCGAAAACAGCCAACTCCAGACACAGAAGGGGAACTGGAGAGAGGCTGCCAATGGGGGCGGGGTTTCAGGATGAGAATGTTCTAGAACCAGATCCAGGTGCTGGCTGCGCAGCGTGGTGAACGCCCTAAATACTCCTGAACGGTTCACGTAAAAGTGAGTCAGCTTATGTGAATTTGGAACCAAATGAGACATGTGTAAAACAGAGGGGAAACATATGGGCAGCGAGCACATAAGCACCACCTACTGTATACCACGCGCAGGCGGTGTGCACAGAATCGGGTCCCTGCACCAGGAGGGGGAAACCGCAGACTGGAGTGTGCCCTCCCCCGTCGGCCTGAACGCAGGGCAGGCTGTCCCCCTGTGAACGCGTGCCCTGCTGACCTAGCGGACAGGACACAGTGCAGTCCGCACAGTGACCTCGGCAGATCATCCTCTCTTCCATGAGCTCCCCCCACAGTTACCTTCTCCCCACTAGTCCGCATTAAGTAGTTAGCTCTCCACAGATTGTTAAAATGATAAACAAGTTCCCTGTCTAGCCCCCTCTGTGTCTTCAGTTCTCTTTCTGTGAGCCTCCCCGACCTCCGTGCATATGTAGTATGGCTTTTTTCCCCCGTTAATCCTTTATCTGTTTCATTTGCAGGCCCTAGTCACTGAACCTAAGAGGATACAGAAAAGTTGTTTTGTGCAGAGGGCTCAGCACAATAGAAAACAGTGCCTCCGTGAGGGGAGGTGGGCACAGTCCTTCCAGCGAGTCTCCACACCCCCCAATGCCTGGGGGGGTTAACAAATGAGCGGGGGAGGGGGCAGGGACTAGAATGGGGTCGGGGACGGGGCAGAAGGGTTTCCAACTTCCAAACTGGGCTGATGAGCCAGTCAGAGCAGACAGGACACGGAGGAAACGGGTTCATCCACGGGTGGGGTGACTCCAAGACCCCAGTCGCCCGTGGGTCTGCGGATGGCGGAGCAGGGTGCTGGGCCCTGGTGGGCGAGGCCGCGGGAAGCAGGAGGAAGGGACTCACACAGAGCCGGGGGAGGGTCCCTGCGGGTGGGCGGGGCTTCGGAGCCTGGATGGGCGGGGCCCCCATGACAGCTGCCCCCAGCCCAGGTGCCCTTGTCAGAGGCACACGCCAGCCCCTGCCCTGGGGGCTCACAGTTGGAGGAGGAGGCGTGAGTTCTGGAAGCTCAAGCCCCCCCCACCGCCCCCCCCTCCACCCCAGCACCGCCCAGGGCTCAGGGAAAAGTCTCAGAAGACGCTGTGGCCCCCTAAGCGGCATGGCTGCCACGTTCATCCCTGCACCTGCCGCTCCCCTAACCTGCCGCCTCCGGAAACAGACGCAGGACACGGGCTTTCTGCGCCGGGTCGTCCTGCAGCCCCGGACTCGGAGGAAGCGCCCCTTCCTTCCGCGCGGACTGGTAACTGGGCGCCCAACGCCGGGATCAGCCTGTGATGCGGGCACCCCACGGCTGGGCCCCTGCACCCTAAACGGGAACACGCGTGTTCGCAGCAGCCCGGGTCACGGCAGCCCCCGTGTCCGTGGACGGAAGGCGGGAACCACATCCACGCGGGGGAAGGTTACTCGGCCATGAAAAGCGATGGAGCTCGGACACCTGCTGCCGGCTGCTCGGACCCGGGAAGAAAAATCCAGGGAGCGCCTGGGGGCTCCTTCGGTTGAGCGTCCCACTTGGGCTCAGGTCATGATCTCTCGGTTCATGGGTTCGAGCCGCACGTCGGGCTCTGTGCTGACAGCTCAGAGTCTGGAGCTGCTTCCGATTCTGTGTCTCCCTCTCTCTCTGCCCCTCCCCCTGCTCGTGTTGTCTCCCTGCCCTCAAAAATAAATCAAAATACTAGTAATAATAGTAATAACTGAAAAGGCCGACCACCAAAATGTGGTTGTCCGGGCGCCTCTTTGTTCTGTCCCTGGAAGAAAAAAAATTTTACAGGTGTCATTCAACCTATTTTTAAACGAAATGAAATTGCAGTGCAAACATTTAGCGCCATGGACAAGGTCCGAGGAAGAAACACAGAAACATGAAACACCGGCGATGAGAAAGCGCACAGGCCCGGATCTGAAGCCTCAGGTTGAATTTCAAGGGTGTGCGTCACGTGGATGTGAACGGGGGGGGGTGTCTCTTTGAGGAGGGGGCGCGGGGGGGAGCACTCGGGGCCGCGGGCGTTTGCAGAGGGGCCAGCCCTGCTCAGGTGCAGGTTCCGAGAGGCATAACCGCCTTCCTCGCTTGCGGCTGCAGCGCGCACAGCGCGCGCGCGCACATGGAGAGCCGAAACGAGAGGGGTCCTCGCGCGCACCCGAGCTGACATGGCCTCCGAGGCCGCGGGTGGCCTCCGGGCCCGCACCCGTCTCTGCGCGCCCACGTGGCCTGCGGGGCACCCCAGAGGTTCAGTGGGGGACACCGCGCTGGGCACCAGACCTTCCAGATGCGGCACCAGGGTGCACTGCTGGGCGCTCGGCGGCTGCAGCCACTCGGCGGAGACCCGGCGGCAGGTGTAGGGGGCCACGTCGCCCGCACCCCTGCCGGCATTTCGGGGTCGGGTCATTGGTGCCTCACACAGGACACACTTACTTGTCACAGTCTGGAGGCTGGAGGTCCGGGTGGGCGGCCAGCACCCTTCCCCGGGCCTCCCTACGAGGCGGGGCGTGCACACGCGCGCGCACACACACACACACACACACACACACACACGAGGCTGACTCTCGCATGCCCTCCTCATCCGGGCACAAATGCCACCGCGGGGAGCCCGCCTGTATAACCTCAGCCCTTTCCCCAAACCCCTCGCCCAAATCGCATCGCTCGGAGGGTAACAGTTCAAGATATCAATTTGGGGAACCTCGAGCAGCCCGCTGAGTGCAGACATGGCCACGCCCAGACACCCACCAGGCCGATGTTCACAACAATGTGACCTAAGATGTTCTTCTTTTAAGTGTTTATTTTTGAGAGAGAGACAGTGTGAGCGGGGGAGGGACAAAGAGAGAGGGAGACACAGAATCCGAAGCAGCTCCAGGCTCTGAGCCGTCAGCACAGAGCCCGACGCGGGGCTCGAACCCAAGAACCGTGAGATCATGACCTGAGCCGAAGCCAGACGCTCAACCACTGAGCCCCCCAGGCGCCCCGGGACATAAGATGTTCTTAACCTTGACGGTCCCTTCACACCAAGGGCACAGGACATGTGGCCGTGAAAATGCAGGTGACCAAAACATTTGCCAACAATACATGAGTTTTGGAGAAGAAGGAATTTCAAGCTTTGGAGACCAGTCAGTTGAGAGGCCAAATACATGAAAATCGAACACAGATCCGTATCCAGGAGGACGTGGACTGGAAAGAGGGGCAGATTTGAAGACCAGCAAACCCTAAAGGTTGCAGCGTCAGGTCCCCGTTTACCCAGAAGGCCCTGGGTGCCGGCACGGGTCACAGATGGGCGTGTGCACACCCGTTCCCGCCATTCCGCCAGCCGGAGGCACGCAGCGGGACGTCTGGGATTTGGCGGGAAAAACAGCCCACTAATTTGTTCAAACACGTCCGTCTTCACGAAGCCTGGTTTTTCTTTTATTTTTTTTTCTTCCAATTTTGTGTTTCCGCGTTGAGTGTCTCTGCCCAGCCCCTTCAGGGTGGACGAGCGGAACTTTGCAGAAGCGCTTGATGGTGCTCAGGTCCTGCGTCTGCCGCCGCGGCTCTGCCCAACCGCGTCCCCAGGGCTGAGTCACTTCCCCCGCTGCCGGGTCCCACGGCCCATGGGACATGAAATGCTGCAGGGACGTGCAGTCCATCCAGGGAGGAGGAAGGGGCCCCCCATCCATCCAGGGAGGATCTCCAGTCCATCCAGGGAGGAGGAAGGGGCCCCCCATCCATCCAGGGAGGATCCCCGGTCCATCCAGGGAGGAGGAAGGGGCCCCCCAATTCCATCCAGAGAGGATCTCCGGTCCATCCAGGGAGGAGGAAGGGCCCCCCCCCCCCCGGTCCATCCAGGGAGGAGCCCCAGACCGCGGGGAACGACCTTAGGTCCCATCCTTTAAGCCAGCCCCACAGAACAAGAAGTGAGCCGAGTCCCCAGGCACAAGGTTCTCTGTCCTTGGACCTCAGGCAGCCTCGCCGCACACAACTCGGGACCCGAGCTGCATGGCAAAGGCTCCTCAGTCCTGCCCAAGCGGGACAGAGGCAGGGGCGGGAGGAGGGGCAGAAGCATATTCAGGAAGGCTCACGGTGCATTCAGGTCAGCCAACAGCCACAACACAGCCTTATGACAACACAGCGTTTCCTCCGGGAACCTCCAGTTCGCAGCCAAGGAGACATTTTCCGTTTTTAGAAAAGCTGTAAAACAAGCTACGTTATTGCTCTGTGTTATCCGGCGATCTACAGGAGTGTATCTGCCGACGGTCGGCTTTATTATTTCTACGAAAAGTTAACTCTTCTGAGTTATGGTTAATTGTACATGTCTGCCTGGCCGGGCCCCTGTGGCCAAGCGTTGACCTGAGTGTGTGTGAGGCTGTTTGAGGACAAGGTAATCGAGTGAGCAAAGCACACGGCCTTCCCCAGCGTGGGTGGGCCTCGTCTAATCAGCTGAAGGCCTGAACAGAACAAATAGTGACCTCGTCCAAGGAAGAGGGAATCCCACAGTCGATGACTCCAGCGGTGACATCAGTCCTGCCCTGTGTCTGCAGCCTGCTGGTCTCTTGCATAGATTTTGCACTTGGACTTCCACAGCTGCATGAGCTGATTTCTTAGAAGACATCTCTGTCTCCAGGATACAGATGTAGATGATATAGATTACATATGGATACAGATATAGATATATAAATATATCCCAACCCACAGCATATATATATGTGACCCACAACATATAGATAGAAAGATAGATAGATAGATAGATAGATAGATAGATAG
>NC_043717.1:351206-367675 GCF_006229205.1 Suricata suricatta | reverse complement strand
ATAGATAGATAGATAGATAGATAGATAGATAGATAGATAGATAGATAGAAGATAGAGTTGATGGATGGATGGATGGATGGATGGATGGATGGATGGATAGATAGAAGATAGAGTTGATGGATGGATGGATGGATAGTAGATAAGCTGTATGGATGGATGGATGCATGTGTAGGTAGGCAGATCGATAAGAGAGATACAGATGGTGGATGAATGGACAGACGGACAGATCACATAGACAGATGGCAGGCAGGTAGGCACGTGGATGAGGAAGGGTAAGACACCCCCCTGTTTGTGATCTCTGGGAACACTGACTCGCCCACCCGGCCCCTCCCCTTCTCTGCTGAGCCCCCGCCCCCCACCATCGCACTGTTCCCTGTGACCATGGACCTTGGTCTGCCGCCGGCAACACAGAAACAGGGAAAGGCCAGGAGCGAACTGTTACCACAGCCAGCTAGGGAAGAAGCAGAGACCAGAGCCGGGCCGGAGGGGCGACCGTGCCCTGGATGCGTCTTTGCCGCCCACGTGAACACCCAGGAGCCCGTGCCACGGAAGACCCGGGGGCCCTTTCTCCAGACTGTTTACAAACGTCACCGGCTTCTGTTTCCTTTTCCTAATTCCATAAAATCACAGACGTGGGAGGGAACTCTGACCTATCCCTGCGGAAAATTCGGAGCACGTTTTTAGGCACACAAAACACCGAGGATGACCCTCAAAGCGGGCGGGCACTGGGGAGTCCCCGAGACCGCAGCGCCGGGTCACTAAAGCACAGGGCGGACAGGTGCGTCCGATGGGGTCTCCCGGCGTCCGCCGGGCCGCGTCCCTCTGCTGGGAGAGGCCGTCCTCCGCGGAGCCGGCACGGCGCCCCGCGCACACTCCATTAGAAATCAATTAATCCACGTCTGCGCGGAGACGCGCCGTCATCAGGGTTTATGCACGGGTCCTGATGCATTTATAACCCCGAGTAAGGAGTCCCCCGGGACCCTGGAATGTGTAAACAGCATAAAAATGATGCTCTCTTCCTGCAGGGTTGACTTGCTCCCGTAATTTAATAAACGTGTCAGCGATAACAGGGCGCGCTCGGAGGCTGCCTGCACGGAGGGTGACGGGCGAGTCATTAGCCGCGGCCACCGCGGGCGCATGCCTCCCGCGCCCTGTGAGAGATGCTCGGGGACCACGACGCTTCAGTAAACGCACGCTCCTCTCCGCATACCGGGTGTGCGTGCAGGTTTTTTCCTCTCCCCATCCCCCACCCCGTGGAAGGAAATGAATCACAATTTAGGGCGTTATTTCCTAGGTAGCTGACCCCTCCGGTCGCACACGTCTGAGCGGGGGGCCGGCGCGGCCAGTCCAAGCCGGCTCCCGCTTCCGCAGAACCCGACCCGGTGACCGAGGACTCCTTCCCATGACCCGGGGGTCACAATCTGCCGGCTGAGGCTGCGGCTTGTCCCTGCAGGAAGTAAGAGCGATGAGGAGTCATGCAGAATAAACCCAAAGCTGCACAAACAAATGCCTGCACGTCCCTAAATGTCCCACCTGAGGATACCAGGGTTCCCAGCCTGACCCAGGGGCTCTGCCTGACCCAGAACCTGCAGGCCCTCTGGTCCCCACCCCCTCCCCCATCCCGGCACAGTCGGAGACAGCGGGAGGCAGTCTGGCTGTTTCCTGCCCCAGGCCCTTTGCACCTGCTCCTCTTCCTCAGGCCGCTGCCCCTGCAGATCTGGCCTTCTGGTCCTCGTCCCTCAACAGCACACATGTGCGGCCCTGAGGACACTGCACCTGACCCTGGTCACCTCCTCTGCGTCATCCTGCGCACAACCCCCATCCGTGCCCGAAGCTGTCTCATTCCCACACCGGGTCACCCTTTTCTTCTCTTTCTCCAGCTTTTTTTTTTAATTGTGGCAAAACGCACACAACACAACATGTAGCACTTTTCTCATTTTCAACTGGAAAGTTCAGCCATGTCAAACGGCTCCGCCATGCTGTATAAACATGCCCACCATTGTCTCCAGAACTTTCCGCCTTCCCAAAGTGAACCTCTGTCCGCATGAGACACAGAGTCCCCAAGTCTGCCTCCACCCCTGGCTCCACTGACCGACTCTCTGTGTCCATTCATGGGACCCCTCCAGAGACCCCACCCACGTGGGATCACACAGGACCTGTCCTTCTGGGCCTGGCTCACGTCGTGTCCCCGCAGTCCATCCACGGGCTTCTCCCACGTCTCCGCCGTGACCAGGAGAGCCCGTGCATCCGAGGCCCGGGTCCCGCCGGCCACAGCCCCATGAACATTTGCAGACTAGAGTCCCAATCTCTCCCCATCACTAGAGCCACAGCAAATGGCCCGAAAATTCACCCCCTTCAGCAGATCAAGAAACTGAGGCACGGAGACGGTGAGTGCCTGGACCTCGGATGTCCGTCCCCCAGAATCATGACACGTAGGAGGCCAAGACGCTCACCAGACGGTTCATGCTAAACATCCTCAGAGGGGGATGGAATCATGTCACCAGGGGCATCTGAGCGGAGCCCTCTGGGGAGCCAAGGGCGGCCCCACCGCCGGCACCTACGGATTTCTGGCACGTTCTCCAAACGCTCGTGCAAAACCCACTGGAAATCAATCCCGTCTCCATCGCCCATACATCCCACAGGGACAGCACCGAGGTGAAGGGGTGAGTGGCTTCAGCAATAAATACAGGGGCGCCCGGGGGGCCCAGTCGGTTCAGCATCCGAGTTTGGCTCAGGTCAGGATGTCACGGTTTGTGGGTTTGAGCCCCACGTCGGAGAGACTTGTGACCAGACTCAGGACCCACGACTGCAGCCCTGATGCCTTCAGGGTGGACACTGAGGGTCTCCTTCTGGTCCTGTATCCAGTGACACGCACACCCCGCTTTGTCCCACACCCTGTCTGGTCCCCACAGCCCTGCCCTGTCCTGCCCCCCCTCCCTGGTCCCCACAGCCCTGTCCTGCCCCCCCTCCCTGGTCCCCACAGCCCTGTCCTGTCCCACCACCTCCCCCGTCACACGCACACACCCCACTCTGTCACATGTGTAACGTGAATGATTTCCCCAAACGCACGGTCCTCACACGGGGCACAGAGGCCCCCCCAAATCTCCATCCCATCCTTTGTGACACGCTTCTGCCTCCCCATTTCTATCCAGGTCCCTTTGTGATCGGGGCCCAGGCCCTGAGGACACAGCCTGCAGTCCTGCACCCTCCCTCCTGTGTCCTTGTCTGTGGCCACATGGGCCCAACCCCAGGCCCCCGTCCTGCACACGCCAGTGACCTGCACCCTACAGGACGGTCTCTGTGGGCCCAGAAGGGCCGAGGGCCTGGATGAAACAGCCACCCCCTCGGCCAGAAAGGACAGGCACATTCTGGGTCCCTCTGGTGCCCAATTCCTTCTGCAAATTCCTTTCCAGAAGAAAAGTAGAGACAGACAGAAGGAGGAGGGCAGAGAGAGAAAGTGAGTCCCTTCCAGGTGGGGAGGCCCTGGGGTCAGGGGCCGCTGAGCACTGCCTGGTCACGTCCTCAGAGGACAAGACGGATTCTGTAAATGCATTATGGAAATTAGTCCTTGGCCCTGAAGACATAAATCTTAATAGTAAAATGATTTACCCCAACTCCACCGCGATTAACGCTCCGTAAATTAGGGCCATAAATGCCATTAGCTGGAGAGGCGCGCACGCGCTCCCCACGGCTCCCCGCGCCCCGTGCGCACACGCCCGGCCCTGCGCCCTCGCCCGGGGCGTCCTTCCCTGCACTCCATCCTCGGGCACCTGAGGGGCTGCCGCTGGACCCGTCGTGTGCGCGCAGGGGCGGCGGGTTCGACCCGGGTAGGCAGTCTTCGTGCGCGCCCGGAAAAGTATTTGAGCGCAAACAGAAGTGCATCATTGCTGGTCCATCCCAAACACGTGATCCGGAGACCCTCCAGGGGCTGTGGGATACCCTCGGCCAGGGCGCGAGCGTCAATCGCGTGAAAGGCCATTTCTAGCATCTTCGACCGACCACAGCGGTCGAAGCAGTAGAAAGATAAAAGGCTCCAGGGCTGCGGGACAAGGAGGCTGAAGTCCGGGAGAGGGTGGGAGCCTCCGCGGACACGCGCGCGCGTCCCGCCAGCGCTCACGGTCCGGTGCGCACGCAGGGGACCGTCTCTCACCCACAATGTTTGCTCCTGTTTTGTGCGCACGTCCGCTCGGAGACACCAGGGGCCCATTCTGCGCACCACGGGCGCGCACGTGCAGCAGGAAAAGGCCCCCAGGGACGCGGGGTGAGGGGTCCTCAGGCGTCGCCAGCCTCACGGCTCTGCAGACGGGAACCCCAGGGGCTCACACACGGGGCTCCGAGTTCCTGCGCGCCCCCACACGCGAGCCGTTTGCCCTCCGGAGACGGTGCTGGGTCGCGGAGCAAGGCCGTGCGCACTGTGTCCCTCGCCCCCAATTCCCATGTCGAATCCTAACCCGCAGGCGACAATGTTTGGAGGTGCGGCCTCTGGGAGGGATGCGGTCGTGAGGGCGGCCCCTCATGAAGGCGTTGGTGCCCTTACAAAGTCGACCCCAGCGAGCCCCGCCTCCCCGGCTCCTTCCACCCCCTGCGCGCGGCAAGAGGAACCTGGCGAGCTACCCAAGAATCCCAGACAGTCAGTCCTGCTCCGCGGTGACATAGCGCCTTCCTTCCCGGCCCGCGGCGCACCTGCACCTGCGCGGGATTTTGCCGGATTCCCAGGCTCATCCTCAGACCCCCGCGCGGCCGGCACATCGAGCGTGGCCCGCGTCCAGCGCGCACAGCCACTCATGCCCAGAATGGCCTGTGGATTTCCCACCCGGCGGACACCATCCTGTCTCCGTCTGTTCCCTGTCCTGCGTGGAGTTCTGGGTCTGGGGGCGTCGGAGGGCGTGGCCTCACCGTGTTCCGGGTCCGGGTGTCCCTCCGGGGCCTGCGTTCCGCTCCGTCCACAGGAAATGATCTCCAACAGCCTCAGCCTTAGTCTGGGTCTCAAACACAGTCCCTTTCTGTCTTTTCTCCCGCACAACCTCCTTTTTTGGGGAGGGAGGTCCATTGTACCCTTTCTTGTGCAGTGAAATACACTCTCCTTACGCATGAGGAAGACAGGGGGCGTTTCATGTCCTTCCCACGACTGCGCTCGTGCCCGGGACACCGGGACACCGCGGGGCCAGAGCGATCCGCGCATTTCCTGCAGGCCCGGCTTGGCCGGGTGGTCCCTCCCTCCATCTCCTGGCGCAGCCAGGCCTCAGACCCAACGCCACTTACCCGGAGACAGATGGGAGGCCACGTGGCAAATCGTTTTTGTCGCTGTTGAGAATTATACAAAACAGGAAACAGAATTAGCAATGATTTTCCGATGGGATGAGCAGGTCCTCGGAGGCGGAGCAGTATTTATAGGGTTGAGACGCGGGCCCTGCCCAGAAAACCACCGGCGGTTCCGCTGAAGTTCATTGTGGCTCTGATTCTGGGAGACGGAAGGACCCGCCTCACCTTAGGCCAAACCCGGGAAGCTCTGTGGCTGCAAGACTGGGCTCCGGAACATCTCGGCTGAGACCGAAGTCGACTCAGCGCTGGGCCTGCAGTGTGAACGTGGCGGCCTCCGAGTCAGCTTTTTCCTTTGCATTGAGTAGGATCCACATAGATTAAATGCCTTATCATTTTATTTTGTTTTATTTATTTGGGAAGAGAGAGAAAGTGCGAGTCAGGGAGGGGCAGAGAGAGAGAGAGGGGGGGGGGACACAAAATCGGAAGCAGGCTCAATTCTGAGCTCTCTGCACAGCGCCCGACACGGGGCTCGAATCCACAAACTGAGAGATTGTGACCTGAGGCAAAGTCAGATGCTTAACCTACTGAGCCACCCGGGTTCCCCTGTTCTTTTAATTTAAAAATTTTTAACATTATTTATATATTTTCAGAGAGAGACAAAGAGAGAGAGAGGAAGAGACAGAATCCCAAGCAGGCTCCACACTGTCCGCACAGAGGCCGTTTCCTGTTAATGCCTTCGACTGATTGGGCGAGGCCCACCCACCTTACGGAGGGGCACTGCTTTGCTCAAAGCCCACATCTTTAAACATTCATTCCGACTTTAAAAACGTCTTCTACGCAACGTCAAGACGGATGTTTAACTGAACATCTAGGAGCAGAGGCCCAGCAAAGCTGTGGCATGAAATTAAGCATCCCACAGATTTTGCAGAGAAAGGAAGGACCCAAAGGTCGATGGATCAGAGTCATTGAAGGCCGACTCCAGGCTCTCCTTCCCACTGATGGCGCCCACGACTCGTGCTGTTGAGCGCCTCTTCCAGGGACGTCTTCCGGGTCCTTCTCAAAGCTCCAGCACTGCTGGGAAAGGTCCCCGCCGCTATCCGTTCCTGCAGAAGTGACGTCCGTGGATGACCCAGGACGGACCAGCAGGGACCCAGGGGGACCCGCAGCGTCCTCGTGGCCCCGTGCGCACCCGCTCCCCCAGCTCCCACAGCAGCCCCCCGGACCGCTCCCTCTGGGAGGACGTGGTAAACCGACCATGCCATTTTCCGATGTTGAAACGGGCGGTTCTGCACGGTTTACGGTAATTAGCGCCTCATCTAAGATGCGCAGCTCAGCAATTCACCGCCCAGGGCCAGCGGGCTGCTGGGGAGAGAGTCCACACCGAGGACCGCCGCTCGGAGTCACCGTGTGCATGCGCAGGCGCAGAGCGTACGATGCCCGGGAAAAGGTCCCGCGTGCGTTGGCCAAGCCCATTTCTCATTGGTTTGCTTTTGTACTTGCACATTGATCCTTGCACCGCTTTGCAGGGGGTCGGATATGATGGTGCAGCAGCCCCGAGCGTGACATCCAGCAGGGCCCGGGGACTCGGGGTCTCACCCGAGGGCGCCCGTCCGGCGTCCAGGCCTGGGAAGGTACCCGAGCTCGTCAGTGTGAACTCGGGGTGCAGGGCCCGCGCCCAGAGGCCTGTTCCGAGTGTCCGTGTGTCTCCATTTCCTCTCGTTCGGGATTTTGCGGAGACAGCAGTCGGACTCCCCACGAAAAAAAAGGGGTTTGGGGTTCAGGGGCCGCCTGGGGGCTCCGTCGGTTGAGCGTCTGGCCTCGGTTTCTGCTCAGGTCACCATCTCACGGTTAGTCGGTTCGAGCCCCGCGTCCCCGTGTGCCGAGCCTGCTGGGGAATCTGTCTCCGCCCCTCCCCGCCCTCCCCTGCTCGCTCGCTCTCAAATACATACATTAATTTTTAAAAATAGCAAAAAGACTTTCACCCGCACCTGCACCCCCACAGGTCCGCCCGGTCCAGTCCTGCATTCGGGAAAAACACGAGGATGTGCATCTGGACCGAGACGCACTGTTTCCTCCTAGAAAAAGAGCTGTTGCAAAAAAATTTTTTTTTGATTTCTCGTGTGTGGATTCTGATTGGCCAAGCGCAGCAGGTGACGAAGGGGCGGGAGGGAGGAAGTCCCTCCCCCGCCACCCCCACCCTGCACCCCCGCCCCGACTCAGGGCCAGACGGGCCACCGCGCGCGGGGCAGGGACGTCCCCTCCGCCGCCGTCAAAGGGTGTCCTTTTAAAGGCGAAGTGGCAGAGGCTGTAGGTACAGGGGAAGATTAATGAGATCCTGACCCTCTGGAAATCAGGGCCACATGCTCCCCGGCTGCGAGCTGCTCGCGCCGTTATTAGCAGTCGCTTTTAATCAATGCGAGCAGGATCCTGGCCGCGCGAGTGTCTACCTGTGATCCCCACGTCCTGGGGCCAGCGGGCCACCGGGGACGTTTGTCAAGCCCTAATTGAGCCGCGTTGGGGCTGCACTCCCGAGTCAGGGCGGCCCTGTGAGCCTGGAGCCTGCGTCCGGCACCTGGGAAAACCAAGAAGCGAGGGGACCCCTCTGGGGGACAAACAGGTGCAGGACAGCGACGTGATCGGAGAAATATCGCCTCGTATCCGTGGGTCGAAGTGGGCAGGGCAGCGGCTGTCCAATGGACGGCGGACGCAGGCCAGCCTCTGGGCTCTGATCAGCAAGTGTGGGGCTTGGGGGACCCTTCTGCCAGCCTGACCCAACTGAGGCCCCTCACCCCACCCCGGGGACCGTGCACGTCTCCCTCCAGGCGTCTGTGACATCTCCGGGTCACTTGGCTGTTTTGTCCACTCTTCCGAGTGCCCCAGTTGCAGGGGCCGTTGTGGGGAGGCCAGAAAGGGGCGTGTGACGTCCTCACGTCGTGTCCGTCCCTGTCAGTTTTCAGACGCCTTAGGACGCTTTGCAACCAGCATTCTGTACCGGGGGAAGCGTGTCATGCCTTGTGTGTGGAATGTTCCATGAGCTCCTGGCAGGGCAGTGCAGGGCCAGGGACGGAGAGCCCCCCCCCAGGTGAGCCTCCTGCAGGGCTAGAGACAGAGAGACCCCCAGGTGAGCCCCCTGCAGGGCCAGGGATGGACAGGTGCCCCCCAGGTGTGGTCCATTTAGGGCCAGGGATGGAGAGACCCCCAGGTGAGCCCCTGCATGGCCAGAGACAGAGAGACCCCCAGGTGAGCCCCCTGCAGGGCCAGGGATGGACAGGTGCCCCCCAGGTGTGGTCCATTTAGGGCCAGGGACAGACAGGTGCCTGAGACGGCCCAGGGCCTGACTGTGTGGAACCCCAGGGTTGTGCCTGCCCGGAGCTCCGCGGTTCTGCCTGGACGTCCCAGGCGGGACAAGACTGTTCCGATCAGCCGGTCGTCCGGGTCCCCTCCAGGGCCTCCCACACACCCCCTTCCACACCCCCGGTGGCTGTTAGATCGAAGAAGGACACATCAGCCAGCATGTCCCCAACACAAGGCTGTGTCACCATGTGACTTTGGTCACACACATGGGTCACACATTCTCCGGTGTAAATGGGCGCTGAGTGACCCACAGAATGTGAGCTGGACGCCGACCTGGTCCAGGGGGCTCTGCAGACCTGACTCTGTGACAGCAGGGGCCCTGGGGATGGGTCCCCGGACAAGGGAAGCCGGGGAGGAGCACGTGTCCCCATATGAGTCCCGGGCCCCCCCTGTGGTCAGTCGTGGGAGCTGCCGCGTCCTTCCGTCTCTCATGGGTCCTCAACGGTGGTCATCACGGACGGGACACAGCCTGGCCTCCGAGCGTCCCACCTGCTGTCCCCAAGTGTCCCCAGCCCTGTCTCTTGGGACAGATGACAGCGTGTCTGCAGGTCCTCAGACCGACAGGGGTGTGTCCTCTCCCCCGTCGCTCGCGTGCACGGCTGAAGTCTCATCAGGACCCGCTGACGCTTCACTGGGCGCAGGTGGAAATCGAGTGTCGGGTCACAGGGTCCCCAGCCCCCAGGGCGCCCCGTGAAAGCCCAAAGCCCCCCGTCTTCTCTGACCTCGTTCCAGACGCCGGGCTGGCGGGGCTCAAGGAAGCGGGCACCTCCAGCCGCCTGCGAGCGGCGGGTCCCGGCTTCGCAGGTCGTGGACGCAGAGGACGCACGGGCAGAGCCTGATCTACACGCACGCACGCGCACAGCGTCCGCGGCCCCCTGCCCGCCGGCCTGAGCGAGCACTTAGTGAGCGCCGCCTGGATGCCTGTGGCCTCAGCACGCACACAGGCCTCTCTCTGTGACGCGGGACTTGCAGACGCGGGACCCCCCACCGCCCTGCGCGGCCCCAAGATGCGCGTTGAAACGAAGCAACACGCTGTCCTCTCACGTCTGCTCCGGCCTCAAGTCCCCGCCCCCCAAGTCACACACGGCTCTGCGGCAGGTGCACAGCCCCCAGGGGACCCTCTGCCCGCCCTGCTCTCCACATGCCCGACGGTCTCTGTCACCGCACGTCAGAGCCGCCAGAGACCAACCGCGACACAGAAACACCCTCCTCCACTGAGCGTGTCCACGTGTGTGTGAGTGTAACATGTGCATGCCCTGCATAAGGTGAGGTGTGTACGTGTCACATAGAATACAGATTGCTTTCAGGTGGATACATAGTAACATACAGTATGTGTTATATGGAGCATACTTGTTACAAATAGTATCACAGCCTGGATGGTATTGTATTAAATGTGCGTACTATGTATACTATATAAAGCTAAGTATACTGTATGTGTCATATGTATTGCTTACAGTTAGATATATAGCAACATATGGTGCACATTGTAGATTGTATCATATCATGTACGATATATATTCAGTATGTGTAATATATGCAGTGCATAAAGCTAAGTGTAGTATACAAACGATACGTATTATGTTTTAGTATATATTTTATAGTAAGCATATGTTACATATAGATACATAGTTAATGTGGACATTACACATAGCTATATGGTAATACATAGTTTCTATATTAGATGCAGTGTGCGTAGTATATGTAGGATACATATTATATACAGTATATATTTTACATGTACAATATATACCACAATTTGGTACGGGAATTACAAACATTTGTTTATCCAAAAACATAATGGGGAGCCTGGGGGGCTCAGTGGTTGCGCATCCGACTTCAGCTCAGGTCCTGATCTCACAGTTCGTGGGTTCGAGCCCCGCGTCGGGCTCTGTGCCGACGGCTCAGAGCCCGGAGCTGCTTCCGATTCTGTGTCCCCCTCTCTCTCTCTGCCCCTCCCCTGCTCACGCTCTGTCTCTCAAAAATAATAAACATTAAAAAAGATTTTTAACAAGAATGTAAAGTGTGAGAGAAAGCCCTCAACTCATTTTCTTCCAACGGGCCCTCTTCTGCTAGAAGACAGAGCTCCCCCTTTGCAGTTCTGTGTCGCTTCCGTTTGGCAAGAACTCATCAACGGGCCGAGGTGCGGAACCTGCCGCAGTCCGCCGCGGCCGAGCTGCACCTCCAGACGTGCGCGGCCAATACCCCCAACACTATCCTCTTGAATGAAACGCCAATTTCCCAAGAGCACGCTCACACACTTCCGGAAGGCTACACAACCATAATTTTTAAACAGCTAAAAGGCAAGTGCTGCAAGTGCACGGGGTTTGCCCCGCGTCCCCAAGTCTGAGGGTCCCCGCCCCGCTCCAGCAGGAAAAGGGACGGGCGGGGCCCCGTCACCCCCGAGGGGCCCGCACGTGCACCCCGAGAAGCTGGCCAGGGCACGGCGCCTCTCACACTCCCAGAAAATTAAACTCCAAAGGCAACATGCCGCCGGGCGCCCAGCGCATCTGCCAGCCGGCTTCTGGCATCCGCCTTGTGTCCCCGCGCCGCTGGACACCTTGGCTGCGAATAAAAGTCATCTCATTAGGAGGACGCCCGCTGCAGACAGACTTTCCATCCCAGAACCGACCCGACCCTCGCCCGTGCGCCTCACTGTTCATGACCTCGTCTAGGGAAGCAACGTGAGGGGCTAATGGTCCGAGAACCCGGCGATGTCCCCAAAGGGACCCGTGACCGAGGACACAGGGATGTCACCAGGTGCCGGCCACCGCCCATGTCCTCGGCGGCTCTGCACGTGACAAGTGTGAACCTGCTTCCCGGATTCCCGACCAAACCTGCGAAGCAAAGTCGACCTTACCGCCTGTCCCCAAGCAAAGCGCCACGCTGTGAAAAAGAAGCAGCAGCAGGTCCTGTGTCCAGTCAAGGGGCAGGGTTTCTGCCGGACGCCCGGACGCCGAGCCCACCGCCCTCGCGGGAAGAGAGCCCAGGGCTTCCGCCGGAGCCCCTTGGAACGCAGGGGACCCCGCCCCGTCCTTGGAAAGACTCCCCGTGGTGAGAATTTACAGTTGTTGACGGAAATAACGTGTACACACTTTGTAAATCAGCTGCCTACTGCCCGCACTCGAAGGTTTTTCCAAACACCTCGGTAATGAATCAAATCCAGAGTCGAACGGAACCGGAGTGAGAAAAAATTTACGGCCCGTGTGGAGGCAGAAGCGTCCCGAGGGGCCTCCGGCGTCCAGGGCTGGGGGCTCCGGGGTCGGGGGGGGGGGTGCTGAGACTCAGGCTTGCCCCCCGAGCGTGCTAAGCCGGGGTGGGGCGCGGGTGGCAGGAGGCCGGTACAGACCAGATGCCCCGTCCGTGGGGGCACCGTGGGCAAAGGGGGCCGAGCACACGTTTCCAGGGGTGCCTGTGGGGTTTGCTATAAATCCAGGGCGGACTGGGCTGCGTGCAAGGGACACACAAGGTCTTGGCTCCCTCCCCGCAGCCCTGCTGGGCTCCCAGCCACACCGGGGGCTCCGAATTCCACAGGGATTTTGTCGAAATACCCAGACGCTCCATCCGGCGTCTTCCCCTGCTCCCGGAGGAGCCGCACCCCTGCACGCAGTGGGGCGCTGCGTTCTGGCTGCCAGCACGTCCCTCACGGACGCCGTGTGCCTGGCCTGCGCAGATCTCCTTCTCCTGGGTCTCCCCCGCACCCCAACTCTGTGCTGCACCCCAAGCGATTTTCCCACACATGGATGCAATCTCTTCCCTCCCCCACTTTGCCCCCCCCCAAGCCCCAGGACAAAGTCTCCCTCCTGCTGTGGCATCTGGAAGGGGCCCCCCTCTCCATCAGCCCCCCTTGGGCACCTCCTGTGCCCTGAGGTTCTCTTTCTGAGAACGTCCGCATGCCTCCTCCAAGAAGCCCTCCCTGACTGCCGGCCCTGCTTTTGAGCAGCCTGTCACATAACCCGGCAGGAGACGGGAGAAACCCTTAATGGTTTTACTTCAGGGAGAGAAAACAAAAGCCTGTTGTTTCTCCCGGCGTGTCGCCCAGAAGAGGTGAGCAGGTAACTGTGGTTCACATGCACTTTCCCCCTGTGCCTGAGGCCGTCCGTCCTGACAGACTTGGGGTGTCTCAGCCAGACACCCCGGGACACGGGGGACCTTCCGGGTCCCGCTCACCCCAGGAGGGGCCGGTCCTCCCCCATTTCGTCTGGAGAAGCCGTGGACACGGGGGTCACCTTGAGGTGAGCTCTGTCTCTCTCTGTCGGACTCTGCCTCTCCATGTCTCTGTCTCTCTCCATCCACATCTGTCTCTCAAGCAATGAGTCTCTCTCCCTGGCTCTCTCCATCTCTGTCTCTGTCTCCCTCCACATCTCTGTCTGTGTTTCTCTCCATCTCTCTTTCTCTCTCTCCTTTTCTCTTACTCTGTCTCTGTCTCTCCCTGTCTTTCTTGATCTCTATCTCTGTCCCCTTCCATATCTCTGTCTGTCTCTGTCTCCCTCCATTTTTCTGACTCTGTCTCGTCTATTTCTCCATCTGTGTCTGTCTCTACCTCTCCATCTCTGTCTCCCTCCATATGTCTCTCCATCTTTGTCTCTCTGTCTGTCTCCATCTGTCTCTGTGTCTCTCTCTGTATCTGTGCTGAGCTTGGGCCGATGCCCTACAGACCCGTCTGCTGGGGCCTGACATTTCCATTCCGCCCGTGGCCCACCACCCCCAGACGTGGTAAGAGACACAGTCCCTGCCAGAGACAGGGTGTCCACGTGCCCTGAATCTGAGCCCACGCAGGCAGGGCGTCGGGGGAGGAGCAGGCCACCAGGGCGGCCCCGTAGTGACATTCGCGTGCTTCCTTACCGGAGGGGCCCCGCGCGGCCCCGCGTCTGAGGCCCCAGGAAGACGGAACAGGGGCCTGCGTGTGTGCGGAGGGCGCGCCTCCCGCTGCCCCAGGAGGGCAGGCCCGGTCCGGGAGCCGCCCGCCTGTCCCGGACCCGCCACGGCCTGTGGGTGGACATTCACACACAGGCCTACCGGGCCGCAGCCAGACCCACACACCGCGTGTGCGCACCAGCCGGCGCCTCGGAGGCTCAGAACGGGCGCCCACACATTCCCCGAGGGACCCGACCCAGTCCCACGTCTCCAGAAGCCGTTCTCGGCCCCAAGAGGCGTCTCCACGGCTGCCCGGCGCGACCGCACAGGCGCGCAGGGGACACACGCGGACTTTGGCGCGTCCCGGGGCCGCCCGCGTGTCCGCGCCGCGCTGGACGTGAACTCGAAGGTGCTGCTGGATGGCGAACGCCGGGCCTCGACGCGCACGTGGACGTGAGCGCGCAAACACACACGCACGCGGTTGGGCGCCTCCCAGGGCCCCCGAGCCGCTGCGCCTGAACTCGGAGCGGGCTGCAGGGACGCTGAACCCCGAGCCTGGGCGCGCACGGTGACAAGGGCGCAGCACACACTTCGCGCGCACAAGGACACGCGTGTTGGCCGGACCGGGCGGGCTGCAACCCGGTGCTGGGAACCCCCGCGCTCGCGCGGATGGAGAGCTGCGTCCGCTCCTCCCCGGCCCCGCCAGGCCCTCCCCACGCGGAGGGGGACGGCTGTTTAAGACCGGCCAACGGAGTGTTTATCAGGGTTGACGGCCGCCGCCGCCAGACGCCTGGTTTATGGCTCCGTGCTGCCTAATGCGCTGACCTTTCCCCTTTGGAAACCGAGCGCGCATTTGCGCTCCCTCCTCGCAGGCCGGGGGGAACCCGATAGTCCCTGTGGGCCCCCAGTGACCGCGCACACGGCCCTGGTCTCCCGCCAGGGGACCGCGCCGGGCGCACGAGAGGCGCGGGTCCCACGGCTAAGGTGGGTGCCCACCGTGTGGAAACCAGGGGCGCAGGGAGCGCTTCTGTCCCTCCCCTGTCCCTGCACTGGCCCAGAGCCGGACCTGGAACCTTCTCGAATCCCGAAGCCCCCACCCCCACCCCCCCACTCCCAGACGTGGGCGGCCCTGTGCTCTGGTCCCAGCGCTCTAGAGAGGATTCGCCGGCAGAGTCCGGTCCCGTCCGGCTGTGGGCAGACGTCAGCGCCCTGTGTGTGCAGGACCCAGGTCCCCGCGCCCCGCTGGCTGCACCCCCTCCCCCAATGTCTCCGGCACAGCTCATGAGTGCGCCCATTGTCTGCTATTCCAGAGCCTTCCGCAGCCTGGCAGAGGTAAGGTCCCTCCCTGGGACACCCGTCCAGAGGGGCTGTTGGCACCGAAGGCGAGGATGCGTTTGCTCAGTGCGCAGCCTGGGAGCACGTGCAGTTCCGGCCGGTCCAGCAGGGCTTCCCGCCCAGCCCCCCACAGCTGCCCCCACCAGTCCTGAGCTCTGTCCAGTCGTCCTCAGGGGACCTTGCTGCCCGGACTCCTCCCTTGACCCCAAACACCCCCCACCTTGGTCTGCCCACAAAGTCTGGTCAGCGGCCTGGGCCCCAAGGCCACCCACATCCCGTGGGACGTTGTTGGAGGGGAGGCCCTGCGTCGCCAGCATTCCGCCTGTGTGTCCAGCTCCTAAAGCCGCCTGTGGGGGCAGGTTCTGTGTGTGACCTGGACCGGGAATTGGGCTCCCCCTGACCCGCCGGGGCCTCAGGCGGCACGAGATCAAAATCCCCACACGCTCTCCGGATCCGCTGGTTCCGGCACCTGGACGGGACCCCGGGAGGCTCCAGCGCTCGGGCCCGGGCACGGCCTCGGAAGGACAGACAGACGGCCGCCAGGTGCCGGTGAGGACGAAAGGCCCCTGTGAGGTGCTCGGCGCCCCGGAAATGCACCCCCAACGGGTGTCACCTACCAGGTTTCAGCCACATCGACAGTAATAAACGGCGTCAGGCCGCGGACGGGAGGCGGGGCCAAGCCGAGTCCCTGCCTGGTGCCCGGTGTGTCCGTAGGGGATGGGGGCTCACAGTCAGGGGCTGTGACCGCTGCACCCACCCCGGCCGCCCAGCCCCCGCCCGGGGACCCACAGGGAGAGGCCGGAGCCGACTGGACGGAAGTGGGGGGGGCAAACACCACAGAGCACAAGGGTCACCCGGCTGGTGACCGAATTTCTAAGATCAAAGATGCCACAGTGGCCGCCTCCCTGGGGCCCCTCCCTGGCCCCTTTCAGATGCGTCCCCTGCCTGTGACCTGAAGGCTCCGTCACTCGCACCCTGAATTCCTTATTTCACTTACAACTTGTCTCCCCCCACAATCCTGAGAACGCCTGTAACGAAGACACATAGAATGCAATCATCAATAGATCCACGTGAAGGTCCAGGTCCGCACGGTCACAGAACGCCTTCCATCAGGGATGACTCTGTCCCTCGGTGCCCTGGCAGCCAGAGCGAAAAGGGAAAGTAGTTTATCCCGTGACCAAGACAGGCAGCATGGCCGCTCCTGGGGTGGGGGTTGGGGGAGATACTGTCTCCTTCTGCTACATGTCAACCAACAGCTTGTGACAGGCTGACTGGTGCCCCCTACGCCACCCGCCCCCGGAAAAAATATCTGTAGGCAAATCGTAATCCGAGACCCCAAGACCTGTCAGTGGGATTTCATTTGCAAGCAGGTGTTTGTAGACCTATTTAGGCCAGGTGCGCTCGCTGTGGGTCAGGGTGGGTCCTGAACACAGTGACGGGCGTCCACACAGAGACTTTGGGCGCAGAAGACATGGGGACAAAGGCTTTTAAAGGGGAAGGCAGGGGCGCCCGGGCGGCTCAGGCGGCTGGGCGTCTGACTGCAGCTCCGGACGTGATCTGGAGGCTCTGGAGGCCGGGCGTCCACGGTCAAGGTGCCTGCGGGGGTCGCGCCCGGGACGGCTCCCCGACTGTGGTATGGAGCCACGGCGTCGGTGCAGGAGCCT
>NC_043717.1:339510-351106 GCF_006229205.1 Suricata suricatta | reverse complement strand
GATCCCGGGTCAAGGAGATGGGGACACCGGGATGCAGGGGGGCGCGCAGGACCCGGAGCGCAGGGCGCGCGGACAACGACCTCGGGGACCTGTGCGCCCTGCTGCCGCGCTCCCGGGACCCCAGTGGGAGAGGCCGCCCCTCCTCCAAGCGCGGGGCTGCCCGCCTCCGGCTGCGTCCCTGCTGGCTCAGAAGGTGATGAGCGGCTGGAGGGGGCGGCCGGCCCTGCATGGCTCCCGATCCGTGTCCCGAGGGGTGTGCGCGGGCCTGTGACCTCCCCGAGCCGCCCCCTTACGCGCAGCGCGCCTCCTTCCCACGAGCAGCAAGGGGCGTCTCCAAGCCCTCCCCGGGGCTCCCCGGCCTCCTTCCGCGGACAGATCAGCCGCGCGTAGCCCCCTGGCTGGGGTCCCCTCGCCAGACTCCCCTCCCCGGGGTCCCCTGGCCGGGGTTCGGCGCCAGCGTCCCGCCTGGCTGGCACCTGGAGCCTTCAAACACGGATCAGAGACGCAGGAACAATCGTGCGAGGCTTACGGGCCACCTGCCTCCCGGAAGCCGGGGCGCCCTCCTCTCCCCTCGCGCCGGGCCAGACGACGCGGGCTGCGCATGTGGAGCCCAGAGTTCAAAGGGACCCTCTGATTGTGCGCTGCTCTCCTGGCCCGCAGTTCATCCCTCATAACCATCATTTAATGAATTTTTATTGGAAAAGCCTGGCTGTACTTAGGAGCCTATTTCGCTCTCTCCGGACGCCGGGCGGGGCGCGTGTTTTCCCTGGCATTAGGCTCTGTGTGTTTTAATATCGGGCCTGCACCCGGGCTCACGCTGGAATCAAAGGCCGGGGAAGGGGTGCCAGCCGGACGCAAAACCGTGCGCAGACATCCCCGGGGGCGGGAATCGGGGCCTCGGTGCCCTGCGCCTCTGCCGCCTCCTCTCCTGGGCGCAGGGGGCGGTGGGGCTGGGCCAACCCAGCGTACCTACCCCTCCTCCAACACGCATCACCTATAGGTGATTCTTTGCTTCCTGCAAGAAATGTCAAAACGCAGAGTGCGAGTCCCTGGGAGGCTCCGTCGGTGGAGCATCCGACTTCGGCTCAGGTCATGATCTCACAGTTCGTGGGTTCGAGCCCCGCGTCGGGCTCTGTGCTGACAGCCCGGAGCCCGGAACCTGCTTGGGTTCTGTGTCTCCCCTCTCTTCCCCTCCCCTGCTCCGTTCTCTCTGTCTCTCAAAAATGAGCAAAGGTGAAAAAAATGTTTTAAGTAAAAACACACACACACACAGAGCAAGCTCATCTGCAGCACCCAAGCCCCCAGGAGGTGCAGAAACCCCTCTGGTGCAAGGAGGACGGAGCGAGCCAAAGGCGCTGATCTCCGTCCCTGGAGAAACAGGATGTGCACGGTGTGACTTTGCACAAAGCAGCACTGATCACCCAGGAAGAAGTGAGCCCACTCCCCCCAGGGCACACATCTCAACGCGCCTCTGTGCAGGGACGACAGTCTTTCCCCGGCACCCAGTTCCGTTCACCCCAAACACAGACCCGTCCCGTCCCGAGTGCCTGGATCAGCGCCTGGAACACACGGGTGCCGCCACACGCCCTTGATCCTGTTCACGCCCCGTGTTTCCGGACGCCAACCGGACACGTATGTGTTTCAAACACCCCGAGGCTGTGGGAAACGTCAGGGCGCCGTGACATCCGTCCGTGACTAGCACAGAGGACGCCTCACTCGGGGGCATCCGTGAGCCTGGCAACGTCGGTAACCTAACTCTGTAAAGGGACAAACAGCAGACGGGGGTCGACGGTGCGTGTGGTTTCCAGAGCCTTGCCTTGTGGAACTCGGCACACACGGCCGGGTTCACTTTCCCGAGGGCTGTACATTGAGACGCACGGGGGACAGTCAGCCGGACGGTCACCAGCCACCGGTTTGCCCGGGACGAGGGGCTGTAGGGACTAAGGACGCGGAAAAGTCGGGCATTGCTGGGCACCCTGACCGCTGACGCCAGGCCCCTCCGCCTCCCGCACCACGTTGGGGGCTCAGATCCTGGATGGGACTCAGCACCCAGGAGGGGCACGGGCCACCCCGTCCAGGGCCCCAGGCATTCAGCGTGCGGCCGTCCGCCCCCCTGCTGGCTGCCGTCATCCTGGAGGGGACGCACGGACGCGGCATGGACGGCAGTCCCCGCGGACGCAGGAAAGGGGTCCCGGGAGCCGGCGCCTTCCTGCAAACGGCTGGAAACCCACAGACACGAGCCCAAGTTCACGGACTGGAGTTTCACGATAGTTTCAAGACCGTTGGCTCAGGACTGTGGTCTTCTCCACGGAGGCCGTGCTGTCACATTCTCCCACAGAGAACAAAAGGGAGCGCAGGACAAGCCGGGACAGCAGGGCGGGGGCCCCGGGGGGACGGACGGGGACCCAAGGGTCCTGTGTTCACCATCAATGGCCACACGCCAAAGGGAGTAGATCTGGTAACTGTGCTTATGAAGATAATTAAATATAGTTCATGTTAGTTTGTGAGTAGAGTTATGTATTAAGTCTCCTATACCTTCATTTATGTGTAAAGTCACCACCTACATTAGTTACATAAAAGTTTATATAAAGTTACTGTATATTAATTAAATATACTCTATATTAGTTTATATAAAGTTACTATATGTTAATTATATGTGTTATACAGCAGTGTATATATATTAATTGTATATCGTATACATTAGTTTATATATAGACTTACCATATATTAATTGGGTATCATATATTAATATATAATATATTATGTATGAAGTTACTGTATATTAATTATAAATATTGTATATTAGTTTATATATAAACTTACTACATATATTAGTTATATTTATTATATTTCAGTTTATATATATACTTACCATATATTAATTAGGTATCATACATTAATATGTGCTATATTATATATAAAGTTACTGTGTATATTAACTATAAATATTGTATATTAGTTTATATATAAACTTACCACATACATTAATTGTATATATTATATGTCAGTTTATATATATACTTACCATATATTAATTAGGTATCATATATTAATATATATTATATATAAAGTTACTGTGTACATTAACTATAAATATTGTATATTAGTTTATATATAAACTTACCACATATATTAATTGTATATATTATATATTGGTTTATATATATACTTACCATAATTAGGTATCATATATTAACATATGCTATATTATATATAAAGGTACTGTGTATATTAATTATATTGTATATTAGTTTAGATAGAAATATACCATATACATGAATTATATACATTGTATACTAGTTTAGATACAAATATACCATATACATGAAGTATATACATTGTATATTAGTTTAGATACAAATATACCAGGACGCCTGGGTAGCTCAGTCTGACTTCGGCTCAGGGCATGATCTCAGGGTTCGTGGGTTCGAGCCCCTCGTCGGGCTCTGTGCTGACCGCTCAGAGCCTGGAGCTGCTTCGGATTCTGTCCCCCTCTCTCTCTGCCCCTCCCCCACTCGTGCTGTCTCCGTCCCTAAAATACACGGACAAACAGGAGGGGTACCTGGGTGATTCGGTCATTAATTGTTTGTTAGTTGTCGCAGAAAGCCCGACGGGGGCGAGGCTGCTACTCGGGAGCCTGTGACGTCCCAGGACGGGAGGGACCCCCGTTTGTGTTCTGCACCAGGCCCGGCCGGGACACAAGCACTAATGTGACTCACCCCTTACCCTGGAGGCCAACGAGGCGCTCGGTCACAGCCAGACAAGAAGAAACAGACGGAAACGGATGCGGCTCTAGGCTGAGGGTCTGTTCCTTACCGTGCGGGACGCCGCTGGCCCCTGGGCAGGGCTCAGTCACGTCTGCGAGGCAGGACGGGAGCCACAGCGCCGCTGCGTGATCCGTCCTCCGTGTACCCGCCTGCCGGGTGCACACGGCACCAATAAAACATGGCCGTCCCGCCGCAAACCCAGCAGCAGATCCCGAGCGAGGCTGCAGGGTCCAGGGGTGTACTGGGGACATTCTGTGAGTGGCAGGGAGTGAGATGCAGCAGGGGAAAGTAACAAGTCCAGAGCAATGACCCCCCACCTGCCTCCTGACCGGGTGGGGGGCTGCTGACGGGGGTGCAGGTCCTGGGAAGCTGTGACAAACAGCCACACAGTTGCGGGCTTCCAAACACAGGAATTCATACTCCCCCAGCCCTGGAGACCGAAGTCTGAGACCTAGGAGGGACAGGACCCCTGAGACCCAGGCAGGACCCCTGAGATCCAGGCAGGACCCCTGAGATCCAGGAGGGGCAAGATCACGTAGATACAGGCAGGACCCCTGAGATCCAAGCAGGATCCCTGAGATCCAGGAGGGGGAGGGCCACTGAGATCCAGGCAGGACCCCTGAGATCCAGGCAGGACCCTTGAGATCCAGGAGGGGCAGGGCCACTGAGATCCAGGCAGGACCCCTGAGATCCAGGCAGGGCCCCTAAGACCCAGGCAGGACCACTGAGATCCAGGCAGGACCCCTGAGATCCAGGCAGGGCCCCTAAGACCCAGGCAGGACCCCTGAGACCCAGGCAGGACCCCTGAGATCCAGGCAGGGCAGGACCACATATGCACAGACACACATAAATACACATAGACACACATGCATTTTTGCATAGTCACACACTACACACACACACACACACACACGGCCACACAAACACACATACACACATGTGCACACAAATACATGTACGTTCACACACAGACAACTACACATTTACATGCTTCCACATATGTGCACAGACGCACACGTGCATGCACATGCACACACGCAAATACACATGCATGCACACATAAATACATGTACACACACATATATACACGCACACAAGTGCACACACATCTTCCCGTAAAACACGGAAAACCGAGGTCCCATTTTGCAGGAGGGAAGGGCCGACCAAGAAACATGGGCTCTGACTTTGCACAAACACTGGGGAGGTGCGGGCTCTGCCGGCGTCTCTAGCCCAGGAGCCCCTTTCCAAGACTCCCCTCATCCCCGGAGCATCAGGCTTCCGGTCCACACCGCTGTTGGGATGGCCGGGCTCACAGAGAATCAAAACTGTGAGGACTGAATTTCTGCCTTCTATTCACACGATTTCAAAAATAGAGAGGAAAACGTCCTTGGCAGGGAAAACATGAGCTTGGAATTCCTATCAGGCAGAAGCATTTGAACACAGCCAGAGGCCTCAGATGTGTCCGGAACACGGCCAGCCCGTCATCCCCGCTGCTGAGAGGAGAGACACTTTTCAGCCTCCTCTCTCTGCTCGATCCTCCGTCAGAATGAAAATGCAGCGGGGGCAGGGCGGTTCGGGAGAAAGGGACCCCACGGGCACCTGTGCTCCTTGCTGGTGGCAGGACCGCAGGGACGCTGGGCTCAGGGAAGATGGGCAGCAGGAGGCCCCGGCAGGGACAGCGGCTGATCCAACTTCCCAGCCCTGGGAGTTAGCACAGGACAGCCCTGGGCTGCTGTAAAAATTACCACAGACCGGATGGCTTAGAGCAGGAGGAAGGTGTCACGGTTCTGGAGACCAGAAGTCTGAGGTTCAGACGGGGCAGGACCTCTGAGACCCAGCGGGGCAGGGCCACGGAGATCCAGGGGGGACCCCTGAGACCCAGGCAGGACCCCTGAGACCCAGGCAGGACCTCTGAGACCCAGGCAGGACCCCCGAGATCCAGGGGGGACCCC
Organism: Suricata suricatta; assembly: GCF_006229205.1. Lineage (NCBI taxonomy): Eukaryota > Metazoa > Chordata > Mammalia > Carnivora > Herpestidae > Suricata > Suricata suricatta. The sequence continues at coordinate 345,387 of NC_043717.1, read as the reverse complement.
TGAGACCCAGGCAGGACCCCTGAGATCCAGGCAGGACCCCTGAGATCCGGGCAGGACCCCTGAGACCCAGGCAGGACCCCTGAGATCCGGGCAGGACCTCTGAAACCCAGGCAGGACCCCTGAGATCCGGGCAGGACCCCTAAGATCCAGGCAGGACCCCCGAGTTCCAGGGGGGACCCCTGAGATCCAGGCAGGACCCCTGAGATCCAGGCAGGACCCCTGAGATTCAGGCAGGGCAGGACCCCTGAGATCCAGGAGGGGCAAGACCCCTGAGATCCAGGCAGGACCCCTGAGATTCAGGCAGGGCAGGACCCCTGAGACCCAGGCAGGACCCCTGAGATCCAGGGGGGACCCCTGAGATCCAGGAGGGGCAAGACCCCTGAGATCCAGGCAGGACCCCTGAGATCCAGTCAGGGCCAGTAAGATCCAGATAGGACCACTGAGATCCAGGCAGGGCAGGACCCCTGAGATCCAGGGGTGCAGGACCCTGAGATCCAGGCAGGACAGGGCTGTGCTCCCTCCTGAGGCTCCAGGGGAGGGTCCTTCCTGCCTCTTTCAGCTTCTGGGGCTCAGGTGTCCCTGGCCTGTGGCCGCGTCCCTCCCGTCTCTGCCTCCATCTTCATGTGGCTTCTTCTCTGTGTCTGTGTGTCCTCTTGTCTCTGACAAGGACACCTGTCACTGTATTCAGGGCCAGCCTCACCCAGGGTGGGCCCCTGTCAGATCCTTCCCTCCCTCCCGTCTGCACAGACCCTGTTTCCGCGTACAGGTTGCATCTGGGATGTCTGGAGGTCCGGCCTGAACATCTTTTTCGGGGAATCAGCCTCAGAATGTCATCACGTAGAATTTGGGCAAATGTGTTCCACGTGGCAGGACAGACAGCTACGGGCATGAACGCTTCCATGCGAAACGGACGTGTGTGTGTGTGTGTGTGTGTGTGTGTGTGTGTGTGTGTGTGTGTGTGTGAGGAACCAGAAGCATCTGGCCACGCTTTTCAAACAAGTTTGCCAGCCGTGCGGCAGACAGACTGCTCACGGGCGCGTCTGCCACGACCCGGGACACGCCCCTGGGGGGCGGAGCCTGCGCCCCGCAAAGGCACCTGTGACCGGGCTTCCCCGGGTCTGTCCCCACGCCTCTGCCCGGTGGGAACGCCCACTTCCCTTGACTTCCCAACTCTCGTGAAGCCGTATTTTAGAACCGATTGTTTCTTAAGCAGGAGACTTTCCGTGCGTAGGGAGAATGTTTACCGTGGCGGGTGCCAGCGCTGGGGTGAATCCGGCTGTCGGATTTCTTCACACGAATGAGCCCACCCTGCCTCCGTTTCGAGGCCGGATGGGGAAGGAAACGGGCAAAACTGCACCGAGAAATATTACCGTGACTGTGTAAGAAGTATGTTCAAAGCTGCAGAGACTATGGAAATATTGAAACAGATGGTTCCCGCAAGGGGTCAGCGTCGGGGCGGTTAATTCGCGCCACGGCCACGGCTGCGTTCATGCTGTCTTCCGTCTCTTCCAGGTCTCTCCGGTCCGTCCCGATGTCTCTGTTTGCCTGTCTCTGGCTCTGTCTCTCTCGGTCTCTGTGACTCTGTCCCCTGTGCCTCCCGTTCCCAACACGACACCAGGCAGGGGCCCACGATCCCCGTCGCTCTGGGGAAGAACATCCCGAATGGGGACAACGGATCCTTTCCCACAGGACTCGCCGACGCCACGGGGAATGTGAACACGCGTGTGCACACTCAGGCACACGCGGTCTCAGAAACGCGCACGTGGCCGCCGCCGGCCCTTGGACTGCCGGAGCCGCCTCCAGTGCACACGGCATCACCACAGAAGCCCTTAGCACGTCCTCTGACCTTCCTTCCGCTGTTTTGTTTCTCCCGGTGCGACTTTTCCAGAACCGGGGCATCCGTCCGTGCCAGATTTAAAGTCCTGCTGCCAGCACCCCGCCCCCCCGGCCCGCGAGCCGTGGCCGCGGTCTACACGCCAATCCGTCCGGCAGGGAATCTGGTCTGTGTCTTCGCTGGAAACCACCAGGGCCCGGTATGGAGGCCCCAGCAGGTGCAGGGGTGGGGGGGAGGGGCCAGCCAGCCCAGAACCGACTCCAAGAAGAAGCAGGGGAACAGGACACCATGGAGGCTAAGGTTCAAGTCCCCACAGCATCCTCCACGGCCCCTCCACACTTCACGTGGAAAACACAGACCCAACGATGACCGTATGACTCAGGATTTCAAGACGGCGGCCCCAGAGTGCCAAACCGCCAGCACGGACCGTCGGAGCACGGCCCGAGCACCACGGAGCCTGGCTGCCGGAAGTATCCGGAAGAAAAGTACAAAAATGCCCACTGCAGTCCCCAAGGCGACCAAAGTCAGCAGACACTGTGTCCTCTGTGCCTCAGCACCCGCCCACGGAAAGTTCTGGAATGTTACCCATTTCAGCAAGTGTGCAGAATACATGGAATTGGGGGTTTTGTCAAGGTCCACAGGGCTGCCCACGAGGCATTTGGAATCGTAGGGGCACAACTAAAACCTCTCACTACATCTAGGTTCCTTTTAAGGGAATTCCAATAATCAGCTTCGTGACATTCTAGAAACTTCTTCTCAAGGGACAAGCGTTTTGGCTTTATTCATCCCAAAAAAACTCTTGGAAAAGAGGTCTGAAACTGTCACAATGTAGAGAAAACGGTGTGTCCTGAAGATCTACAGATAATGATTCATTAGTTAAACATTTTTAAATGTTAAGTGTAGAAACACAAATTTTAAGGTTTTTTTAATTAAAAAAAATTTTTTTTAAGTGTTTTGCAGCAGTCCTGGCTGGCTTTGTGAGTAGAACACACAACTCCTGATCTTAGGGGTGTAAGTTCAAACCTCACGTTGAGTGTAGGCATTACTTAAAAAAAATTAAAATCTAAAAAAAATTGTTTTACTTTAAAAAAAAGAGGGCCCCCGGGTGGGGGCCGGGTGGACCCGGGTGGTCCAGTCCGTTGAGCGTCTGACTTCAGCTCAGGTCATGATCTCATAGTTTGTGGGTTCGAGCCCAAAGTCAGGCTCTGTGTTGATGGTGTGGAGCTTGGAGCTGCTTTGGATTTTGTATCTCCCCCTCTTTCTGCCCCTCCCCTGCTCACATTCTGTCTCTCTCTGTCTCTCTCTCAAAAATAAACTTTTAAAACATTAAAAAAAAATAAAACCTTCTGCTGAAGGAAAATCCCAGTGCCAGACTGTCTCACTTGTGAATTCCGGTAAATCAAGAATTCACACCAACTCCTCATAATTTCTTCCAAGAATATGAAAGTATTGTTATCTTTAAAAAGGAACACAACGTTGGACTTGCACTTCCCGATTCCAGAACTTAATAAAAAGCTGATTTGGACACACAGTATATACAGAGCAACGCTGAGTTCAATGTCAAACCCACATATTACATTGATGGTCGCCAAGGATGCCAAGAGAAGACAGAGGCACAGGGGAACCTGTATATCAACACAAAAAACAATCCGGCTGGATCCCTAGCTCACAGGATATACAGAGATGAAAATTTAAGAGCAAAAACCATAAGACCCTTAGAAGAAAACATAGGCATATATCTTGAGGACCTTGGCTTAAGCTGTGACTTCTTCGCTATAAATCCAAAAGCATAAGCAATCCAAGGAAAACAATAAGTCATTTTGGATTTCATCCAAACCAAAACCTTTTGTGCTTCAGTGCCGAACACGGGAAATATCTGAAGTCATACATGTGAAATGAGCCGTGTATGCAGAATATATAAAGAACCATAACAACTCAACAATAGAAAGGCAAACGACCCAACTGAAAATTGGGGCAAGGATTCGAATGGACATTTCTCCATAGAAAGGTATACAAATCCTGGTCAGCATGTGAATTATGAAATAAGCACGCTCAGCATCACAATTCCATGGAGAAATACTAACCAAAACCACAACATGACACTACTTCATACAAAATACGTGCAATCAACATGGTAGAAGAAAGGAGACTTTGTTGAACCCGTAGAGGATCTGGAAGCCCCACCATTGCTGGTGGGAATGCACAAGGGTGCAATCATTTTGGGCAACAGTCAATTCCTTTAAACATGTTTTAATGTTTGTTTATTTTTGAGGGAGAGAGACAGAATGTGAGGGGGTGAGGTGCAGGGAGAGAGGGAGACACAGAACCCGAAGCAGCCGCAGGCTGGGAGCTGTCAGCACAGAGCCCGACGCGGGGCTCGAACGTGTGAACCTCGAGACCGTGACCTGAGCTCAAGTTGGAGCTTAGCTGACTGAGCCCCCCGGGGGTCCCCACAGTGCATTCCTCTAAAAGCGCGATGAAGCGTTGACATATGACAGAGTCAATGCACTGCCCAGTGTGCGTCCAAGGGCACTGATATGTCCCGACCGCAAAAAACTTCCTACACGGATAAATTATTCGTAATTAATCCAAAAGCGAAAGCCCGTGAAATGCCCATGAAGGGGTAAGTGGGCAAACAGAAGGGGCCATCCATGCACGCAAGGGAATATTCCTGAACCGTGTGGTCGGATCTGCAGAACAGGACGCTCAGGGAGCACGCAGCCTGATTCTGTACAACGCCATTTACGTGAGCCCGCCAGAAGAGGAAAATCTGCAAAGTAGGAAAGGCATTCGTGATTAACTGCATCCCAGGGGCACGGCGGGGGAGGTGGGTTGGACGTGACCACTTAATGGGTATAGAGTTCTCTTGGGGGCGATCACGAGAATGTTCTGGAATGGGAAGAGGGTGATGATTCGGCACATCTTGAACTCACCAAGCCCTGAATCGACCAGGCTCCGAAAGGGAGTCTCGGGCTGAGAGACTTATACTGCAGTCAAGAAACGAAAAATAAACTCGTGCAATGTTTTACAGGATGATGGGGTCCTGTCCCCGCCCGGGAGCCTCAGTAGCGAGGTCATTAGCGCACATTAGCGGGGAGTTCTCAAATGACCCCGGAGATGCCTCTCACGATTCGGATCCGTATCCAGAAACAGGAGACGCGGAAAGCAAAGACTGAGGACAGACGAAGATCAAATGCCCGCCCACGCGGACCCCGCCTCCCGTCACGCGGACCCCGCCTCCTGTCACTCAGACCCTCGCGGGGGGGGGGGGGGGGTTTAAAACAAGGGCCCTGATGTCACGCGGTCGGCCCCAGGCCGCGTGTCCCTCGCAGGAACTGTCTGCCTGGACTCGGCCATAAATATGCAATTTGTACCATTTCCCCCTGGGGTCAGGCATCCGGGAAAATCTATATTTAGGTGCCCCGGCCGCAAAGAGTGACACGTCTCTGACACAGTTTTAAGTTTGTTTTCGGGAAAGTGCTCTCCGAAGAAACACGCATACAACCCTTCACACTTCCATATGGTAAATGTATTTTCCTTGGAGAACAATTTACATATAGAGACGGTGGGTCACGATGGATCTTTCTGAAACATCCATTAGGCAGAAATTAACACGGTGTTGTAAGCTGTCAATATGCAGGTTTCTTAGATCCAGGGGATAAAGTCTCAGACATGGTGTGCTTGACACCCACCCGCCCGGACGTCCCGCAGGTTCAGCCCACGATGGATGGACCAGCGCCCTCCACATTCGAGCCACCTGTCCCCTCAGAAGGCGCCTTATCTGGAAACAGGGTATTTTCAGATGGGATCAAATGAAGGATCCAAGATGAGCCCATCCTGGATAAGGGTGGCCCTGGATCCAATGACAGGCGTCCCTGTAAGAGACAGAGGAGGAGACACAGACACAAGGGAGAAGCCACGTGAAGGAGGCAGGGATGGAAGGGATGCGGCCCAGGGACGCCTGGAGCCCAGAAGCTGGAAGAGGCAGACCCTCAGGAGCAAACACGGCCCTGCCCCTCCTGGCTCTCAGGGGTCCTGCCTGG
>NC_043717.1:331854-339410 GCF_006229205.1 Suricata suricatta | reverse complement strand
GTGGAAAGTTCACACCTCGCCTTCTGATCCCACCCGGATGTGTTGGGGGTCCCTTGCCCTGTGGCCCCTGGAGACAACCTCCCTTTTCGCCCATCACAGAGCAGAAACTATGTGCTTCCTGGTTCCCTAGGAAATGACCCAAACGACCACCACCTGGTCTCTGAAACAGGCTGAGAACAACCCGGGCTGCGTCTGTATTTCTCAGTGTGCAGGGACATCCCTGTGATGTCAGACACGCAGGGGACTGGGGTGACAACAGTGACCCCGGCTTCTGGGAGGTCGCTGGGTTGGGAGGTTGGCAGCGAGGCTGCGGGGACCATGAAAAGGCTGCTCCCGGGGCACCTGGGGACGGTGGTGCGGACAGAAAATGGACCATCGGGAACCTGGGAAGACACGGAGTCGTGTTTCAGACACGCACACACTCGCGCTGTGTGATTAATAAAGACAGAAGAGAAAGACAGAACGTTTACGCAGCTCCGGAGCTCCTGGGTCTGCAGGGGATGACCATGCCCTTACCTGGGAGTGAAGAATGCTAACTAAGTGCTTTCGGTGGCCTTCTGGTTCCGCTGGGGGAGGCCATTCTGATTTGCATGCGGAGCCTGAGTCAGAGCGCAGGGCTCTTACCTGGATACCCACTAAGTGCGCCACCTGGACCCCCGGGAATTTCGTTGCCGCGGTCAGGATGTGCGTGGCCTGGGGCCGTAAAGGGGCTGCTGGGGAAATTTCCAGGGGCCGACTCTGCTCGTCCACCCAATCAACTGAAACGTGTTGTCGGACTGCATTTAACTTCCCAAACGTACAGTGTCATTTCACCGCGTTAAATGTTTGCACTCCGTGTGCGCGCATGATACCGAAGCTTCTGCAACAACGTTCAAGCTGCACCAAGCTTCTGCAACAACGTTCAAGCTGCACCAAGCTTCTGCAACAACGTTCAAGCCTGCACGCAGCCCACGGAATCTTTTGCAACAATGTTGAACCCTTGTTTGCAACAATGTTTTAAACCCTTATTTGCAACAATTGTTAAACAAATCCTTGCATCGCACAGTCTCTGTTGCAACAATAGGGTCACATGGAATCAGTTGCGACCAATGAGAAATCCTCACTTTGGAGTAAATTATGTTTTCGGTTTCTTTCGGGGAATCGCCGTGTTGGGGTATCTTGGATTGTGTTACCTCGGTGTGAGCTGTGCTGAGCTCATTGTTAGGAGTGACATTTCAATCCACGCGTGTTGGGGAGGGGGAAGGGGGCACACCGTGTGTCCTGAACGCATCAGCCATCACGTTGCGCATGGGTTCCTGGGTCCACCAGGACGTGGACCTTTTGTTCACTACGGCAGCAGGTCCCTGTAAAACACATGCTGCTTCCCCGGGCGGGCCCTGGTCCCAGGAATGTTGGGTAACAGTAAGAGCCCGTAAACCGTTGAGACCACGAATCTGCCCGGACTTGTCAGGCACGATGTATCCTCCGTGGGACCCAGAGTCACACTTCCTGCTCTGGGTAGGAAACTCGTCAGCCGCCGTTCTGGCTCTGCTTGGCACAGAGCACGATCCGGCTTTATGTCTGAATTAGGTTAGGGGCGCCTGGGGGGCTCAGCCGGTGGAGCATCCCACTTGGGCTCAGGTCATGATCTCACGATTCGTGAGTTCGAGCCCCACGTGGGGCTCTGTGCGGACAGCTCGGACCCTGGAACCTGCTTCCAATTCTGTGTCTCGGTCTCTGCCCCCTCTCCCGCTCTGTGTGTGTGTCTCTTTCAAAAAGAAACCTAAAAAACTTGTATTTGAATTGCTTTCTCGTGGCTGCACGGCAAACCTTCCTTCCCGGTCTGGACACACCTTGTCCGGGGGCACGTCTGCGTAAGATCGCACACACATCACGCCTACGTACGCAGCGACAGATGGCGTCTTTGGCCTTTTTCATCTTACAGGGAGACGGGGCGCGGCCGTCCGCGTCCCTGGAGGACTCGAGTCCAGGATCAGACCCCCATCTCAAGGCTCAAACACAACAGACACGCTCACCCCGGAGCCGAGGGGACAACACACGTGTATCGTGTCCGCTGTGCGTCCCCGCGAGTCTGCATGTGAAGAACTGCACGTTTCATCCCAAACTGCGCATGGAATTGGGTGAAGAAACCCTAAGCTCATTCCCTGTGCATTTAGGTAAAGGATCTACAGAAAGGACACTGGAGCCCCTAGTCTTGATCCGGAGCACCTGCACGCACCAGCGACAGGAGTCGCCCAGGACTGAATGTGAAACTCAGACGCCCCCAGACCGGCCAGCACGGTCTCCTGTCCAATTTGGGATTTCGGAACCGGGGGTGAGACACGGTCACCCGGACACCCCTGGCCCCGCTGATCTGCGTCTGCAAATTAACATGATTCAAAATGCAGAGGGAGAGAGAGGTCCAGTCCGGACACGTCTGCTGCACAAACCACAGGAAAGTCAGACAGGGATTCAGGGCCCAGACACTCACTTTTCAGGACGGAGGTTGCCAAGGACGCCTGGAGACCGCGGACCCGACCGGGCTCGGCCGCCCGGGAACAACGTCAGAGAACGTTCCGGAAACAAAGGGGCCCCGACTCAACGTTGAGCTACGGGAACGGGCTTGCGGAACAGGGACGACGTTTATGGTTGTTTGAACCAAAGGTAAGAGCTGTGATGATGTCTGCAGCCAAGACACGAGGTGCAAGACTGAAACGGGGCTGCTCACCCCCAGAGCCAGGGATGCACACGCCAGAGAGGCCCCACGGGGGGCACCCAGCCCGGGCCGCACACGGGGGACGCACGCCTCCTTTGTTCAGGGACCTCGGTCCCCGTGGCCTGCATCCAGCAAGCACGGCTTCCTTCCTGCAGAACACGAATGGGTGTGCGGAGGGGGCACTCTGGCCAGGGACCCGTCTCCCGGGTTGCGGGTCACAGAAGACACGGGAAGCGTCAGGTGCTGGAAATCTCCCCGGTGGCCGGACCAGCGGACCCCACCGACGGCAGCGGGCTGGTGCACCTGTCCGTGGGCTCAGCCCCCCCCGCCCCCAACGCAGCGCCGCCCACCCCCCAGCGGCCTTGGCTCCCCCGGGGGGCTCCGCCGGTCTTTCCCCACATATGGTTTCCTCGGCTCTGGAAAGCCTTCCAAGCCGCCAGCTCAGGTCCCTCGCGTCCCTCTACCTAACGAGATAGAAAGCACATGCCAAAAAAAAAGTTCTCATTCTGAAAAGCTGATATTTTTTCCCATTTATTCTTTGTTTTCCAAAACGACTCAACCATCATTGCATCCCTATACCGTCCAACAAAAAAAAGGAAAAAGCACTGAAATCGAAACCTCAGACAGAGCCGACTTGCGCTCCTCAGGAATGCCCGCACGGTCGTCCTAACCTTCTGAGTGGATTCAAAATGGGGATTTTTTTTGTTTGTTTGTGTTTCTTCCTCTCTCTGCGTTCTGGGAGGCTGGGGTCCGGGGTACGTGAGAAGCTAGGCGAAGGTACGAGTGTGTGAGGGGGTCTTGGACGCAGCAGCAGAAATCAGAGGCCCCTGAAAACCCGGGAAACGGACGCCAGATGTGAGCTGGACACACACACACACACACACACACACACACACACACACCCTTCTGTGTGGATGCAAAACACAACGGGCTCCTTCCAGCCCGGGCGCACACCGGCGGTGGGGGCGGTGGGGGTGGGGATGAGCGGAGAATTTGTTTTAACACTTGAGTACAAATATTTATAAGTTTATTTATATCTCCGTTTGACAAGATGGACATTCATCCTATATGGTTGACAAAATACACTTTGTAACTAGAACTAAATGTGAGAACATTTCTTCTTGCCGACCTGCGCGCACGGCCGGCCAAGCCCTCCGGCGGGTTTCCGCGGCCGCCCCCCAGCCCCGCGGGCCTCAGGACGCCGCCCTGACCCCTTCCTGTGTCCCCAAACACGTCTGTGGGTGTGGACACGGCTCGGACGCAGAACCCGATCCCCGTGGCTGCCGTGAACCCCAGTGGCCCCCCGTAATTTGCGGGGCGCAGGGGGGCAGGGGCCGAAGCAACAGGCTTAAAAAGTATAAAAATAAATGCAAGGCCATGTCAAATTTACACTCCCCATAATTAAAATAGCACATATTTGTGAACTTTCAACCGAAAGGATAAAAAATAAAAGGAAATAAATAACACATCCACATACATCCAAAGTCAAAAAGCAGACACCTTCTGCTCCTCGGAAGCCGACGCAGCCCACTGCCGGGCTCTGGGTTCCAACGATCGCCTTTCAATAAATAGCACGCTCCATCGCTTTGAAACTTGATATTTTCTACATTCCTCGGCTGATTTCTCATTAAATATCAAATTTCAATAAAACATTTATAAATCGCCTCACGTTTTCACGTGTATTGAAAAAAAAAAGTCAGCATATCCCTAAGCTAATTTTTTAATAAATTTTAATAAATTAGGCACCAGGTTTTAAAACTTGTCAACTGAACGGACCTCCCACCCGGCCGCCCCAACCTCTGAAACGTGGGTAAAGGAAGCGGCAAAGTGTCTGAGCGCGCTCCCAGCCTAGGCCACCGGCTCTGCGCCCCGTGGGGGACTCCGGGGAAGGGGCTCTGCTCGCAGGGAAATTAAGGAAGGAGGCGGAAGCCGAGTGTCGGAGCAGACGTGGCCGGCAATTTCCTTCCTTGCGACCAGCAGGGTGGCCGTGAGCTCAGACACCGATGTCCTGTCTTTAAACATCCAGAGGGGCCCCTGCGTGTGGCACAGACCACACACCTCCGAGGCCGCGGACACCGAGGTGCCCAGCTGACATCGGACCGAGCTGTGGGGACGGCCCCCCCCCGCTCCGGGGGACCGGACGGCATTCACGGCTCTGGTGGCCCTCCAGGCCCTTGAGCAAGGGATCCCAATGCACTTGGCTGATGAACTTGGGCACTGGGTCGGAACAGGTGCTCTGGGCCGGGTGGCGTTTCTGGTCATCTATCAGGGAACCCGTGTGGCCCAGAGCGGACCGTGCGGATGCCCGACACGGACAAGAAGCAAAGGACATCTCTGCACCTCGGAACCAGCAGTGACGGAGGCCGGGCGTCTCCAAGGACGCGAGAGCCAGAAACTCCGGAACCTTCCGCAGCAACGTCATTGGCCGCCGTTGCTCAGACACACACACCACCGAGGAAGGAAAAACAGGATTCGTGACAAGGAGCGACAAGAACCACAGAATCCTACAGGAATTCCATTTCACCAAACCGGTCGATTTCTGTCCTGAATGGTCAGAGATGCTTCCGGAGGCCTGACCAACCCGACACGCGGCACGCCACTGCGGGGACACGCAAGCGTCCCCAGCCTGCTCTCCGGGGCACACTCCTCACGCTGCCCACGTGCTGGGTGCCCTGGGCCACCCTTCCCGTCTGTGCCTGCACCGTGCCGCCTTGCCTCTCCTTCTGGGGGCCTGTGTATCAGGCTCACACCTGGCTCACTTTCCACGTTAAAGAAGACAAAAAAAAAAAGAGCAAAAAGAAGGATCAGGTGACCCCCGTCCCACACGTCCTGCGTCCCCAGTACATCCAGACCCGGACGCCCCATTTGAAAGCTACGCGTTTGGCAAGATCAGACCCCGTGTCCTTCTGGTCAGCGGAGGGGGCTCTGTGGCCGAGGGCGTGGCCTGTAAGAGTTCGTTTGCGTAACGTTTTTTTTTTCCTAAGGTTTTTGGAAACACAAGCAAACAGGGATGTGCACACGCGACCGGGAACCTGTGCCAAGTGTTCAGTTTTAGGGTGAACGTCACCGGCTTCAAGAGACTGGAAACGTGCCGTTTGCCCCTGGAAGGAAATTCAAGCTTACGTCCAGGACCTGCTTTCTGGTTTCTTCACAACCGTTTACACACAAAACTGCACACGCCAGGCAACCTGTACGTGGCCGTGAACGTCTGACGTGAGGTGTTGCCAGTGATTTGAAAATACGGACCTGGCTTTCTCCGCCCTGCTCTGTCATTTAAGGGTTTTAGTAAAATTTCAGGGGAAAACAACTTGAAGGGGACTTTTGATTTGTAGAAAGAGTTTTTCAGAAGAGGGAAAAGGGGCCTGTCCAAAGTCCCGGCATTTCGGCCCAGTGACAAGGCCGAAGACGTCCCCTTATGTGGAGGGAAAGGCTTTCTGTCTTGCAAAACGAGAGCAAAGTTCGGGAATCAGGAAGGAGAGCCTGGAAAGAGCAGAACCTCTTCTGCAAACAGAGCGAACAAGGGAGGTTCAGGACGCGCTGCCTGGACGGCCCGTCCGGGCGGAAGGCGGCTTCCGCTGGGCAGGTGAGGAAGGCAGAAACCCAGGCGCACCCTGGAGGTGGACCAGCCCAGCCCTGGTGCGCGGCCCCCACCGGGCACACGCAGCCTCACCGCCCAGAACTCAGGTCCCTCACTGGGGACCCTGAAGGCTTTGGCTAAACCTTTTCCAGAGACTTCCGCATCCCAGGCCAGCAGGTCAACAAGTTCCAATTTGGTGCCTACAGAACGGGGAGGAGACGGAAGGGGTCGGCGGACGCAGGGAGAAACGAAAAGAAAAGAGAAGAAATAAAACCTGGGTCTACGGCTACAAAACGGTATCTGAAAGGTCACTGCCTGGACGACCTCGCTCAGGCTCCCGCCTTCCCAGAAACAGCCCATGCCACCCGCGCCCTGGGCCGCCGGCCGGCCAGGCCCACAGCATGCAGGAGGAGGTAATGCCCACGGGAGTCGCAGCTGACGGGGTCAAGAGTGCACGGCTATTTTTTTTAAATCTATAATATTTACAGTATTGCACTTGACTGCACTTAATTGCATTTCACTAAACTTAATGCTGAATCAGGATGATCCCTTCAAACCACGCGCCCTGTGTCTCTATGCAAGTTATTTGCGTCTGAATTCTGTAAAAGAGCAAAAAACAATTTTCATCGGTTGGGAATCAAATTCTGGAAAAGGTCTGAAGACGCCTGTTCCGGGGAATCCTAAACTCGGCGCTTTGGGGCCAAACGCGCATGAAGACCTTGCTGGTGATTCAAGTCCCCAACAAAAGGGTCCCAGCTTGGGCCAGGCAGATGTACCCCCCCACCACCACCCCACCTTGCGGAGGTCGCCAGACGCGGTTCCTTATTGCTGCAGAGCATGGCCCCTGCCCGGCAGGCCAAAGTCCACATCGAAATCCATACCCGTCCTGAACCTCCTCCGATGAGAAAGCAAGTTCGCGGCAGTGAGTAAAAATGTTGGCATCTTCAGCGGAGACCAGCCCCAGATCTTCTGTTTAATAGACTCTATGATCTTCCAAAGGCGCCTGGGAGGCCGCATGCACAGGGTAGGAAGGCCGCCGGCAGCCCAGGAGCGCACAGGGCGCACAGGAGCGCGTGGAGCGCAGGGCTCCACGCGGCCCAGGGTCCCAGGCGGCAGAGGGCGGGGTGGGCTGAGCGTCACCTGCTTTCTTCCGCACAGTCTCTGCGAGGGTCTCGCGGGGCCGTGAGGTCCCCGGAAGGTCCCCTCTCTAGGCGGGCGGCGGGCCCACCCCGGGTGCCCCGGGCGGGGAGGCCGCCGCAGCAGGACCCGCGCGCGCGCTCCAGG
>NC_043717.1:328964-331754 GCF_006229205.1 Suricata suricatta | reverse complement strand
CCCGGTGCGCCCTGCGGACCGAGGCCCGCGGCCAGCGCGCCCTGACCGACGCGCGGGCTGCGTCAGGTCCGTAAAGCGGACTCGAGGGGGAGCACACGCGGCCGGGCCTGGGGCGTGGGCGCCCGGGCCTCGGCCTAACCTCGGACCGCTGTCCTCCATTTTCCACTTGGCGCCTGTGGACACAGCGACTTGGCCCCACAGCCTAACCGTCTCTCTCCCCCCCTCTCCAAGGGAGGTGTTAAATCTTACGTTAAGTCAGGGAAGTTTGGGCAGAATCCCGCGGCTGTGGGTCCCGCGAAGGGCACCTGCGCCCCAGCCGGGTAAGAGCTTCCCTCCGGGCGCGGCCCCCACTCTGGCCCCTTTTTCACACCAGGAGCGCGACGCTCACAGCCGAATGCACAGCCTGGGGCCTGGGGTGCGCCGCTGAGCAAGGTCTCCGCGTTTCCTGGCCTCTCCCCGCCTCACTGTCACCTACATCCGGCCCGCAGCCCACCAGGGCACCGAGCAAGGCACTTTCTTCCTCCAAAGTTTACAATAGCATGGGTTTGCTGGGGGAGGGGACAGGGCGAAACCTCTGGCAATGGGGTCAACGTTGAGGGTCTAACCCGGACACCTCTCCTTCCCACCTCTAGCGGAGGGACACTTAAACGGCGATCACCCAGGGCCCCGGCGGCGGGGCGGCGCATCCCCGGCCCCTGCGTCTCCCGGTGCTTTCTCTCCACCACGGGCCTCCTGCTGCGGGGCGGGGGCTCCCTCAGGACCCTCCCGAGATCACACCTCTGAAGCCCTGTGTAGACAGCACTGAGGGCCCCTCCCAAAGCCGGCCAGGAACTCTCGAAGGGGAGGACCCGGATCGGGCTGTGGGGATGGGGGCGAGCCACCACGTTTGGTGAGCCAGCCGGACACCAAGTCCTGAGTGTCCCTGACGGCCTCCCTCAAGGCTCCGGAGCACGGGGCGTGGAACCCCAGCTCCCATTTTAAACCCCTTTCCACCTCCGGAAAGCATCGCATTTGCAAAGAAACACTCCATTTCTTCCCGCACCGTAAATCCCGTTTCACGGCGGCCTTGACTCTTAAGTCTGACCCCCGGGGTTGATCCCAGCTGAGAAGCCCAGGGCAGGCTTTGCAAAATCCACAGACTCCTTGCTCCTCCCAGCAGGACCCCTGGACCTCAGGGGTGTCTCCAAGAACCCAAAGGTCCCCCACGCCCCCATTTTGCCCCCATCTTACAAAGACCAGTCTGGGGTCCAGCCCCACACCCACCCCGGGGTCTGTACCGCCAGCAACGCAGAGGAGGGGACGCAGGGCTGGGAAGGAATCCTGCCTGGTTTTCCTCTCATCCTTGAAAGGCCCTGACTGCCTCCTGCCCCCTTCCCGTGGCCCTTCTCCGGGCTCTGCTGCCTTGGCAATGACGGTGAAAGGCGGCAGGCAGGACAGGGACGGGCGTGAGCCCTCGGAGGGCCTGGGGGAGGCACGGAGCTCAGCCCTGGGAGCTGTAGACCTCTGAACTTGGGGGTGGGCCCGAGTCGCACCCAGCCACAGCTGGGTCTCCCTTAAAGCAAACTGCGCATGAATCCTGTAGTCAGGTGTGCCCAGCGGGGCCCAGGGCGAACCCCGAGGTGACACAGGCCGGGCCCTCGCTGGCCCCGGCTGCCAGCGGTCAGGGGCTGTGTCTGAGCCTCGGGCAGCTCGCACCTTCCCTGGCTCAAGGCCACGGAAAGACACCTAGGCCGTCTGCACGCTTTGAAGACCTCGGTCCACAACTCTGCCATTCAGAGATGCAAAGCGTGGGGTCCCAATGACCAGGACAGGACGTGTGGCCGTCCTGGGGGAGGGAGGGGACCAGGTCCTCACACCGAGACCGCCCTGACCTCTTTGAAGGCTGACAACCTGCGGAAGGCGACCCACCGAGGCCCGTGGCCTTTGTAATGAAACACTCGCTCCGCAGCAGTTTCCAGCGGTGCCCCCCGGAAATCCAGCCAGGGTGACGCGTCTGATTGACTGCTGTGGGTAGCCCTGTCGGATCGGACATTCCCCAGGTCGGGACCACCCCGTGCCCAGCTGGGAGAGGCCCCCATAAACCCAGCAGCTCCCCGGATTCAGCAACAGGGGACGTGGCTGGAAAAGCCAGGAAGGAAGGAGGCCCCAGACGCGGAGCAGGGCGGCTGTCCTGTGACAGCCCGCGGTCGCGGCCAGGAGCTTCCCGGATCCTTCAGGCGGCTCCAGACCCTGGCCACCTGCGGGCACGCCAGTGGTTTTAATTTACAGGCCCGCATCGGCCCGGATCGAGCCTCCAGGGTCAAGGCAGGGAAAGTTTTCCCTAAGAGGAACCTGAGCGGCGAGGCTCAGAGGGCGGAAAGGCGAGGTTCCCTCCGCGCCCAGCGGGCGGCCCGTTTCGGAGGCTGTGCGAGCCGCGAGGCGGTGGGCGCTGGAGAGAGGCTGTGCTCTCCCGCCTGAGCGCCTGGGAGCGACAGGCGGGAGGCCGGCGGCCGGACAGGCGCGCACCCAGAGGCCCTACAGGCGACCCCGGCGTCCGGGCACACCCGCCCGATGGACCCCACCCCGGGAAAGTTCCCGCTACGCCGCGGGCTGCAGACGCCCCGGGGAGGCCCCGCTCGCTCGGCGCGCAGACTCCCTTCCTCTCCGGCTGCCTCCGCGCGGGTCCTTTCTTACCAAAAGACTGGCGATGCGCTGCCGGGGCCTCTGCGTCCGCGCGTGGCTGTCAATGCAGTTTGGGGCGCAATGCTGGGTGCCCCGCGGCCCCGGGCCTCCCCGCGCGCCGGGCGAGGG
>NC_043717.1:323699-328864 GCF_006229205.1 Suricata suricatta | reverse complement strand
TCCCAGTTTCTCTCCCTCCTCCCCTCCTCCTCCCCGCAGCCCCCTCCCCAACACTCCAGGGAGGGCAGGCGAGGGGCCGGGTGGGGGGAGCCTCGCCCTCGGGCATCTTGATGAGCGCGGCTGGTGCCCGCGCGGGGCCGGATTAGCCCGGGCGCGGGGGGCGCGGGCGCATGAATTCCTGATGGCCCATCTGGCGAGCCGGGTCTGCGGGGCCTGGGCGCGCGCAGCACGTGCGCCGAGGGGCCGCCCTGCGCGGCCTTGTGCACAACCAGTTAAATTGATTAACGCCTTTGAGGGGTTGGGTGGCAAAAATTCACTTCCATAGACCCGGCCTGCCTGCGAGCTCGGGCCTGGAACCTTCCGTCCGTCCTCACGGTTCCGGGTCCGCGCGGGACAGAGCGCGCCAGGCGGGGAAGCAGAGGGGTCAGCACCCCGGGGCTCTGGGGACTGGTTTTAAATAAATAGAAGGAATCTTGCCAAACGGGGAGGGGGCCAGGAGGAAAAAAATCAATCAACGCGTGCAAACCCCACGCCATCCCGCCCCCCAGTTCACTCACGAAACGAAAGCGCGACCGTGTTGAAGCCACAGTGTTTGACGAAATCTTTGATTTGAAAAAGAACATGGTTTTTGCTGCCAGCCCCTTCCGTTTTTCCACGCGGCTGCGGCGAAATGGCTGATCCTTAGGATGAAACGCAATAGTGAGGCTTTTCCAGGTCCTTCGAGCACAGCCGCAGGGACAGAGGCTGCGGAAGGAGGGACTCCCCAGGCCAGGAGCTCCGCAAACCTGTGCCCCGAGGGACGGAGGGAGGGAGGGCCCGGCCGTCTGGGCGTCTCCGGGCCCAGGCGGCTTTTCCGCCGGCCACCTTTCTGGGGGAGATGGATGGTGCCGCACCCTATAAATTAATGAAAAGATTAAACTTTCGCTGAAGGGGACATCAACTTTTATGTCATCGCCCGGCGTCTCCCTGCCCGGGACCTGTAATATCTCGCCGGCCTTGATGTACTGTTTCTATAAAAATAAATTACTTGTAATTTAATTCTCCACTATTTCTTTGAGCAGTCTATTACCGAGGAGCCCCTCCAGAGGAGGGGCCGGCTGGCCGCACGTTGGTTCTGGGAGCCTGCAGATCAGGAAAAAGCCCTAAAATAAAAGTGGGGGGGGGAAGGGAAGTCAGAGGCTCTCCATCTGGGGGCGGATTAAAATTTAACGACTCTAAATAATAATAAAAACAAACACGGGATGGGAGAAATAATTTCGTCCTGGCCACGGGGAACAAGAACCACAGAATAGGAGAAAAGGGGAAACGGCTCATAAAAATCAATTAGTTAGAACGAATGGGTCAGGGCGCACGGGGCACGGGGGACGCAGGGGGCACAGGGGAGCCCGTGTTATTCCCGTCCCTGGAGCGTTGGGTCAGGCTTTTCGGTACAGCCTGTCCCGCGCCGTTCAAGGATCGAGTTTCAATTTAGCGTGGAAATCTGCCGTAAATAAATTGGGGATCCTATACACACTGGTCCTTATTAACCTTTTATTTTTAGTCGTGTTCGGGAACTCATATGGCCCAGCTGTCAGAGTTATAATCGAAAGTTATGAGACGCCGCGAAGGAGCAGGCGGTAATTTAATTACAACAAATATCTTTGGGTTGATGGTGCAGCGCTAAATTAAATGTCATTATTCACTGTCTGTAATGGAAATCAAAAGGAAATCCGATTACAGCGTTTGTGAAAGAAATCAGTGACTGGTCCTTAATGAAGAAATAAGTGCTTAAGCAGTGTACTGAGCTCACTTAGCATATTCAGGACTAATTCGAATTGATCGTGAATCACCCCAAGACTGATTTATTATCGCTTCACACAGCAGCTAATTCATCACTTTTATTCCTCATAATCTTATTTCCACCCCCTGCCCCCCCCGCTTCTGAACGGAGAGCGGTCTTTCTCTCCGGATTTCACGAGGATTCTATTTTTGAAAAATCCCGTGGAAAGGGGGCAGAATCTGCCGTCTTGGTGCCTCGCTTTGCTGAGTAGGGACCCCTGGGAGAGGGAGGAGCCCGGGCCCGGCCGACGGGTGCAGTCCTACTGGGTCAGGAGCGGGGGAGGCAGCCTGGGGTCCCACAGGGAGAGCAGGGTTGTGACCCGGGCTTTGCACATGGGAGTGAAAGTTAGTGCAGCCCACCTTGGTGGGTGGGTGGGTCGGAGCGCCCATTTTGGGATTGCTTTTCAGGGGAATGTGCTGAAAGGTCCCCGCACTCCAGGTATGTGGCCTGGCGGGTGAGCTTCGGAACCTTCCAGAAAGCCGATTCAAACGGGTGGATAAAAAGCTGCCTTTGAAGAGTCTGGGAAGGAAAAGTGAAGGTTTCTTATCGGCCAGCCTCCCCGGGTTAGCTGGCCTTCCCCAGAGCATGGTCAGGCTCCGCTTGGAGCAGTGCGCACTCCGGGCAGCAGGGCTGAGCCGCCCGGGTGAGATTTCTTTGTGCTAATTATTCTGTGAGGCCCCTGACGCCAACCGGGCTGGTGAGGGCCGCGGGAGGCTGCAGAGAGAGGGAGTCAGGAACAATTAAGTGGCTAAGAATAGGCTGGGAGGCGGGTCCCAGATTTCCTGAGGCACAGCCCGGGGGCCACGGTGTTCCAGACCCTGGGCTGTCTGGGGGGGGGGGGACTCTGAAGGGGAGTGTCCTTTGCACCAAAGTGTTGACATCAGGCCTGCGGATGTAGCTGAACTGGGCAGCGTCCCTCTGATACCCTTTGTCCAACACCCAGACATTGGTTAAGAGAGGCCATGTTTCAGTTACTGGGGTGACCCTGTCTGACAGGGTTCATGAGTCCTTACTGTTAACTGGGACCCTGCCGCCTTCCAAGGAGGGCATGGAAGTTTCTGGACTCAGGGTGTCCGAGTTCCACCAGGGCAGGGACCATGCCTGAAGGTCATTATATGCCTGTACGCCCCCTTTTCCTGGCCTCCAAGGTCTGGAGGAGGGCGGTCCAGGGCTCCCGAGGCTGGCAGAGTGGGCGAGAGGGACCCGCGGATCATGGAAAGTTCTGGAATCCACCCCGCCATGCTAGCGCGCACTGATTCACTTTAAATACATGAACACTTGAGGTTTTCCTCACCGTGGGGCACAGGCCGGGCCTGGAAGTGAGTTTGGGAATTCGAAGCTCTAGGTAGCCAGTTATGGGGGAGGGGGCGGCTGGGGGGCAGGGGCCCCACCGAGCGCGCCACTGTCCGCCCACCTTCTGGGGGGAGAGAGGCCGCGGCTCACGGGGCCGCGCGCGTCCCTGTGCTCTGTCCGCAGGTTTGGTTCCAGAACCGGAGAGCTAAGTGCCGGAAGCAAGAGAACCAGATGCACAAAGGTGAGCGCGCGGGTGGGGAGCGCGCGCATTCGGGCCGCGGCGCCCACCGACCCGGCGGTCTTGACGCTCCTTCTCCTTGCCTTGCAGGCGTCATCCTGGGCACGGCCAGCCACCTGGACGCCTGCAGGGTGGCGCCCTACGTGAACATGGGCGCCCTGCGCATGCCTTTCCAACAGGTAGGCCGTCTGCATTCCTTCTGAGCCGCGCGGGGGCCGCCGCCTCCCCGCCTCCTGGGCGTCCCGCCCCCGCGCAAGAAAGGCTCCCGCTTTTACAAGGGGGCATTTATAGAGCCGTTGGCACGTATTAAAATCACGCTGTAAAACTCCCGACAGTCACCTTGGGGAGGGCCGGGGCGTAAACCCAAACACAATTTTACAAAAATCAAATCGGAGTGGAAAAAAAAATCCCACCCACCCAGGCGGCCTGGCTGGGGGCGAGGCCCCGCGTCTGCACACGACCCCCCACCTCGCCTACCCAACGCCTCAAGTGAGGTGTCTGCGCCCCCCACCCCGCCCCCCACCGGACCTGGGCCTCCCTCCGCGCCCCAGAGCTGGCGTCTCTGGGCTCAGCTCCAAGCGGAGTAGGAGGCCCCGGCGCTGAGGGCTGCCTGGTGTGGGCGCCTAGGGTTTCGGGAGACCCCAAAGGGGGCCTTCTGCCTGGGAGCAGCCACTGCGGTGTTGGGACCTGCGTGGGGGCGGGGGAGGAGCGCCCAGGGCGAGAGCTCTCCACGCGCTCCTGGGCTCCCCCAGCGCCAGCGCAGGACCTGGGGGCGCGCCCACGGGACCCCACCTGCGGGGGAAAGGGTGAGCGCACGGTCTGGCGACGCAGGGTGCTGTGGGCAGAGCCGTGGCGTGGCCTCCACGCGCGCCCCACGCCTTTGCTCCGAGGAGCAGGCCGGGGGGGGGGGGTTACATTTGGACCTGTGTTTGCTACGGCCCTCTGCGGGTCGCCTGGCGGGAGGGTGGAGGTGTCCCGGGCTCAGTACACAGATGCCCGGGACAGAGAGCGGGCCTGGAGCCCTGAGCCTTCGGGTGCCCAGACGGGCCGCGCCTGTGCTGGGTCGGGGCCTGCGCCCGTCTTGGTCAGCCTCACCCACTCGGCGCTTGGGCCCACGTCCCGCCCCCGGGAGGGTGGTCTCCGCACCACGGGACCTGCTGCCCAGACCGGCGTCCGCCCTGAGGCCGTGATGAAATTAGGCTGTTGGAGCGCGGGGCAGGGCGGGTTAGTCAGAGGAGGCCAGCGCCCCACGGTCCGGACGCCGAGTCAGGGACACGTCACAAGTTCAGAGAAGTTGAGGTTCTCGTGAGGAGGGGACCAGCGGCAGACCGCCCGAGGCCAGGGGCGTGGGCGCCCCGGGGGGTGGGGGCGCCGGGCTCCGTTCCCATTGTCCAGCTCATCCCCCGCGGACACGCGTGCCCAGAGGACAGCTGCGACCCCCTGGCTGACGGGGAGGGGGGAACTACGCCTCCCCATAAAGGGACGCCCCAGGGTCTCCCGCGCAGGGTCCGTCGCGTCCCGCGCGTGCTCACTGCGCCGTCTTCCCGCCCAGGTCCAGGCACAGCTGCAGCTGGAAGGCGTAGCGCACGCGCACCCGCACCTGCACCCGCACCTGGCGGCGCACGCGCCCTACCTGATGTTCCCGCCGCCGCCCTTCGGCCTGCCCATCGCGTCCCTGGCCGAGTCGGCCTCCGCCGCCGCCGTCGTGGCCGCCGCCGCCAAGAGTAACAGCAAAAACTCCAGCATCGCCGACCTGCGGCTCAAGGCGCGCAAGCACGCCGAGGCCCTGGGGCTCTGACCCGCCGCCCGCCCCGC
>NC_043717.1:322096-323599 GCF_006229205.1 Suricata suricatta | reverse complement strand
GAGACAGCGCGCGCGCGGGCAGGCGCAGGGCCGGCGCCCGGGACAGGTACCCACATGCCCTCAGTGGCCGGCGGAAACCGGACTCCAGGAGGACTGGACGGAGGGCCTGGAGGCCCGGCCGGCCCCGCGCCCCCGCAACGCGTCTGCAAAGGAGGGATGGGTGCCTGGAGACGCGGAGACGCCAAGGGCGCCCTGGGCGCCGGGGACGAGCGGGTCTCACGGACCACAATCGAGTGCGAGTCGGAGGCAGACGCGGTGGAATTTCGGGCCGCTGCAGCCGGTGCGCGCGGTGTGGCCGGGACACGGGTTGAGGACCGCGACAGGGCCACGAAGGGGCCCGCGGCCACCCAGACGAGGACGCCGGCACCCCGGCGGTGGAGGCGACGAATGGCGGCTCGCAGGCCGCGGAGGCTGGGCCGGCGCGGCAGAGGCCGGGGACCGGGACGTCTCCGGAGCGCGGGGGTCCCCACTCGAGAAACCCGCGCGGCGTGGGAAGCTCTGGTTTGTACCCGGCGGCCCCTGGGGCGCGCGTCAGCCTAGCGCGGCCGGGCCCGGGCCGCCTTCTCCGGAGCCCTGCCCTGGACCTGGAGCCTGGGGTGGTCGCGTGGGGGGCACCGCGTGTCTGTGTGGCTGTGCCACGGGGTCCGCGCCCGCGCCTTCCCACGCCCCTTCCCCGCGGGCTCGGGACCAGCCGCTTTGTCAAGGGCAACACGACAGCATTTTGGAATCCCGGAAGCCACACGTGTCCTGTGCGCACAACTCTGTCTGCAAATAAAGTTGGCTTTGCCCTCTTCCCTCTTTTATGTGAGCATCCCCCTCCCCCAAGCCAACCCGGACCCCTCCCTGCCCCTCCCCCACGCAGGAGTGCGGGCCAGGCTGGAGGGCGGCCTGGTGCTGGTGGGTCTTGGGGGAGCTCCGTGCGCACGGGCCGAGGCGGCCCCCGCGCGCGCAGGCTTGGTAACCAGGGCCCGGATCGGGGCCACCCCGGCGGTGCCCGGGGTTCCCGCAGCCCCGCAGCGCTCTCCTCCGGCCGGAAGGAGACGGAGCGGATTCTCCGCGGCTGGTGCGGCCTGTGTCCTGGCACTCGGGGTTCGTTGGGGGGGGGGGCTCGATCCGGGAGGGGCCGGCCTGTCCTGCCCGCCCGACGGGGACAGGAGGAGGAGCGGACGGAGACGCAGGGGCTGCGCTTCCGAGAGACCCTCCTCTGTCCCTCCTCCTTCCCTCCTTCCTTCTTCCCTCCTTCCGTCCTTGGATCTCTCTCTCTCCTTCCCTCCTTCCGTTCCCTCTCTCTTCCTTTCTTCCCTCCCTCATTCTCTCCCTCCTTCCTTTTCCTTTCCTTCCCTCCCTCCTTCCATCTCTCCTTCCCTCCTTCTTTTTCCTTTCCTCCCTCGTTCTTTTCCTCTCCTTTCTGCTTTCCCTCCCTCCCGTTTTCCGCGTCTCCCTTCTCCCCTCCGTCGCCCCGCGTCACCCTCTCCCCTCGCCCTGCAGCCTCCTCGGGGAGCC
>NC_043717.1:320435-321996 GCF_006229205.1 Suricata suricatta | reverse complement strand
GAGCAGGGGGTGCGCGGGGCGCGCGCGGGTGAGGGCGCGGGGCGGCCCGCGGGTTGACGGCGCTTTGCCGGGCTGAGTCCCTACCCTCGCCCCTGGCGCCCTGCGGGGAGCGGCTCCCGCTCCGACCCGGGGCTGGAGACACCCCCAGCCCCCTCCCCTCCAGGCGGGAGGCGCAGTCAGGGCGGAGGAGACCAGAGGAGGCCGGCAGAGGCGGGGACAGCTTGGGGAGGACGGTCGGGTCCACGGCCACTTTCTCCAGCTGGGGAGGGAGGCAACCTTCCTTCTGTGCGCATCTCAGCCCCCACCAGCCGCAGGCACCTGGGGGTACGAGTCTGGGCCCCCTCTTCCCAGAATCCTCCAGAGTCCAGAGGGCCGTGCCAGGCCCGAGATTCCTCTGCAAGGGAGGGGGGCTTGAGGCCCAGGACGCCTGGCAGGGCTGCCCTCTCTCCTGGCCTCAGGCCCCGCCCCGACCTGCCCTGCCGGTGGTCCTGCCCCGCCCAGGGTCTCCCAGCCTCCGTGAATCTCCCAGCAGCACCCCACAGGGACTCTGGGGAGACAGAATCCTCAAAACTCAGAAAAACCCAGCCCCCAGCCCCTCTGCACCCCACTTGTCCTTCCCACCCCCTGCGCACGGATGGCTTTGAAATGAACTCTTCGGGAAGGAAGTGGAGTCCAGTCCGGGCCGCTTTGCTCCAGCAGGAAGGCCTGGCCTGATCCGGAGGCCGCGGGCGGGGCGGGCCTCGCCTTCTCACGGAGGCAACCTTTCCCTTGCTGCCAGCAAAGCGGCAACGTCCTCCTCCAACCGTTGGGGACGGAGGCGTGTGGGGTCCCCAAAGCCCCCCTCCCCACACGTTCCCTTCAAAGACAGAGACCGGAAGCCAGCTCTGGGCCCTGTGAGGCTTCGTAGTTTCGCCAATGAGGTTTTGCAGCGCATATTTGTACTAATTCAAGACAGTGCCCGAGGCCGCGGGGTGGACACAGTTCATAAAACGTCCTGTTCCCATTTCCGCTCCGACGGCAGGCCGGAGGGGGGGCGCCGAGCCTCCGGGGCCGCCGGGGCCTCCGCGTGAGGGCTGGGACCGTCGGGAGCTCCAAGCCCCGCTCTCGGAAAGAAGGGCCAGCAGACAGAGGGCAGAGGACGCAGTTCTAAATGCTCAACGTCTCTCCTGAGAATGTGCATACTTTCGTGTCTCAAATGCATTTTCCCCCAACTCTTCAACAACGAACAGGTTTCAGGGGAAGTTTGTGGATAGAAATGAAAGCATATCTCCTTCCTAAAAACACCAGCCAAAAGCAAATGAAAAAAAAAAGAATTTGTTGGGGAGCGCGGAGGGCGGGGCGGAGGGCGGGGGGGGGGGGCGGGGGGAGCCGAAGACGGGATCTGGTTTGCGGAAGAATACAAGTTGGCCGGTGCAGGGTAACCGGGGCCGGGGCACAGCGCAGCCTGGGGAGGTCACCCGCCGCCCGGCCGCTGTTCCCTGCTGTTCCGGCTCCTGGAAACAACACGCAACAGAAGGAAATCAAAGTGCCTCGGGCTCCTGCGGAGGACACGGGCGGGGCA
>NC_043717.1:311802-320335 GCF_006229205.1 Suricata suricatta | reverse complement strand
GGGGAGCCGAAGACGGGATCTGGTTTGCGGAAGAATACAAGTTGGCCGGTGCAGGGTAACCGGGGCCGGGGCACAGCGCAGCCTGGGGAGGTCACCCGCCGCCCGGCCGCTGTTCCCTGCTGTTCCGGCTCCTGGAAACAACACGCAACAGAAGGAAATCAAAGTGCCTCGGGCTCCTGCGGAGGACACGGGCGGGGCAGCGGAGAGGGGGGGCAGCATTGCTCACACGCCCCGTGCACCTTGGGGGCGCCCTGCGGGCTCTTGTTCCCAGCCGTGGGCCGCCCACGCCAGCCGCCCGGTCCAGACCTTAGTCAGGTGCCCCCAGGATACCGGTGCCCGGCGAGGGTCCGGGCTCCCCCTGCCCGGCTCACTGGTCCAAGAAACGGGGGCCCACACATCCACTCTAACGGGGTCAGGCCTGCGGGGCTCTGCAGACCCCGCCCCCAGGGGAGGCCTGCAGGAGGGGGTGCAATGCTCCACCGCCGAGGTCACCCGGCTAGAGTCCTTCAGGCCAGCCTGGCAGGCTCCCAGGGGCCGCCCTGGACACACCGGCCTTGCCCGCGGAGCCCTACGGCCTCCCTGCCCACAGCACGCAGGGCTCGCTGGTCGTGAAGGTTTTCTCGTCCCCAGCCGCAAAACCAAAAAGGGCCCGAAGGCTTCTGAGCTGCTGCAGGCGCTGGGGACCCCCCCTGCGGGACGCACTGGGGTTAAGCGTCTCCGGCCAGGCCCTCCCGCCCGGGCTGTGCCCCGGGAAACGTAGGCAGAGAGACTGTGGACACAGACTGCCCGGCCGTGTGCCAACCCGGCCCCGTCTGGGCCCTGCCCGGTGCCGACGGACGCGGGGGCCCGGGCCTGGGACGCCGGCAGTTTTCGATTGCACAGAAGGACCTTTCTGTGTGTGAAATAGGTAAATTGTGAAGGGCTCTCTCCTGCATTCTTACCGTCACCACGCCGGGGAAGGGGGTCATGAATATTCAACGAGTTAGGATTTCGTTTCCTTAATTCCTGAAAGATGCGACTCGAAGGGGTCACCTACAGCCCGGGATGCACGGCTCATCCTGACCGGAGGGCGGAGGGCGTTCACCCCAAGCCAAACTTGGTGCCCTCAGCTCTGAATTGCCTGGGCGGCCTCGCTGAGCGTGGGACCCCTCCCCTCCGGGGGGGGGGGCAGGTCCAGAGGGTCGTCCCCACACCCAGTCACCTGGGGACCCCCAGGGTCCGCCTCGGTCCCCAGGACGCTGGGGGAGGCGTATTCCAAGGAATGCGTCTCCCGCCTGCGCCCGCCCGTAATCCGGAAGACGAGGTCTGTTAATAATAAGGAGGGAGGGGGTGTTAATGATTTTCGCTGAAGAGCCAGGCTTGTTAACAAAAACGAACCCTCCCCACACATTAAATATGTATCAGGATCGATCGCAGGGTTTCACAGATGTCCCAACACATTTCATGGAGGGGCTCCTCCCCCCCCACCTTTCAAATTTAGAAACTCGCGTTGCTGAGCCCTCCCGAACTGTTCATTGATGTACACAAACATCCGTGTCGTCCATGCAGCGCTAATAGATTTTCAGGACCGTGGGCCCTGGTGCCGGGCTTCTGAATGGCGGGGGTTGATCCCGGCCACACGGACGGTTGGAATAAGAAGGTTCGCTCTCTCCTCTGCAGACGGGAGGGCCCACCCGGAAAAAGTCCTCCACTGCTGGGATTTGTGTGTGTGTGTGTGTGTGTGTGTGTGTTTTCTACGGCTCTCACATTTCTGCAAACCCCCAGGATCTATGGTGCGGGGGATGGGGTCCTAAAACAGCCCTCGGTGCAAAAATGCACGCTTCCGAGGAAATGCCGCTTGCTTTCGGTGGGATTTTCTTTTCCTTCTTGCTTTCCTTCTTTTTTTTTTTTTTAACGTTCTCACCACGTACTTTGGAACATATGGTGGGCATTAAAACGCTTTGCTTTCAGATTTAACCACGGGACCGTCGCTCTACGTTTTATTTAAGAAAAACATTATTTTTGCAGGGCGCGAAGCAGTTTGCCACAAAGCACATCTGAAGAGCTGTTTTCGCTGCAACACAAACAATGGGCGACTCTGCAATGAATACATTAGGCGCCGCGGTCTGCAGTTTCTGGTAATTAATGTTCCAGGGGTGGATCTTACGCGTGTATTTTGATTTTCGCTCTCCTTCCTGGCTCTGAGGCTCCGAGAGGAGACCGGGCAGAGCCCGACAGGTCCGACCCGACCCGACCTGGTGCCCCAGCCCCATCTTTGGCGTTTTCGGTGCAATTTCAAAATGCAGATGAAAGGAAAAGATGCCCGTCCTGCACGCAGAGGTGGAGACGGTTTTGTCGGAGGACAGCGGCCCCTGGGCCGGGACCTGCGCGGGGAGTTAGGCAGGCCTGGTGGCGTTGCGGGGACGGTGGGTCCCGGGTGTGCCGGGGGCACACGCCGAGTGCACAGGGCGCTGTCCCGGCGGGTCCTGCAGGGCCGATGCCCGTGCACCGCCTGCGCCCCGGCTCAGGCTCCGGGGACGAGGTCTGTGGCCGCGTCTGCCCAAGAGCCAGGGCCCGGAACGGCGTCTGCCTGTCCGCAGTGTGTGAGGCTTTCCACACCCCGCCCGGGTCCCCGGCTCCCAGGGCGACCGGCTCATCCGCCGCTGGGACCCGCGCTCAGGGCGGCCTCTAGAAGGGGCCCGGGAGAGGGACTCCCCCCGCGGGAAGCCAAGCATTAATTAATTGGCCGATTCGTGCCGGAGAAAGGCCCCTCTGTCCTCCACCTCCAGAGCTTTTCCCTGAAACCGCCACCCCCCCCCTCCCCAAGCAGGCCCAAGTTCAAGTGCCAAGGGCACCTTCCAGAAAGACAGCTCGTGCATGCGCGGAGCCGCGGGCACGCGGGGGACCCCCCAGGATAGCTTGGGGCCTACCTTCGCGTTCTGGAAACCCCGGGGCCCCTGGGGCCCTAACCCCCTCCCTCCTCCTGCGCACAACAGTACTGAATCTAAGGGGGTCACCTGCCTCGTGGGGCCGGGCACCCCGCCCCCGCACTGCCCCCGAAGCTCAGGGTCCGACGCTGGACGGGCATTTCTCGCCGTTTGGGGGGGCAGCGCCCAGGGGAATCTCCTTCCCTCCCCGTGAGGGGCTCGCTCCGGAGGGCCTCGGTGGGGAGGGCCGGGTGCTGCCTGCTCCCCGCGCCCCACCCCCACTAACCAAGCGTCAGGCTGGCGGCCCAGGCTCGTCTCCAGGGGCGCAGGGCTGTGCGCTCTGCCCCGCGGGACATGGGGGCCATGGCGGCGGCGGCGCGGGCGGGGGAACGGGGTCTCCAGGCCGGGAGACGGCAAAGGCAGGCTCGTGGGGGCGTGGGGGTCCCCGCGCCGCGCGGCTAATTGGGGAGCAGAGGCGCAGGCCGCCGAGTGCGGGGCAGGGGCCCCGGGGCGAGGGGGAGGGACGCGCCGCTCCCGCCGGATGGCCCTTCCACCAGCCGCTCAGCCTCCTGGCCTGAGGCGAAGCTTGGGGCGAGACCCCGCTGGACGCCCGCCAGGAGCCCACCCGGCGCTCTCTCCGCCCCCTCCTGGCCCGGGGCCGCCGCGCGGGGGAGGGGCGCGCAGGGCTGGGGGAAGCGAGCGCCTGCCGCCCGCCTGTCCACAGACTGGGGTGGGGGGAGGGGCACCGGTCTGTCCAAAGGCCAAAGACACGGGTTCGGGAAGGGGGCACTGGCCTCTCCAAAGATAGGGGTGGGGGGAAGGGGGCCACCGGTCTCTCCTTTGGCCTTGGGCCTGAGGCCGGAAGGACGCAGGTTTAGGTGCAGCAGATTCCCAGGCGCTGGCGGGATCTGGGGCTGCAGAGCCCCCCCCCACTCCCCACTTTTGAGATGTCCGTGTCCCGCAGGGGCAGACCTGGGGTGTGGTGAGGACCCAAAGGCAGCTTCTGTCCTGGGAGGTGAGGAGGGGCTCCCCAGGGCAGGCAGGGGGAAGGGCGGGGAGGGCTCCACACCCAACCCCTGTCTTCAGGGCACAGGTGCCTGCCGCTGGCCTGCCTCTGGGCGCGTCCCCGGAATTGGAAAGGCTGCTCCGAACAGGTCAGGAGGGGGCTTGGGGCGGGGGAGCTCATCAGTGCAGCTGAGAGGCCAGGGCTGTCTCCTCCGTGACACCAACTCGAGGGTCCCCACACCAGCGCCCCGCCCTGGGCAGCAGGGACGCGGGGTCTCCAGGGAGCATTCTATTTCTGCAGTGCTGCGCCTTCACTCTGCAGCTGTGGTCAGGGTGACATCAGTCTCCCAGAATCAGGGACACATCAGTCCTTCCCGAGGACCAGGCCCCGTTCGCCCGCTTCAGAGCTCTGGTAGACAACACGGGGGTGGAGGGGTGCCCCTCCCCCCCCTCCCCAGAGATGCCCACACCCCCATGTCTGGAGGCTGGAATCACGAGTCCTCACTTGGTAAAAGGGCCTTTGCATTTGTGATGAAACCAGGGTCCCTGAGAAGGAGCCGTGATCCCAGATGATCTGGGTGGGTGGGTCCAGTCTCATCACGGGGGCCATCAAAAAGCAGAGAACTTTCGGGACCCCTGGGGGCTCAGTCGGTTAAGCATCTGACTCTTGGTTCCGACTCAGGGCATGATCTCGCGGTTCGTGAGTTCGAGCCCCGCGTCGGGCTCTGCGCGGACAGCTCAGAGCCTGCTTGAGATTCTGTCCCTCTCTGTCTGCCCCTCCTCCATTCTCTCTGTCTCTCAAAGTAAATACACTTTAAACATTTTTAAAAAGAAAGCAGAGAACTTTGAAATTCCAAGTGGGACACAGATGATGCATGCTGTTGTTCAAGAGACCCTCCTGGAAACGGAATGGAGGTGAATTTCAAGAGCACGCACCAGCCCTGGCCAAACACCCTCCAGAAGAGAGGTCTCTCCTACAATCCCCCAAAACTGCCTTTGGCCGAAAACCCTAAAGGAGTCTTGAAACCAGATCTTTCCTCAAAGCCCCTGAGAGGAGCCCGCCGCACGGCCGACCCCTTGAGTGTAGCCTTGGAAAGCCGGGACCAGAGGACCCACCTTGTGCCTGGGCTTCGGACCCCGGACCCCGCACAGCCGCGGAAGCGTGAAGGGTACAGTTCCAAAGGGATCCGTGCGCTCATCCAACGTGGCAGGTGCACAGGTAAGTTAGGCACATTCTGTATTCCCGTGGGGCTCACCGTTTATGGGGGACACGGGACAGTAAACAGAGACATGAATTCTAACATCAGGTAGAATCTCACGGACATCAAAAGAGGTACCTCGGAAGTCTCGGAGTCAGAAATGTCCGGGTTGGGGGACGGGGTCAAGGGAGGTGATGTTTTCTGAAACAGGAAGGTCTGTGCGGACGACATTCTAAGCACACACAACACGGGGAAAGACAGGAGGCTGACGTCAACCAGGCCTGTCGAGAAATCGCAGGAGGAGGGAATAGAAGGCACACAGGAGACGGTCTGGGAGGCGCTGGGCTCCCAACCACTGGCGGTACAGCCATTTCCAACATGGCGGAGGACGCGGAAGGAGCTTCCGGAGGCCAGATGTTGCCTGTTCGTGCGGGGACACCCACTCACCCTCTGACACGCCGGCCGGCCCGTTGGGTTGGTGAGTCTGCGCTCGGGAAGCAAGAACACGTAGAGACATCTCGTGCATTTGGGAATCGCCAGGAGACGCTGTTGGACTGGAGGACATTCACCCACGTGTAGAAGGGCGTGGAGACAGGGAAGGCCCCTCCCCCGAGCCCGAGTCCCTGTAGCAGCAGGTTGGGCAAAGGGTCAGCATGTAGGAAAGCGGAGAAACTGAGAGGCAATGGTCTTTGAGGTTGGGGTGGGGGGTGGGGAACAAGGCAGGAAGGCCGTGGAACAAAATATCTGGCAAAGGGAGAAATTCCAAGTCAACATTAGAAGGATAGCAAGTCAGGGGCGTCCCGGGGGCTCATTCGGTTAAGCCTCCATCCTTGATTTCACCTCCGGTCATGTTGTCTAAGTCTGGCTCTGCGCTAACAGCACAGAGCATGCTTGGTTCTGTCTCCCTCCCTCCCTCTCTCTCCCTCTCCGTCCCTCCCCTGCACTCACATAAGCACATGTGCTCTCTCTCTGAATAAATAATAAACAGTAAAGAAGAAAGTAGGCTACCGAGGGACTATTATCCACATTGCTAAAGCTAACACAAGACAAAATAGAAGACACCAGTAGTCTGTTCTATGTCACACAGAGGTGGCACTTGTGATGGACGGTCTGACCTCGCTGGGCTCACGCTGCCCACTGAGTTCTGCTACGCAGGAGAAACAAGGACTCCGTCACAAACCCTGTCAGCGCTGAAACGGATGGGGGCCGCCCGTTCCTAACTCATTCCGTGAGCCTTGAATCACTCGCATACCAAAGCCAGACACAGACTCCAAGAAAGGAGAATTATAGACCAATATCTCCCAGGAACATCAACCTAGAAATTTCTTTTTTTTACGTTTTTTATTTTTATTTATGTATGGGACACCTGGGTGGCTCAGTCAGTTAAGTGTCCGGCTTCGGCTCAGGTCATGATGTCACAGTTCATGGGTTCAAGCCCCGCGTCGGGCTCTGTGCTGACAGCTAGCTCAGAGCCTGGAGCCTGCTTCCGATTCTGTGTCTCCCTCTCTCTCTGACCCTCCCCCTCTCATGCTCTGTCTCTCTCTGTCTCTCAAAAATAAATAAAAAATATTTTTAAAAAATAAAAAAATTTTAAAAATTATGTATTATTTATTTTTGAGAAAGACAGAGTGCGAGCAGAGGAGGGACAGAGACAGAGAGAGAACCCCAAGCAGGCTCCGAGCTGTCAGCACAGAACCCCCTGTGACGCTCAAACTCACGAACCATGAGATCATGACCGGAGCTGAAATCAAGATGTTTAACCGACTGAGCCACCCAGGCACTCCAAACACAGAAATTCTTAACAGATTATTAGCAACCTGAGTCCAAATGTATAGATATCAATATTAAAAGAATCACGCGCCGTGGCCAAGAGGGCTGAGTCCCTGAAAGTCAAGGTTGAACTGACATTTCCAAGTCAGCCAGTGCAATCAATCCCCATGGCTTATAACATGAGGTGCCGGGAAGTCACAGAGAATAAAAGGGTGTGTCTTCATGGATATGGGGGATTGAGGGGTCCCCGGAGCTGCTGAGACTCCTGTTTGTGCAGGAAGGTGTGCAGGTCGGGACACAGGGGCTTCAGCTCCAACCTTTTCCAACTCAATCCCCGGTCCATGGCCAACGTCTTGAAGACCTCTGGCCAGATGCTCTTTCCCGGGTGCCCAACACCAGCAGACCAGTTTGCAAATCTCACGACACCTGTTGCAAACTTATCCCCCAAAGGCACGCGGGGGCCCCTTGGCTCCGAAGCTTTCTCTCCGCTTGCAAATTAAGAGCCAAGCCTTCCAAGAGGAAGCGTGTGCTGACTGCGTACATTTTCAGAATGATTCTCCCCCTCATTTGGAGAAGGGGAGATGGGCCCTGAAGCTAGAGGCGACCTTGCCAGGGCCACGCGGGAGGTGGCAGAGACCCTGGTGGGGTTCTCTGACCCGGCGGGACTCTGTGACTCAGCCGCACGTCAGGTTACAACATGAGGAAATGAACGCAGTATCGGGAGGTCTGCTTAAGAGAAGACGCGGACGGCACCCATCGGTAAATCCCACATGGGGAGCGTTTTAAATGATTGTCAAACAACAAACATACTTTGGGAATCCGAACTCTTGATGCACAAAGGGATTCTTAGCCTTGCTTTCTCCTGTTGTGTCCACACAGCCGTCCTAGTTTTTCTGCTCTTGGACTTGACGTCATAATTGAGTCCAAAGAGGCTCCAGTCATAAGCAACAGGTGCTCTGGAGGCAGAGTTGGCCCCGGGCCCCCCCTATTTTTAAATTCACCACAAAGTCACCATGAAGGTCGCGGTCCGTGAGCGGAGTGGCCGGTGCCGCTAAGGGACAACGGGGAGCTGGGTTCGGTTGTCTGAGCCAGGGGCATTGATGACCTTGAGCTTTGACGACCTCTTTCAAGTCACCGTGTCCACGCACCGTGTCCACGCCCCCTCCAACCCACTTCCTCCACCTTCTGGAAGAGACAGCCTCCCGTGTTTTTCCTTCATACCTTCCGGATTCCCTGCAAGGTGCTTTGCTTCTAGGTGAGTTGAGAAAGTTCTGGATCTCTAGAGAACTCTGTGGCAGGGACCAGGTGCCCCACGTTGGCAGCTTGAACAGCTGCATTTCATGTCCTGAGCAGAATTCCTCCTCAAGTCCTTTCTTCTCCAGCAGCAGCGAGCCATCTTGCCTCCTGCCTACATGCCCTTCCCTTTTTTTAAAGAGTTTTATGTTTTTTACTTTATTTTAGAGAAAGAGAGAAAACACAAGCAAGGGAGAGGGACAGGTGGACATAGAGGACGTTAAGCAGAGTCCATGGTCAGCAAGGAGTCCAACCTGGGGCTCGATTCCATGACGGTGGCATTATGACCTGGACAGATCTAGACGGACACATGGATGGATGGATGGAGACAGACACAGAGATGAGGGATGGGTAGATAGA
>NC_043717.1:305554-311702 GCF_006229205.1 Suricata suricatta | reverse complement strand
GTGCCTGCGGATCGCGTCCGGTAAATGACAGTACATCTCGTGTCCCGAGCACGTGCTCCGTCTCGTGTGCCCCGTGGACGCCCATTACACTCAGGATCCCAGGTCTTCGGAACAAGCCCTGAGGGGACCTGTAATTATTCGCACTTGGCAGAAGGGAAACAGCAGGGTCATCTAG
Source organism: Suricata suricatta (assembly GCF_006229205.1). Classification (NCBI taxonomy): domain Eukaryota; kingdom Metazoa; phylum Chordata; class Mammalia; order Carnivora; family Herpestidae; genus Suricata; species Suricata suricatta. Next base: position 311,527 of record NC_043717.1, on the reverse strand, counting down.
TCAAGTACCCGGGTCTGGAGAGGCACTCCCAGGAGAGATGGTCCGGGCAGCGTTTCTGTGGGTTCCAGAAGCATCTGCTGCCCCTGCCCGTGGTGCACAGAGGCGGCAGCCGTGGGCTGGAAACCGGAGAAAGAGCTGTGCGATGGGTGTCTGTGTGAGTTATGACCTGCTTTTTAGACCCCCCTCAGTCTCTCCGAGCCCAGCATATCCAGGGTCGTGTGCAAACATACGTGACGCAGACCTGGCAGGGTGGGGGCGGTCCCCAGCTGCCCAGGCGCACCGGGCACGGCTCTCGGTACGTAAACTGCGTCTGGGTCCATTCGTCCGGAGCCCGGGTGCCATCCTGGAGAAGACGCCGGAGTGCGGGAAGCACGGAGAAGTCAGAACCATCCCCTCCCCCACCCGATTTCAAAACCCCCCTCCGCTGCCTTCCTCCCTAAAAAAAAAAAAAAAAGAAAGAACTTCCAAAACAATCATTTTAAGAGGGATCTATTTTTGTTTGCATATGAAATTCTGTTTAAAAAATGCCACAGGCAGAAAACCGAGCTGCACGTTAGGCTGAATGACACCACAAGGGATGCGGTCTCGTTAGGATGGGTAATTGCTGTAATTTTTTCCTTCGTTTTGTGACTCTTTGGCAGGCGCTCCGCCGCCCCCGACGCGGGTCCCGGGCACCTTGGTAACGTCCGCGGTGACAGTTGGGGATGAAGAGGCCGCAGCTCGGGGGTGACATAAATGTTCCCCGTGGGTCGGACGACTAGATTCGGGGCCGCGGCGCGGCGGCCGGGGCTTCCTTCGCGGTGCAGGGCGCCGGGGGCTGTCTCTGGCCATAAATCAAACTCCTCCCCCCCCCCCAACGTTTGGCTTTTCTGAAGCCTGGAAATGGGGACAGCCACCGAGAAAAGTGTCACCTACGGAGAAAGTAACGCTGCTGTGCTACTGTTTCTCCCAGGCGTTTTCCTGTAAACTGCAGATGCTAGAGCGGTAGACGGGCCGCGTTCCACGGGGCAGCCCGAGGGCCAGTCTCCGGGCGTCCTGCCTACGAGGACTCTCCAGTGAACAACATTTCACTTGCAGACTGCAGGGTCACCGCCCCAGACCCCGAGCTGGCCACACGCTATGAGCCCGTTTGCCTTTCCGGCCCCCAAATCCGTGGGGACCTTGTAGATGCCTTTCTCTCTCCATGGGCGTGAAAATGTGCAGTTGGTCTGTGATCCGGGCACAGGACTTGTGAGCGTTGTGTTTACGCAGAGAGACGTGCAGACCTTGTCATATGCCCGTCTTTCCCGCCGCACCTCACCGTGCACAGGGCCGCCCACGGAGCCTCTCGCACTTTTCCCTTTAAGAGAAAATATTAACCCTCCCCATCGGTCAACGGAAAAGGGCCTGGGAATGTGGTTTCCACGGGGTGGACGGCCCCAGTGCTCGTGAACTCAGGGCTTGACCTGCTGTCCACGCAGACACACAGCGCTGCGTCCCTCCGGAAACGCCAAAGACACAAAGTCACACAAAGAACACCAGGCCCTGATGGGAGGAGGGAAAGGGGTTTTCCGTGGCCTGAGGTGTGTGAGCGGGAAGCACCCACAGTCGTCCGTGTTTCACGTGTCCGAGCGCCTGCGTTTTTAACGCTCGTAGATGAAAACGTGCGCTGAGCTACGGCTCCCGCACGAGTTTCACGATCTGCCCTCGAACGAGACTCGGGTCTGCAGGACTCAGAGCTGTGTCAGGAACTGGCCTGTTTTCCCGGCTCCGTCCCCAACGTGGGTCACGTCTTGGGCGTGCGAGGGACTCGGGGACTCCGGGTCGTCTGTGCAGCCCTATTGGAAAAGCTGATCTCGTAGTGAGATTAATGAGGGGACGACCAGCTCCCTGAGGCTGGCAGTGGACGCGGGAGTCCCAGACCTGGGGAGATGGGGGGTGGGGGCGGTGCCCGGGACGGAGCGGTTTCTCCACCCAGGGGGCGGGGCTACGTACCCCGGGCTCGCGTCCAGGCCGACCTGCTGAGTCCTGCGGGGCTGAGAACACCCCGGCGGAGACAGAGGACCCCCAAACACGCCAACAGTGGGGCCGGAGGCTGTGGCTGCTTCCTCCTGAGGCCTGTCTGCGTGCGGTGTAGACGGCGTGTTCTGTCCACGTAGGGTGTAGATGGCGTGTTCCGTCTGCATGGGGTGTAGACAGCGTGTTCTGCCTGCATGTGGTGTAGATGGTGTGTTCTTTCAGCATGCGGTGTAGACAGTGTGTTCTGCCTACGTGGGGTATAGACAGCGTGTTCTGCCCACATGCAGTGTAGACAGTGTGTTCTTTCAGTATGCAGTGTAGACAGTGTGTTCTGCCCTCGTGGGGTGTAGACCGTGTATTCTTTCTGCATGCAGTGTAGACAGCATGTTCTGCCATGTGCGGTGTAGACAGTGTGTTCTGCCTGTGTGCAGTGTAGACCATGTATTCTTTCAGCATGCAGTGTAGGCAGCGTGTTCTGCCCACGTGGCGTGTAGACCGTGTATTCTTTCTGCATGCAGTATAGACGGCGTGTTCTGCAGCGTGCGGTGTAGACGGCGTGCTCTGCCGGTGTCTTCACGTCCTGGGGAGGGAAACCGCTCTGTCTCTGGGTCCGGCACCAAGGCGCACCCCCCCAGTAGTTCCGGAAAGACCCAGAACCGAGCGCCCGAGCGAGGGGAGAGCGAGTCACCAGGCTCAGCCCCTCCCGACCCGGCTCCGTCCTGCACGAGCTCCGAGCCCGCAGCCGAGGGCCTCCTGGGAAAATACTCCAAACGAGACAGAAATAGAGCGGATCTCTAATTTGTCATCTCCCCTCCGATCCGCGCCGGGAACATCAGTACGATTTAAAATCCGTTTGCACGACGCCGAGTTCCCAGGCTCGGGGCAGGGACACCCCACGGTGCGGGGTGACGCGCGGGAAGGGACGCGGCGCAGCCCGGAGCCCGCGCCTCCGTGGGCTGCGGCCGCCTGGGTCTGAACCGTCCGTCCTGACAGGTGGAGAAGTGACTAATGATCCAGGGGAAATAATGGGAAGCGCTATTTGAACAAGCGGAAAATCCGGGTTGACCCTCAGTCAATACCCATTTGCCCAAATTAAAGGCAACGGGAAATCAGAGGCTGGAGAGGACAGAAATGGTGGGGACACTGCGCCTTTCGGAAAGGAGGGTGTTCGGGCACACGTGGGGGGCGTGGCCACGGGGGCGGGGCGGGGCCAGGGGGTGGGCAGCTGGGCGGACGCCCCCTCCTCTCCTCTCCTCCGTGGGGGTCCCGTTAGGTCCCAGGAAAATGCTGGCCGGCCAGGCGGAAGGTGTGTCCTCCATCCTTCGTCCCGGAGACAAGCTGGACCCCGGGCTGACAGCACGGTGAGAGTTTGGGTTGCTGTGCCGGGCCCTGGGATGCGAGGACGGCTCCTTCCAGTGAGGACGGCTGCTTCCCGCCCCACGGGACACACGACTGACCACCGAAGGATAGCTTCCCGGTGGGGAGCAGGGAGGTTTTCACGAAAGATCGCTCTCCTCTTACAGGTCGCAGGACGCAGGGTCCAGGCGGTGTGAGTGGGGAGGTGGAGGTCAGGGTGCTCCGTGTGTGAGCCGGGGAGCACCCAGCACTGCCCGAGGCCACCGCAGGCTGACAGGGAGGCATGGACAGACGGCCGCCCAGAAGCTCCAGAAGGAGCCAGCCCTGACGACACGGGATCTGGGAGCTCTGACTCCAGCCTGAAAGGCAGGGCATTTCTGGGGGCCCTTGGAGCTCTAGCAAAGGCATGCCCGGGTCGGTATTCACTGAGCCTGAGTCCCTGTCTTACTCAGCCTGGGCCGCCTGAACAAGCTATTGCAGACGGCTATGCCCCTGGAGTCTGGAGGCTGGGAGTCTGGAGTCCAAGCGGGGCCGCGGCTGGGAGTGTGAGGTCCAGGTAGCGGTGAGGCTGGGAGTCTGAGATCCAGGCAGGGGTGAGGCCTGGAGCTTGAGATCCAGGAGAGGCTGAAGCTGGAAGTCTGAGGTCCAAGCAGGGCTGAGGCTGGGAGTCTGAGATCCAGCTAGGGGTGAGGTTGGGAGTCTGAGATCCAGCCAGGGGTGAGGATGGGAGTCTGAGATCCAGGCAAGGCTGACGCCTGGAGCTTGAGATCCAGGAGGGACTGAGGCTGGGAGACTGAGATCCAGGCTGGGCTGAGGCTGGGAGTCAGAGGTCCAGGCAGGGCTGAGGCTAGGGGTTCTGAGATCCAGGCAGGGGCAAGGCTGGGAGTCTGAGGTCAGGAAGGGATGAGGCCTGGACTCTGAGATCCAAGAGGAGTGAGGCTAGGAGTCTGAGATCCAGGTAGGGCCGAGGCTGGGAGTCTGAAATACAGGCAGGGGTGAGGGTGGGAGTCTGAGACCACCCAGGGGATAGGCTGGGGGTCTGAGATCCAGGCAGGGCTGAGGTCAGGAGTCTGAGGTCCAGGCAGGGCTGAGGCTGCTTCCTCCTGAGGCTTCTCTGCTTGGAATGAGCCTCAGCGGAGATCCACCAACGCCCAGGCGGGGCACAGTGGTGCCGGCCCAGCTGTGTGAGGTACTGTCAGGGTTTTCAGCCCAGATACAAAGGTGAGGCCCTGGAAGACCATCCAAAGTACGGCCTGAGGAGGCAGGGACACGTCCGGGACACTCAGGGCTGCAGGCCACTCAGGGCACGAGGTTCAGGTCTGTGCAGCGTTCAGTCAACGCCTGGGGGGCACTTTGTAAAATTTGGGTTGACTGAGCTGGAAACCAGATTCCGGATGAAACGCATCAGTCAGCTATGGCTGCGTAAGGAGTGAACCCTCACGCTAGCAGCTGAGAACAGCACGTGGGTCGGGATCTGGGGGCACAGTCCTGGGCCTGCTGCGCTGTCACCGGGAGCCACGTGGTGGCAGACACCACAGCCCCTTGCTGCGGGGGCTCCTCCGTGGCCCAGTGTCCAGCGTGGCCCCCTGAGTTCCCTACAGTGATGCCAGAGAGGCAGGGAGAGGGGACGGCATGGCACAGGGTCTGTTTTCACCTGACAAGCAACAACCCATCGCTTTCTCCAGAACCTATGGGTCAGAAGCGGATTGCAGGCTCCTGGATGGACCACACGCGGGGGAGCAGCCGGGAGACGGGTCACTAGGACCTTTCCAAGGCGGCTGCCGTAAGGAATCCCTCCGGGGGCAACATGAGCCATGGGTCCACCTGCTGCCCTGGTGTGCGGTGTGCATGTCCTTGAGAGCAGCACACTTAGCCTGACACTAGGGACTGGAGGGTGACTTTCATCCCCCAGGGGCTGCCGTCACCTCCTTGTCACCAGAGGAGCCAAGGCGTCCTTCCTCCTGGTGAAGACGCCCAGGAAGCTTGTCAGAGACCCGAGGGCGCAGAATGGATTCACCACCACGCTCGACATGTGCAACCCTCTGCCTTTGATCCTGGAGCCTCCAGGTGTGAGCTTGTTTGATGGGAAATGCCTTTTGAGGCTGTAATTAAGTGAAGGATCTGGGATGAGCCCATCCTGGGCCAGGGTGACCCTAAATGCAATGACACGTGTCCTTGAAAGAGACAGAAGAGGAGACACAGACACAGGGGAGAAGCCATGTGAAGATGGAGGCAGAGACGGGAGGGACGCGGCCACAGGCCAGGGACTCCTGGAGCCCCAGAAGCTGGAAGAGGCAGGCAGGACCCTCCCCTGGAGCCTCTGGAGGGAGCACAGCCCTGCCCTGCCTGGATCTCGGGGTCCTGCCTGGATCTCGGGGTCCTGCCTGGATCTTGGGGTCCTGCCTGGATCTCGGGGTCCTGCTCTGCCTGGATCTCAGGGGTCCTGCTCTGCCTGGATCTCAGGGGTCCTGCCTGGATCTCAGCAGTCCTGTCCCTCCTGGATCTCAGGGATCCTGCCTGGGTCTCAGGGGTCCTGCCTGGGTCTCAGGGGTCCTGCCTGGATCTCAGGGGCCCTGCCTGGAACTCAGAGGCCCTTCCTGGATCTCAGGGGTCCTGCCT
>NC_043717.1:292471-305454 GCF_006229205.1 Suricata suricatta | reverse complement strand
CTGGGGAAGGATTGATTCCTCTTATTCTAAGATCCTCACCCCATGTGTGGTCACTGGTCAGCCATCCCGGGGACCCTCACCGTGAGCCTGAGAACCATTTCTGTCTGTGGGACGAGGGCTGCCACGTAATGTGGCCACCAGACCCGAGGCCCACGTTCCTTGTCTTGTTCATCATCAGGGGCACCTTCTAAGGGGGTCAGGGACTTCCCATCCTAAGTCACCCTGTGTGTTATGCACCCTGTGTGTAGACGTACAATCCGGATCGATCTAACACGACTGTAAAGACATGGCTATTTCGGGAAACATTCAACATGACAACCACGAGGCTTGAAACGGACCGGCGTGACCCACTACCTAGGTGGTAACCCCAGATCCAGCAGCAGAATGCTCCTTTTAAATATTTATTTACTTCTGAGAGAGACAGAGATACAGAATTAGAGCGGGGGAGGGGCAGAGAGGGAGGGAGACACAGAACCGGAAGCAGCTCCAGGCTCCGGGCTGTCAGCACAGAGCCCGACGCGGGGCTCGAACCCACGAACCGCGAGATCAGGACCTGAGCTGAAGTCGTCTCCCTATTAAAAACACCTCCAGGGGCGCCTGGGGGGCTCAGGCGGTTGTGCGTCCGACTTCGGCTCAGGTCCTGAGCTCCCGGTTTGCGGGTTGGAGTCCCGCGTCGGGCTGCGTGGTGTCAGCTCAGAGCCAGGAGCTGCTTTGGACCCTGTCTCCTTCTCTCTCAAAAATAAATATTCAAACACGTTTTTACAAGCAGCCTTACGGGGTGTCCTGCATGCACTAGACATTCTGAGTGACCCGTGATTTGAGAACATTTCACAGCCCCCCAAAAAGTCACCCCTCATCGTGACCCCTCGCATGCTCCGTGCGTGCACGGGCCCCCTTTCTGTCTGAATGCCTTTGCCTATGTCGGCACCTCCCATCCCCGCGAAATCATGGGATGCGAGCTCTCACTTTCCCCCTTTAATTTGCAAGAACACCGAGAGACTCCCAGGCACCAAGAGAAGCATTATTCCAGCGAATCATATGTGGCCTTATTCTATCACATCCCACAAAGCTCTACCTATCAATTAAAACCGCCGGATTGCAGAAGTACGGCTTCCCGTGTGCCCTGGAGGAAGCTGAACCGGGTCTGTGTCAGATCCCGAGAAAATATCCGAAGTCCCAGAGCGGGGCACCCGGGGCCTCCAGCGTTTCGGTTTTCTACGGCCCCGCTCTGGGCGCCTTTAGTTCATGATTTAACTCTTTGGGAGTATTTTCCACGGCGCAGCTACAGAACCCCACAGGCCATCCTCCGAAAGCCTATTTAACGTCAGGGAAGCCTGGCAAACAGGGCCACGCGGTGCTTGTAGGTTGAGGAAATGACAGTTTTCCTGTGATTCGTGTATTTGTCTGGACCCGAGTCCTCTGGGGTCTTAGAGATGCGGCTACAAGGTGACTTTTCGGTTCCACTGAAATCTCAAAGAGCCGGGGCTCCCGGGGCACATCCGGCGGCCGAGGCTGGTTGCCCGCTCCTGCCTGTGGGTCACTGAGGAACGGAATGACATGAGCTTCGAAACTGGGGCGCCGGGAGGGAAGAGAAGGAGGCTGAATCGGGGGCAGACTTCCCCCCAAAAGTTGCTGCTGTCCTAGGTTCACGAGCCACGAGGTCGTTTTCTCCAAAAAAAAAAAAAAAAAACAAAGCAAGTTCACGTCTGCCTTTTGTGCGGCCAGGATTGTGACGGGGACGCAAGGCAGTCACATCTCTGAGCAAGGTCCTCAGGACAGGTTACAACGAGACAGCAGAATCTTCTAACAAAAAGCAGCCTGTGTCTCCGACCCCGTGTGTCTGAGGGAAAAAGACCAATCCGAAATGCACCTGCAAAGCAGGTTCCTGAGCTCACCTTGCGGTGAAAGGCCGGCACCGGTTTCCATTTTCAGGTTCCTTCTTCCCTCGGCAAACAAAACGGCTTTGTGCAGAGACTTCAGCCACGATTGCGTTTCTTCCTCCAGCGTCCGTCCCCGGGACCCGTGCGCGACGCCTGCATGAATCCGTTTGGCAGGATTTTCTTCCTCACTGCGTTCTGTGCTTGCTGACTGGGCGTTCACAAAAGGCATCGGCACACCGGGAGCGGTGGCCGCAGTGTGAGAGCCGGCCGGATTCAGACACGCCGGCCTCGGCTCTTTGTCGAGAAAACGGGGTCCCAGGTTTTCCTGAGACCCTGAGCCTGCTTGGAAAACAGTCGGAGGGATAGTGGATGATTCCAGGGGAGATTCTATGACCTCTGACGGGATCCAGTTCTGGGCTTTCGCAACCGGCAGGCTTAGCACAAAGGTGCTCTGGAAATATCTGTGAAACAAAGTGGAGAGAAAGTCGGTCAACAGTGCCCACTTTTCCATGGACGTGCTTGACTTTTTCTTATTGCTTTGTAGACGCTCTTTATATATTACGGTTACGAAGGCATGACCTTCTGGTGTCTGTTGGGGTTCCATTAACGTCTTTGTGCGCTCAAATGTGTCGTGCTTCTTGGAGGCTAAGAAAGGGTTTGGCCACGTTAAAATTAAAAAGACATTATCCAGCGGTGCCTGGGTGCCTCAGCCAATTGGGCGTCTGCCTTCAGGTCAGGTCATGATCTCACGGTTCGTGGGTTCGAGCCCCACGTCGGGCTCTGTGCTGACAGCTCAGAGCCTGGAGCCTGCTTCGGATTCTGTGTCTCCCTCTCTCTCTGCTCCTCCCCTGCTCATGCTCTGTCTCTCTGTGTCTCAAAAATAAGTAAATAGTAAAAATATTTTAACAAAAACACTGATTATCCAGGAGCTACCTGGGCTTGTCTACATGTAGAAATTGTTCCATTTGGAGTGTAGAGTGTGATTTGAAGCCACGATTTCTCTCTAATTCCACAACCCACCGGCCCCCTAAACGATGGGGCGGTCAGCCCCCCTCCCCCCATGGAATCACCTCATCGCCGCACCATTAGCAACCCCACCCTTGCTCAGGGCCGATGCAGCCTCCAAACGGGTCTTTTTCCCGATTCTGTGTTCTGTGCTGGAGATGTGTCTCGGTGACAAAGTTGCAATATGCAATCACTGCATCACCTCTACGGCTTTCTTTGTTTTTCATTTTTTAAGTGATCTGTATGCCCAACGTGCGGCTTGAACTCCCAACCCTGAGGTCAAGAATGGCACGTCCTACTGACTGAGCCGGTCAAGCGGCCCTCAAATCCAGGACTTTTTTTTTTTAATGTTTTAATGTTTATTTAGTTTTGAGAAAAAGAGTGAGCAGCGGAGGGTCAGGGAGAGAGGGAGACCCAGAATCCGAAGCAGCGCCAGGCTCTGAGCTGTCAGCACAGAGCCCGACGCGGGGCTCGGACCCATGAACTGCGAGATCCTGACCGGAGCCGGAGTTGGACGCTCAACCAGTGGAGCCCCCCGGGGCGCCCCTCAAATCTAGGCCTTTCTGAGGGTGCAGGTGGGTCCCAGAAGACTCGCCCCGGGTTTGTGCACAGCCCTTGACTCATCCGTGCGAGCGCGGCCACGGCGGCACCTGCTTCCTGAGCCAGAATCAAACTCCGTGCAAGCGTGACATGCAAAGTGGGGGCACGGCCCTCCTTCAGCGGAGACAATATTTCAGAAGTGTGTGTGTGCAAAGACCCAGAACGCGGTGCCGTCCGCAGCAGGCTCCCCGAAGTCCTGGCGCCCGTCGGCCCTTGGGAACGGGACCCCACCTCCCGCGGCCCTTGGCAGTTTGCAGAAGACGATCCTTCTCGAAACGTCTGGCAGAAATGTAGAAGCTCAGCTCCTCGGAGGGGATGGGAGGCAGAAAAAAACCAAGGCTCAAAATCACCTGTCATGGTGTTCCAGCTACAGGTGAGCTGTGGCGCTAATGAATGCCACACACATGTCAGCCCGATTTTTTTCCCCCAGCGAGCAAACTCTTCAGGACAGAGAGAGGCAATGCATGATGGCGGCGGGCCGGTCCCGATTCCCCGACGCAGGGGCGGCCTCGACTTTCTGCTCGCTCCGCAGCACCGGGGAAAAGCTCGGAGGGGCGGCGGGCTCGGGGACCTTCCACACGAGGCAGCGAATCCTAAACCCAACGGGGACGGGGGAGGGGACGGGCGTGCCCAGGGCTCGGGGCTACACCTCCCTTCCTTCCTTCCCTTCGGCCTCTGTGGACACGTCCGTTACACGTTGAAATGCACAGGTTACAACCCTCGTTTGCTGAACCTGGGCCGCGTTCACCCCCAAAGTCCCTTCCTCATAGGTATTCTGGTGTAACACACACTCACACACAGACACACACCCGTACATGCATGCACTCCATTTACAGATGAGTCTACGAAAAACGCGCACCGTAGAGTTCGAAGACAAACAGGGAAAGAGAAAAAAAAAAAAGAGGGAGAGAGAAACTTCATTGAAATAATCATAAAACTCTGTTTCCTAGTCTAAGTGCAGCTGTGGGGCACGTTGCCATGGCGACGGCTTTCCCGGCGTGCCTGTCTGCAGCCAGAGGTCTCCGATGGACGGCCGGCCGGCCCCTCGTACATAATGCCTCGCACATCAGCCGCCGCTCCTGAAATGTGTCAGAAAACATTATCAGAAGGGGAAGGCCAGTTGTTGCGAATCCCCATAAATTTATAGATAATCAGGTCCTCAGCGGCTGCCGAGGGGTGGGCCGGGCAGCTCGGCCGTGATGAGGGGTCAGAGACCCTCCACGGGGGACACAGACTCTTCAGCATTCCGGGCCTCACGTGCTGCCTAAGCCCCTTTGCTTTGACCCGTTTACACCCTGTTGGAGCGCATTCACACCCCCTCCCCCGCTGCTGTTTGCTTCCGCTAAATTTATTACATTGTATCAGTTCCTGAGCCGTTGGTTTTGTTACAGTAACTAAAACTACTGTTCAGCTTCTGCTCATGTATTTGTTTGATTCTTTGTCTCGCTGCCGTCTGACCCGGACAGATGCGCATTCAGGACGGATTCTTGGATGAAATTAATATTTCCAATCCGCACAATCAGATGCATGAGTTTGTAAAACACTCTCCCCAGACTCGGAGGATGAAAAACAATAGCAGCAGAGAATCTTTTTCCAACTGATCTTCCCCCCGCCAGAAGTGATGTGATTGCCTCGTGGAGACAGCCCTGTATTTGGAGTTCCCAATGAGTGTCTCGGTGCTCATTTCCCCGAATTCCCACCGAGTTTATCCATCTCACTATCCCAACAAAAACCCGCCCTCGGGATGAAAGCAGCGTTTGTAGAACAAGGTGTTTGCGGGCTCACCGCGGATCAGGGTCCCGGCCTTGGAGGCCGTGCCGGGACGTGGCGCACAGCCACGGGGCCAGGCCCGGCCAGCAGCGCCCACCAGGGCCGCCCGCGGACCCTCGAAGGCGGATGCAGAGGGTCCCGTGTGACTTGACGGGTTTCATTTCAGCAAGGTCTGTAAACAAACGCGAGCCGGATTTTCCACCCACGTGGCTCCCTTCACACGCACATTGTATCTGGCTTCAGGCTTTAAGGACCCGGACCTTTGGAGGCTGCCCTGCTGCCTGCACGTGGATGAGGAGCCCAGACAGGACCGGGCTGCAAGTGCTCCCAATTCACGTCCGGGGCGGACGTGCAAAGCGGAGCCTTCCAAGGTCTGCGGTTTGTGTGAGTTCTGTAAGCCCTGGACTCTCGGCCCGGGGAGACGAGGGGCAGAGTGTGACGGGCCCCGGGGGCTGCAGCGGAGACACACGCACGCCCGGGGAAGAGGCCCCTTCCGCAGGTCCCGGCCGACCCCGCACCATCACGGTGCACACGGCTCTGCCGTAACGCAAAAGGCGAGGAAATGCAGACGGAGGCCTCCCTCCGGGGTCAGAAGGACCCGTCTGGAAGCTGAAATGAGCTGTCCTAACGGTCATCGGGAAACTCCAGCACGTGAACACGGCCACACTCCCCACAAACCCTAACCCCTCGGTGAGGGGCGCGTGCCCGCAGAGCAGAGCGCCGGGCCCCCTGCCCGGGAAGCGCAGCCGGGATCACAGAAGACGCCCTGACTCCACGTGAGACGTCAGTGTCATTCATGAGAGATTCACGGGGGAAACGCCGGACCCCTGGGCCGCTTGAGACCCCTGAGAAGACCCCAGATGGAGAAAGAATTGGGCACACCGTGCGCGGCCGCCGAGAGCCAGGGAGCCCCAAGGAACACGGCACGGGTGCCGGAGCCATCGGGAGTGACGGGCATGGGGGGCTGTGTCAACCTCTAATCCCTGCCCGCGAAGCGCGTCCGCAAGGGAGGGAAAACAGAACCGGCTTCAGGGAAAGGCTGTGCGAGTGAAGCGTTCATTTTCTTAATGTAGAAAGACTCCCTACGTTCTAAGGGAGAAAAAAAATCAGCTCACAGAAAGTGACCTAAGAAAGGGCCCGAGGTTGTAGTAAAAAGAAACACAAATGTCTCCGAAAACCGCCAAAGGACGTGGGACCGCTGGCTGAGCGGGTGCCGGGCGGTTTCAGAGACGAGCCCCCGACCAGGAGGAGCACGTTTCTGTCTGCACGGGGGTCGCGGCGCGCTTGCCCCCCGGCGGGGCGGGGCGTCTGGGGGGCCCGGCGTCCAGCACGTGGTTGGGAAGAGAGGCCATCTGTCCGTCCACACCGGAGGGCCGATCTGCCCGGACGGCGCAGGCTTGTGCCACGGGACCCACGCCTGCGGTTCTGTGGGCAGGGGGGCAGCTGCGGGGACACATGTGCATTCACCCAAGGACAGGGGTGGGGACCGCGCTCTGGCGCTGACGACGGGGAATCGGAAGCAGGTTCCCGTCCACTGTGGTTTGTGCCTGGTGCCAGACGGTACGGAGCCTCCGGGGAGAAACGTTCAGCGGCGGAGCTGACGTCTCCGGTCTCGGGGGACCCCCCTCGGGGACACGCTTGTGCACACAGCCCATCTGCACAGAATCCTCTGCTCCCCGCCCCCCACACACCCTGCTCTGCTGACTGAACCGCCGCCGGCCCCCAGTCCCGTGGGGACTCCGGCTCCTCCCTGCACGTGGCCCGGATGGAGAGCCCAAGTGTCTCTGTGCCTGAGGCTCCCTGGAGGCTCCAGGCTCAGGGACAGGTGATGAAGCCATCCGGAGACAGTGACCAGGAGAGACCCGGCCAAGGCCACGGCCCGGCTGCTCGATTCCAGGGTCCTCGGTGCTTCGGATCGGGTCCAGGACGGGTGTGGGCCTGGCTAACTTTACAGGAAGGCAGTTTTACAGTTAAAAGGGGATGTGTGATTCCTTTGGGCACCGCTGCGTGACCATCCGGGTGTGGCCGTGACAATCCTCACACGCCAAGGCTTAATACCACAGGGTCTCCCCCTCCCCAGCTCTGGAGACCAGAAGTCTGAGATGTCGGAGGGGCAGGACCCCTGACACCCAGGCAGAACTCCTGAGATCCAGGTGGGAACCCTGAGATCCAGGTGGGACCCCTGAGATCCAGGCGGGACCCCTGAGACCCAGGCGGGACCCCTGGGATCCAGGCAGGACCCCTGAGACCCAGGCAGGATCCCTGAGTTCCAGGCAGGACCCCTGGGATCCAGGCAGGACCCCTGAGATCCAGGCAGGACCCGAGACCCAGGCAGGACCCTGAGATCCAGGCAGGACCCCTGAGATCCAGGCAGGGCAGGGCTGTGCTCCCTCCTGAGGCTCCAGGGGAGGGTCCTTCCTGCCTCCTCCAGCTTCCAGGGCTCCAATCATCCTGGGTTTGTGGTCACTTCTGACCTGTCTCTGCCTCCATCTTCACGTGGCTCCTCCTCTGTGTCTGCGTCTCCTCCTCTGTCCCTGACAAGGACACTTGTCCTTGGATCTAGGGCCACCCTCGTCCAGGACAGGCTCATTCAGATCCTTCCGTCACTCACTTCTGCAAAGACTACAGGCCATTGTCCCAACGATCCCTCCAGACCCCGGCTGGGCCTGCAGGGAGGGACCGGGATTCTGGCATCGCCCCAAGACTGAGGCCCAGCACCCGCCCACGTGGGCAGCAGGGGCCGTTGGAGCGGGGCGGGGGGCCAGGAGACCCGGAGCACAGCCTCACTGGCCCCAGAAGCTCCCAGGGCCTCCTCAGGTGCCCGACACGCGGAGATCCGGAGATCCAGGGTGCCGCCCTCAAAGCCACGACGTCTTGCTTGAGCCGACGGTGCACCACAGTTCCGACGCCAGAAAATTGCAGGAAAGAAGCTTTTTCCTTTTCTGCACAAACCACAAAACGGGCAGATGCGACTGAGTCAAGGCCGGCACGGGCCGCACGCCGCCACCTGATGTATTTATAGCAGAGCCTGATGTTTACGTCTCCTTTTATGACAGAACCTAGTCAGTTCAGACCGCCACGGTTTTACGTTCATGGAAATAAAATCCTCAAGGCCTTTCCATGCACAAGATGCAGTTGAAGATGGAACTGTATCCTAAGTTTATCGAATTAAGGAAAAGAAAAAAGTTAACGCAATCATAGAAAGCAGTAAAAGGAAACCCATGTTTGTGGTCGGCTGAGCAGTGCGGTGGTTAGTTTTACGTGTTCCTGGCTGCCCAGATCATACGTGATTTCTAGGAGCCACTGTGAGGGTGTTTCCAGATAGGTTCGCATTTGAATAAGTGGACTCTGGAAGCATCTGGCCTGCTTCGGTGTGGGTGGGCTGTGTCTAATCAGTTGAAGGTCTGGCGACCTGACCGGGCAGAGGAAGGTGCTTTTTTACAAAGCTGCCTGCTTGACCTGAGACACCTCACCTCGTCTTCTCCTGCCCTCAGACAGGGAGTTAGAGCATTATCTGTCCTGGGTCCCCAAGTCTGCGGAGGACAAAGGTCAGGATAACGGGCTCCTGTCATCCTCAACGGACACGTCAGCAAAAACACCTAGACGTGCGGGCAGGACGGATCAATGCATCTCGTTTACAAGAAAACCAAACCCACTTTTAAAGCCTTGACTCACACGCCACACACTCTGGGAAGTCTCGTATACGGAACATGACCGAAATCCAAGGAATCGCGAACTCAGCAAAATGTCAAACTGTAAGGGGCGTAAGCTGGTGATGAATTCGCCCCATTCGGTTGGCATGTCCTCCCCCACACACACCCCCAGTGACACATTTCTGTATTTATTCCCTACGAGCCACAGGGACCTGTGTGGTCCTGTCACTTGGACTTTTGCTGACGATTTTCATTTCTTCTGAGTGGAAAGGGGGGCCTGGGGACGTGTGTGTCATCTTGGAAAAGTTTAATCACTAAGAAAAATTCCAATCAGCACAAGGCTCGGTGTTGAGTGTGATCAGGGAGGGATTTTCCTCATTGCCTCTGTCTCGGCTCCGCGGACCGAAGGGATGTCGGGGCACACGGCATCTCCCGAGCTTGTGCCTCAGCGTCTCAGGAAAGACAGCGAAATGCACAGGGTTTGGATTTCTGTGTCTCGGCCAATTTACTCCATTGTGAAAACCCGATGCCACGTGGGCCTGGCTCGTCCTCCCCCCACCCCCCGCCCTGTAGCCAACGGGGACCGTTGCCACCTGTCAGGACGGCCGCACGTCCAAGACGGCCTGACGGGGGAGGAAATGCAGTAACTAGAGAAGGGGTGAATCGGGATCGGGCTGTAAGAATCGATTCTCAAGATCGCACCGGAACACAATTCCGAGGAGCCGTCTGTGTGCCCGCTCCTGCCCTCTGTGCAGGAAGGTGAGCAGAGAAGGGACGGCTGGGGGCTGGAGGGTCCTTCCGGGGGGATGCCCAGGATGGAGAACCAGGAGATCCTGCTCCATCTGTTAGGCCCAAGTTTCCAATATCGCCCCCAAAGGAAACCAGAGACTACCAGGGAGACCGAGTCACACATGCACATGCAAAGGGGTTTATTTCGGGCTTAAGCTCCGGCTCAGACTCCACCAACCTGCTGGCCACGTGGAGAGAGCCCCGAACCTGGCGGCCTAGGGGCGTTTTTAGGAAGGGGGCCGTTATAGGAAATGAGGACACAGGTACACCGATCCATTCCCTACCCTACCATCAATACTGGCAGTAGTGGGAGCCAATCACAACATTTAGAGTATTGACCAATCAGAGTGGGCCCAGGACCCTCACGTAGGGCGTGACTAAGACCCTCAGGTAGGGTGGGGCGTGGCTAGCCTCCATCTCTAGGCCCGCCCCTAGAAAGGTCAAAGGTGTTAGCTGGCCGCTCCTGATTGGGTGCCACAAGAGTTGTCCTGCCTTCCCTGGGCAATGTGCGCCCTCCCATTGGCCAATGATACGGAGAAGCCCGCACCTTGGCCTTTAAGTAGAGGGGAGCCTGAATCAGACCTGCGTCCTTACAGTCAGCACCGGGAACCTCCAGCAGAGCCGTTTACTTAAAACTGGCTTTTACTATGTGAATTTCACCTCAATCAACAAAAAGTAAATGATTCTCAAAAAATAAAAAATTGAGTGAGAACGCTTGAAGGGACCAGGGCACCATGGGAGGTGTGGGGGGAGGTGGGGGCAGGAGGGCACAGGGGATGCACGACAGAGACCCCTCTGCTGGGTCCTGTGCTGACAGAGTCGCTTGTGCATAAATGTGTCTAAGCCCGCGGGGTGAGCCGCGCAGACTCTGCCGGACCCGGTTAGTAACATTGTAGCGACTTTGTAGCCACATGGGCCAATGGCTTGTAACAAGCCGACGCCAGCTCCCGGATGTTCACAGCGGGGCGCCGGCAGACGGGGTGGTTGGGGACATCACCGCAACAGTTCCTGAGGTCACGGGGGCAATTGGTGAGGTCACAGGGTCGTTGGGGAGATCACAGAAACTACGGATTCCGGGCTCCATGTTTCCCTAAACCTGAACCGGCTTTAAAACAAAGAGAAACAAAAAAGCAGTTTACTGAACAAGAAAGAAAACACAGCGAGTGTGGGAAACGCAGGTGTGCGCCAAGGGCCACCGGCCTCTGCCCTGGACGGTCCCTCAGGGTGGCCTGGGGCCCCGAGCCCTGGGCAGACGGAGGTCCTGGTTCGGGTGTCCGCCTCCGGCGTGTTTTCCACAGGAAGGGCAGACCCGCACAGCGTGCTGGGGAGACGGGCCGCGTACACGTGCACACGCGGGGGGCTGGCTCATAATTTCCCCGCAAACCGCAGAGGCACCTTCCGTGCTCGTTTTCCTTAGGGGCACGGATCCTATTAAGCACACTTAAAAAAACCACCCACCAGTATTTGGTGCTCAACGTATTGTTAATGTCAGAGAAAATGAATCTGGGGCAGCGTCGCCTGCAAAATCCGAAAATCAGCATTCCTAAAAAGGGTCACGTCCTGACTTGGAAGACATGAGAGCCGCTGGGCCCCGCAAGCAGAGGCGGCTCGGAGCCGCGTCTCCGCAGCCCGGCGCGGACGGCAGGAGACGGGCCCCGCGTGGGGGCGGCCGCGGGTCTGGCCTCCAAAGCCGGGTCGCGTGCAAAGCCGAGCAGCGGCCGCGGGGATGGGGCGTCCTCCATGCGTCCTGTGTGACACCCCAAGTGACCGCAGACGCGGCCAGTGCCTCCTGGGGGCGAGACCACCCACGGGGACCCCTGGTGTCTCCCGCCCCTGCGCCCCGTGGGTCCCCTGAGCCTCACACCTCCTCGGTGCAGGACCCGTGGGTCTCCGCCCCCCTGTCTTCCTCCCCGCCCCCCGGACCGGCCTAGGCACCGCCTGTTCTGCCCGAGCTCTCCGCACTCAGACCTGACGCTGCGTCCTGACCCGCGCTGATCCTCTCGGGAAGGTGCCCCCGGAGCCCTGCGGCCCCACGTGCCCCGCCTCGCAGCTGTGAGACACGGGGGCCCACGACGGAGGGGGCAGTGGGCTGACGCTGCTCGGGACGCCCGGGGACGCATCACCCGCTGTCCCAGGAGAGAGGTCGCTCCGGGGAACAGAGCTGGGGGTCTCCGTGCGTTTTCTGACCTCGAAGCCGCTGGCGGCTCCAGAGCCCCGTGTCTGGTGATGTCCCCGGAGAAGGTTGCCACACGACCTAGAGACAGCAGTCCCCGGAGGGACACAGAGGTGTCCCCTCGGCCCACAGTTTTCTAGCCAGGTGACAATTTGGGAACGGGCAGCTGTCCAACACCTGCTGAATGAATGAATGAATGAATAAATGAAGAATGAATGAATGACTTGGTCTGACCAGGTCTTCATAGGAGCCTACGATGTAAACCGACTCCAAGAAAGGACGTTGGGGCCCCCACCGGTCTGCACCCCACTCCTGGCCACCCGGACGCCCCCATGATATTGGGTCTCCCTCGAGCAGCAATTGGAAGCCACTGATGTGGGAAAATGGATGGACGTCCCATGTGCCAGCCAGTCCCCTGACCAGGGAAGCCTTTGGGGACGTCTTTCTGTAGGACGGGACAGATCTCGGGAGCCGTTGAGGCCCATGCATTGGGTTGAATGGTGACCCCAAGAGAGAAATGTCCATGCCCTGACGCCCACACGTGTGCCCACAACCTTGTTTAGAAGTAGGGTCTTTGCAGGTGGGATTAAGGAAAGTACATTGAGAGGAAGTCATCCTGGATGAGGGTCGCCCTGATTCCAGTGACGGACGGGGTCCTTGTAAGAGACACAGAGGAGACACACACACAGAGGAGGAGCCACGTCCAGTCGGAGGCAGAGACGGGAGGGACGAGGCCACAAGCCCAGGGATGCCGGGAGCCCCGGAAGCTGGAAGAGGCAGGAAGGACCCTCCCCTGGAGCCTCTGGAGGGAGCACAGCCCTGTCCTGCCTGGATCTCAGGGGTCCCGCCTGGGTCTCAGGGGTCCTGCCTGGATCTCAGAGGTCCTGCCTGGATCTCAGGGGTCCCGCCTGGATCTCAGGGGTCCTGCCTGGATCTCAGAGGTCCTGCCTGGATCTCAGGGGTCCTGCCTGGATCTCAGGGCCCTGCCTGGATCTCAGGGGTCCTGTCTTGCCTGAATCTCAGGGGCCCTGCCCTGCCTGGATCTCAGGGGTCCTGCCTGGATCTCAGGGCCCTGCCTGGATCTCAGGGGCCCTGTCTTGCCTGAATCTCAGG
>NC_043717.1:281512-292371 GCF_006229205.1 Suricata suricatta | reverse complement strand
AGAGGACCAGGGAAAGGGCTCTCCAGGCAGGGCCATGGCCTGTGCAAAGGTCCTGAGGCAGGACCCTTGCAAACCTGTGCTTGGTTTGTTCCCGGAAGATCCGGGAGGCAAGCAGGGGTGCAACTGGATGAGTCACGTCCTTCCGCCCAGACACCGCTCCCAAGCCCAGGAACTCAGTGTCACAGCGCCGCGTGGACAGCGCTGCGCGCCCGGATGGCTCCCCGCATGCGGGTTTGAGCCGGGACCCGGTTGTGGGACGGGAAGAGAAGATGGTCCGGGACACCTCCGTGCAGGCGCTCAGGCCAAGGCTTGGACACTGGTTTCCCCCCCCCCCCCGGCCACCAGCAGCAAGGGGACGGGCTGGCTGGGGGGGATGCGCATTGACTGACTCCCTCTTGGATCTGGCTGGACCCTCCCAGCCCTTCTAGGCCACGCCCCCCGGCGTCCAGGACGCTCCGAGGCCCCCAGCACCTTTGCTTTGCCGGTGGGCTGCTCAGGTTTCCAGAGACCCCGGGATCCGCGGTGTCTTTTGTCACCTTGGATCTGCCGACAAGGCGGGACCGACACCTCACGTCTCTGCTCGGGGACATTTGTCCCGTCTGGAACATTCCTGCAACCCAGCCCGTCCGTGTCAGCCCCACAGAGGCTGTCACCTTTCACCGAACCCCGACGGGCAATGCAAGGAGCTCCCCACGGGAGCAACGTCCGTGGTGGGACGGGGGATGGGTAGTGAGGCAGAAAATCTATTAATACAAACCCCAGGGGCTAAAAGAAGTAGAGACTCTGGCCGACTCCTAAGTATGAAATCTCTGAGATTCGGTTTCGTGTCGTATTAACATTTTTCCGTCCAACTTTCCACACTTGGGGATTCAAAGAAACGCACGAGTCAAATATTAGCTTTGAAATCCTGAGAGCTGTCAGATCTTCCTACCTTCATAAGTTATTTTTCTGCTTTCTGTTCATGCAAACAGTGTGAGTGCTTCGGGGACATTGGGACGTGGACTTGGGGACAGTGGGAAGAAGAGCGTATGCTCACAGGGGGCCCCTTCTGTGATCTCGGCACCAAGCAGGGGCTGGCTGACCTCCCATCCTGAGGACGTTTTCATTTCCGTGAAACGTAGGGTCGTGGATGTGGACTGAGTCCCCAAGACCCCTCAGAGCACCGAGTCACCGTCTCTGCAACGAGACCCAGGGGTCGGGGGGTGAGGGCTCCCCAGAACTGGCCTTGCCCCAGTAGGTTGGACACATTCCTCCTACATTAAATGCTGCTGCATTCCATCCCAAGGAAGCGTACCAGGAGGGTGAGAAAGAATCAAACTATTCTCAAGCAACTTACCGGCACCCAGAGCAGAGCTCAAAACTGTGTACAGGAAGACCAACTCAGCCAGCACCCAACAAGGAAAAACTAAAAATGTCTGCATCGAATCCAAAATTACCAGGCATGAAATCAAGCAGGAGAAAACAAACGTGCCCCATACAAGAAGCAGAATCAGTGAATTCAAAAGTCAACCCAGAATTGACAAAGACGTAAGAATTAGAAACCAAGGACATTAAGATGGTTCTTGGAACTGTATTCAGTTTGGGGGGAAAAAAAAGGAAAAAAAAAAGTTACCATGTTCAGTATAGACGTGGGACATCCAAAAAGGTTCAAATCAAATTTCCACCCAAGAAAATGACAGTATCTGAGGTGAAAAATGCCTGCGTAACACGGCAGAGTAGACATTATCGAGAGTGAAACACAGAGAAAAACGACTTTAAAAAGTACAAGAGCATCAGTGGACTGTGAGTCAGCTTTACACAAACACTCGTGCATTGGGGTCCCCAAAGGAGGGGCAAGTTTCGAAGTTCACCTTGTTTGAGTTTGCAACAACCTACAAATTAGGACTTCTGAACTCCCTTTTACAGATGAATGCGTCACCAGATGAAAGACAAGACGACACATCATATTTGACCCACTCATATGGGGCAATAATGTGTAATTTACGTTTAATTGGGAATCGTTTTCTCTGCTAAATCTGGCCGACTTCTAAATGGCGTGCTGGAGCCAGAGATGTTAGACGGCGAATTCTCCGAAGGCCAGGTCACAAGTGCAGATGAGAGTGCTAACCCGGGGCCGTGAAACCCAACGCCCACGACATGATGTCCTAAAGCCCCTTTTTCCAATGGTCCATCTCCTCACTTCTGCCTCAGAACAAGGTCTTACTCTACTGGTATCTGGACACATCCCGAATTCGAGCCCAAGTTCATTTGAGGGCAAACGCAAGACCACAGTCTTGTTGGCTTCTCCAACAACAGAGATGAGACAGGTAATGCTGCGGGGATGGACGGACACAGGACGGATGGACGGAGGAAGAATGGATGGCAGATGAATGGGTGGCGGTGGGAAGATGGATGGATGGATTATGGATGCATGGGGGTGGATTTATGGATGGTGGATGGACGGATGGATGGATGGTTGGATAGGAATGGGTGGATAGTGGGTGGATGGATGGACGGACGGACGGATGGATGGATGGATGGATTGACAGATGAATAAATAAATGGATGGGAAGATAGATAGGTAAATGGATGGATGGATAGATGGATGAATGGACAGATGGATCAATAAATGAATGGACAGATACATAAATGGATGGATGGATGGATGGATGGATGGATGGATGGATGCATGGTTGGATAAAAAAAATGGATGGATAGATAGATGGATGGATGGATGGATGGACAGATGGATAAATAAATGGATGGATAGATAGATAAATGGATGGATGGATGGATGGACAGATGGATAAATAAATGGATGGACAGATAGGTAAATGGATGGATGGATGCATGGATGAATGGACAGATGAATAAATAAATGGATGGACAGATACATAAATGGATGGATGGATGGATGAATGGATGGATGCATGGTTGGATAAAAAATGGATGGACAGATAAATGGATGGATGGATGGATGGACAGATGGATAAATAAATGGATGGATAGATAAATGGATGGATGGATGGATGGATGGATGGATGGATGGATGATGGATGGATGGATGAATGGATGGATGATGGATGGATAGACGGATGGATGGATGGATGGACAGATGGATAAATAATGGATGGACAGATAGATAAATGGATGGATGGATAGATGGACCCTGTGCTAATAAGGCATTGCTGCTATTTTAAAATCCTTATTTAAGCCTTGTTCCTACAAGTTCACCCTCTACACCACTGCTACATCTTGTCTTCCTGCATTAGGCTGTTTTTCAGTCCATCTTATTGAAAGTCGAAAGCCCAAGGAAAGCCAGGAGCCAAGCCATTAACCGGGTAACCGTGGTCTTCTTCTTCCATTAGCAAGTCTACCGAGAGCGCTTGGTTGAGAGAGAGCCCGAGGTCCTCATCCTGAAAGCTGGATCCGGTCCTCTGGGGGGGGACGCGGCCCCGGGAGGCCTCCTGGGGTTCTGTCCCAGGAGGGGGAGTCGGGGGAAGCAGCAGCCTTATTTGATTCTGTTTAAAAATAGATGTGAACCTTGAGACAGTCGGCCCGACGCCTCTAGATGGATGTTAGAATGATTTTATTTCTGCCCCTTCATGCATCTGCCAGGTGTCTGTGCGTTTGGCTTTTGTTTTGCTTCATAGAAATAAATTAAACTTTGCTATGTTTGGGCTATTGAGCCACCAAGATAATTGATAATGATGACATTAAAATTACATCAGGAACAAGATGTCTCTTCCATAAAACCTCGTTAATTAGGAGCTCATAAATTCCGAATTTTGGCTGAAATTTATCTTCGTGGTATCTATTAAGGAAAGACTCTGAGGAAATGAATAGCATAAGGATTCCAGGGGACTTGCCGACACGCTCGGTGGTTTAGAACCATTTATTTTACATCTAAAAGTATGAGAGGAATTATAATTGTCGATCAAACTGTGAGATGCCTCCCCCAAACATTATTCATCACATCTTTGCAAGCATTCAATCTTACATGCGTTGAAAGTCTAAGCGCATTTTTACCGTTTTGCATAAAATACTTGCGTCTAATCCTTAAGACGGGCTTTATTCCTCTTGTAACAAAATCAGTGAATTTTTTAAATAATTTTTTAAGTTTTTATTTCTTTATTTATTTTGAGAGAGACCGAGCGAGTGCAGACAGGGATGAGGTCGTTTCCTGAGCAGCGTCAGGGTTCACTTCCATAATCCCATAGTTAAATAAGTAGCATTTATCCTGTAGTTTTTCCTCGTTTTCCACCCGGGAAATACAAATGTGTGGGAGGCTGTCTGTGAGGCGGGGATTTCCTGTGTGTTTCCTGTGGGTCCATTTCTTAAAAATAATGTCAGGTCGCATGATGTAAACTTCCTATTTTCATACGTGACAAATGCTGAAATGTCAGCAGTTTCCCGTGGCTCAGCATTGCTGATTTATAGTCACATCTTAGTTCTCGGAGGAGTTTCCTGTTTCATGAGGGTCGTGTTTGAGTTTCACGGTTTTTTAAATTTAATATTGATTCTGTGTGTTGGCCTCCTGTCTAGTCTTAGCCCCAAGCCTTCCAAACCAGCCTGCAGCAGTCAGCGACTGCTGCGTAACGAAGCGTCCCTTGACGCGGACGCATCCAAGAATGGTCACTTGTTCCTGTTCGTGCAAGTTGAGTCGGTCCCCTCAGATCCTCGCCGATCTGTGAGCTCATCTGGGCTGTGGGCGTTCTCACAGTGACGGCAGAGTCACTGAGGGACCTAACGGTGCCAATACATTTCAAGCAGAGAACTGTCCCCCCGCCACTGACCCAGAAGGCATTGCTGGGAGACACGGAGTGGGCGTTCTGCCTTTAACACACTTCTCAGTACTTACTTTGCAAGTGATTTTTTGGGCCACTGTTTCCCTAAGAATGTAAATGAGGTCGACAGAGTCCTGTGTCCCAAAGACGCACTAAGCACAAGCTGAAATCGTCACGTGTTCATCGTCGGTCCTACCCTGAGCACGGCTGGCTCATTTCCCCAAACGATGCTCAGGGATTGGGCTTCTCTGACCGAGGAAAACGGAGCAGTGGGGTCCTATCGCCTCTGTCCACACATTCCTGGGACTTGAGGGACGCTGTGTTCTCTGACAGGACAACAGAGCCTGGAAGCCCCCAGCTCTGGGGAAGGGCCACACAGCATGTGGACACTTCACACCGTCACTGCGTCTGAGCCACGAGGCTGGACACCAGTCATCCTTGCCTGTGGCTGGAGACCCTCAGGAAGGAGAGGCGGTTACCTCCTTGGAGCCCCCGTGATAGAGATCGGGGACTCTCGCATCACACACGTGAATTGTCTCCTGGTCCTGGAGGCCGGGCGTCCGAGATCCAGGCTGGGGGTCCAGGCGGGACCAAGCTCATCCTCCTGACGTCTGTGTCCCTGGTGTGTTGACGCCATCTTCGCCCCGTGTCCTCCCGAGGTCGTCCCTCAGAGCGTGTGTCTGTCCTCAACCCTCTGCTTGTAAAGACCTCGGTCCCTTGGGCTTGGGGCCCAGCCCAACGGGTTCAGTTTACCTGGACACCCTCTTGAAAGACCCCCACCTCCCAATACACGGCGGTTGTGACTTTCTGGGGGTGCGGGCTCCCACGGACGAGTTCGGAGGGGAACGGAAGAGGGTCATCAGAGCACACGTCAGACTGGTCCCAGGCAGCCCGAAACGCCAGCCTTCCGAGCAGCGGCGTCCGGGCGGCGCAGACCCTGGCTCACGCCCGTCCGCCCACACCTGCCCTGTCTCCAACTCCCTGCGAAATCGAAGGCGATAACAACTCTCTGGTCTTTAAACCAGAGAGCCCTGGGGCGCCCCGGGTCCCGCGGAACCTCCGCCCGAGAAAACCTTTGCTGGCGTCCCCGTGGCCAGTGTAGAACCCCGCGCGTGTCCGGGCCATAGAGAGAGGCAGCGGCACCCGAGGGCCGGACGCCCCAGCAGGCTCCCCAGAACCGAGCCGCAAAGAGGCCTGCGGTGCAGCCCCAGCCGCGTGCGCCGGTGCTGAAACAGGCTCCATCGCGTGGCCAGGCAGGAGCGGAGCGCACGCAGCCGCAGACCGTTCCCAGGCTCCATCGCGTGGCCAGGCAGGAGCGGAGCGCATGCAGCCGCAGACCGTTCCCAGGCTCCATCGCGTGGCCAGGCAGGAGCGGAGCGGACGCAGCCGCAGACCGTTTCCACGAGGGCAGACCTCGGCGGTACGGGTGCCCAGACAGCCTTTCAAATCCAAGGACCGAGAGAAAGATCCAGCCCCGCTCAGCCCGGGCCGTGTTGTCTGTTGGTCTCCGTTTAACGCTCTGATTAAACACGCCTGCCGGCGGGGGGGGGGGGGGTGCGGAGAATTCTGGATGTGAAGGTTAAGCCAATATTAGCAAGAGAAATCAAGCGCTGCTCCCGGCCCAGAGCGATGCCGCGGCGGCTGCACGGATGTTTCCTGGCGAAATGAGCAAGTTGCTAATTGTGTAAACGCCGCTAATTACGTGTGCACAGGCTCTCACCCGGCTCCCCCGTCACTAATAAGAAATCAATTAGTTAATGAAGTGGCCGTTAGATGCGATGCTAATCTCGGCCCGGGCGTGTTTAATGTTTCTCTTTCTTCTGCGCTACGACCCTGCTTAATTGCCAGCGCCATACGGCGCGCGCCCGGGCCGCATGTCTAATGAAACATCATTATACGGTCCCGGCATTCTTGCAAGCGCCCGGCGGAACCTGCTTCCCAATTATTTTTAATTGCCAGACGCTCTCACCACTGGGCCTCGCAGCGCCGGCGTCAGAGCCCGCGCTGTCACGTCCACGGCCCGAGTGTCCTGTCCGCGGCCCGGGAGTGCCCGCCGCGGGGTGGCACAGGGGACCGTCCGGAGACACGCAGCCCGCCCACGCCCTCGTCCCGCGGCCCCTCCCCGGGGCCGCATCCAAGCCGACCGAGTCCGAAGGGGCCGGTGCCTTTGGGTCGCCCGGACAGGACGCCGGGGGACACGGGGATCCCCGCGGAAATGCAAGAGGCCCCCGCGCCCTCACCGGTCACCGGCCGGAGCCGGGCGCACCCGCGGTCCCTCCCAACAGGCTCGGGACTGCATAGCTAAGTGACACGTGTCAGTTCTGCGGTCGAGTTCTGACCCTGGGTCCGGTCCTCGTCCCCAGAGTGGCCCGGCACGACGCGGCTGGTGTCCCGGCCCCGCGGGGTCCGGCACGTTCCCTGGTGCACCTGCCGCGACGGCCTTCCGTCCGGCGCGCAGAGGAAGGCGCTCCCGCTCCCGGTGGGTCCCGCCCGCGCCCCCCGCACGGCACACACACAGTCAGGACGGCCGGCTTGAAAACGATACCAAAGGAAACGACAGATTGAGACAATGTATTCAGTGTGCGGAGCCGGCTGCGTTGGTTTCACTCGGGTCCACATGCAAATTAAATCAGCGCCTCCCGCTCCCCGTTTCAGGAAGCCTGCCCCCAGCAGCTGCCACGGGGCTCAGTCGTCAGGAGAAGGCAGATAGGATGTGACGTTTTGTTCATTAAATAAACAAACCCGGTTCGGAGAACAGCATTAGGTAGAAAGCCCCATCAATGCTCCTGCGTGCGCGCTCACGTAACAAGAAGTGACAATTCTTTCTTGGATTCGTGAGGACCGAGTGCACACACCGGCCGGTCGGGAAGCACCGTGCGGGCTCAGCATCGCCTGCGCAGCCACGGGAGGGGTAGTGGACAACGCAGACGCAGAGCTGCCGGCCCCCGGCCCCTTGAAGTCGTGGGGCCCCTTTACTTGGGGGAAGGGAGAATCAAAGGGGTCTTTTTCCCAATTTCGGGGTATCCCCCCGACATGGCTGCCCCGGGGCATTGGCAGGCGGGAGATCAACTACACTTGGATTTTTTCCCAACTCAATGTGGTGTTCCGTGCTCAGCACAGCACCGACTAGGGGAGAGGTGGAGGGTAGAAGGGAGCAAAACCCTGTCCCCCCAGACCCGCATCTGTGCAGGTGCATCCCTTTTTGGTTGGGACATCCATGCGGTTTGAGAGCCTGGGGACTCCATGCTTTCACTGAGGTCCAGACCCAAGAGATGAAGACACACAGTCTCAGGGCGGCGCTGGGCTCAGCCCCCTGAGCACCCCTGCGGCCTCGGGACACAAAGCGCTCGGCAAAGATGCAACCGTGAGCAGGAGATGGACACGGCACGAGTCTGCAGAGCGCTGCCTGTCTGCGCCGCAGCCAGACCCGACGGAAGGCGGAGACGGTAGGAAACATGTAGATAATGTCCCGGGGAGGCCCTCTCCCTGTCTCCCTCTCTCCCTCTCTGTCTCTCTGGCTCGAAGACCAGGGCTCACCGTGTGCATCTGATGTACAGACCCCACCTCCTCTAGGCTCCTTGGACTCCGAGCCGGACCTGGCACCCCGCACCAAACAAGATGTGCCCTGCTTGGCCCTTGAGCCCCAACCTCCTGGGGAGCATGGGCGCCACTTTGTCGAAAATGAAAACGGAGCGTTCAGTGGCTTCGAAGCATGATTTTTGGATTCCAGATCCTGGATTTGGATTCGGGCAGAGCGTGTGCGAAACACAAAGTTCTCTGAGGCAGACTTTTCTCTCTGCTCTCTCCCCCCCCTTGGTATTGCTGGTAGGCCGGAATGTTCCCCAGTGGGAAGGCAAGGCGGCTGACTTGGGAGGCAGGGGGGATCCCTTCCTGACACACAATCCGCCCTTGCTTGGTTTTTCCTGCCCTCATTATGGTGCCTTCAACTGATTAGACAAGGCCCACCCAAATCATGGAGGCGATCCAGTCTACTCGACATCTGTTGATTGCCTGTGAGTCCCGTCTGTATAATAACATCACAGACACATCCTGACACAGAATCCTGCCTTGCTTGGTTTAGCCTGCCTGCCTTGATCTTTAGCCCTTCAACTGATTAGACAAGGCCCACCCACATTATGGTCTACTCGACATCTACCGATTGAAATGTGAGTCCCGTCTGAATAATGACATTATAGAAACATCTAAAATCATGGTTGGCCAAATATCTGTGAACCCTGGCCCAGCCATGGTGACATAAAAAATTAACCATCACAAGCAAGCACGCAAGAAATCCCAGGTGTATGAATTTGGGGGACACAAATTCTAAACGAAAATGATAGCAAGTGCTTCGTGGAAGGCACGTGGCCCAGGGGATAGAGCGTCCGTGTTCCCCATTACAAAAGGGGCGCAAGGGTTCACCTGCGTTCACAGGGTGGCTCTGGGAGGCGTGGGGTCTCTGAGCCCCCAAAATCTGCACAAGAGGTGTCGGCTCAGAGTGTCTGCATCAGCCTCACACAGCTTTGTTCTGAGGCCTCAACGACCCAAATTTGCATTCAAACATATTCATTTTTAATAGTTATCTTAATGTTTATTTTATTTATTTTGAGAGAGAGACTGACAGAGACAGAATTCCAAGCAGGCTCCACGCTGTCAGCACCGAGCCCGACGCGGGGCTCCAACCCACCAAGTGCGAGATCATGACCTGAGCCCAAGTCGGACGCTTACGTAGCTGAGCCTCCCGGGCGCCCCTGTGTATACAGGACCTGGTCCCCTGAATCCTCAGCCCCTGGGAGGAGAGGAAAGCCAAGAGTTCCATGATCCCTACTCATAGGTGGACAAGTTATGCATTCAGGACCTAGTGACGGGGAAGTAAGAGCCGTGTGGGACACCGGTGGACCCGCACCGTGTAAATGCGAAAGTCGCTTCCAAAACCCGCCCGCGATTCGTTCGCGAAAGGAGAGACTCGTGGCTGAGTCAGGAGCTGCCTCCGTGGAGAGTGTCTCCCTCTCTCTCTGCCCCCTCCCCCGCTCGCAGTCTCTGTCTCTCTAAAGTCAATGTTTTAATTACAGAGAGCTACACAGCTAACACCGGGAATGCACAGATACAAACAGGTGCCTACGCAGATGTGTATACAGACATACACATATTAATGCACAAACGTCGGGGTGCCTGGGGGCTCAGTCCGTTGAGCACCCGACTTCGGCTCAGGTCATGATCTCGTGGTTCGTGGGTTCCAGCCCCGCGTCGGGCTCTGTGCCGACAGCTCGGAGCCTGGAGCTGCTTCCGGTTCTGCGTGTCCCTCTCTCTCTGCCCATCATGCTCTCGCTCTCGCTCTCTCTCTGTCTCTCAAAAATGAATAAGCATTAAAAATATGTAAAAAATAAAATAAATGTGCAAACACCCCCCTACAGAGGTACATGCGGACACATATAGACAGACAGAGAGAGAGACGTGTGCATCTACAATGGAGACATTTGTAGGCAGAGAGACACGTAAATAGAGACGCACGTCCTCATACAGACGCCTGCCCAGGTGCATATAAAGACGTGTGTGTAGACACACATTTACACACAGACCCAGTCACGTCCTTTCTTCCTGAGAGGCAGCAAGAAAGCCTTCCAAGCTCATTATAAGATGCAAATAAAGAGATAAGTACAAAACGCAATTCCCTTCCCTTCTGTGCCAGCCCTCAGATTCCAGCTTCAGAATTTGAATGTCCTGATACGACCCATAAACAATTTACAACATATTCTGTGTGTGTGTGCACATGCGTGTGTGTGTGTTCACAGGAGAAAAGGCAGAGCATTGGGTCAATATACCAAGCAGGAAGCAGGATCCCTAATTCAGGTGCTGCAGCAAAAACGCTCTGAAATCCACGAACACACTAACCATCCACGGTGTAAACTATCGGGAAAGTGAAACGCTCAAAGCAATTGCTCGTAAGGCAGCGGAAACCCCCCTAGTCTTGTCAAGCAGGACCTGAGCAACCACAGGGGAAGGAGAGACAGGTGGACAATGTCTCCCAAACATGGATCTTGCCTTGTCTCTGTGATGAGGACAGTTTGGCAGTTCTCTGTAAGAACTCATCTATGC
>NC_043717.1:274822-279822 GCF_006229205.1 Suricata suricatta | reverse complement strand
TCACGGTTCCAGGATAAAACCCTTTCCTTCGGCGGATGTTCTTGGTCCCCCCACGCCGTGGGGGCTGGGACTCTCTCCCAGGAGCGTGATCCCGAGCACCGACCAGAACCAGACATCGCCATGAAGAAAATCCAAAGTGGAGCCAGGACCCTCCGGCCGTCCTTGGCATTGACTCCTCAGGAGTCCGGGTCCAGATCGAGTTCAGATTTGATCTCACACGCCCACAGGGCAATCATTTTCTCCCTCTGGTCCGCGACAGGCACTCGATGGTGGTGAAGACACAGGCGTAGGGGCACGTTTTGGTTTCCCCAAATTCAAACACTTGGACGGGTGGGCCGGTTGTCTGAAGCAGGGAGTCAACAGATCGGAAGATAAGTTTTCTACACGGGGGCCAATGGAATTGTGGGATGGACGGTGTCAGTCCGTGCCCGTCGACCATTTATTGAACAACTACTACGCGTAAGAAATTGCAGCGGCGATACGAGCACCATGAAATTTAAATGTGACACGGGACATGGTTCCTACTAGCTCACGTCTTCCGAGAGCCGACAAGCGTGCTCTGAGCAGGGAGTGTGAAGTAACTGCCCAGAGTACGGACCTTGACACTTGTACCCAGAAGAGACTGAGGAACAGACAAATGAAGTCAGTGAGACGACAGGGTCCCCAAGGACGCCCTCACTCCTGACAGCAGTTCGTGTGACCTCGGGCTCCCCAAAACCGTCCTCAGTCCCCAGGGGAGTCACAGAAGCATCCGTTACTCCGTCAGGGTTTAGCACCGTCTATTATGGACACAGGTTAAAACCAGCACGGGAAGGGACATGGAGCAGAAAGCAGAGAAAATGACCAAATCTGGAGCCTTGTGTCGTTCTTGGCCCCTGGAGCTGGGGCAGCAGGGACTTCCCGCACAGACAGGTGCGCCCAGCGTGGAGGTGGCTGTGGTCGCAGCAGGGAGGGTCCCTGGGGGTGGGGGGGCTGCGTCATGGGCAGACGACCGATTGGCCACTGGTGGATGGATCCACGTGAACTGATACGGCGTGGCCCACCATCCATCATCAAATTGAGTTCCTGGCCAAGTCCACCCCAGTCCCTCCATCCGAATAGCCACTGCCCTGGTCCCTGAAGGCCATCGATGAGCCAGAAGGGCGTCCACACCACACGCTGGCCGTCCAAATGGTTTATGTCAGTCTCCACGTGAACTGATATGGCGTGGCCCACCATCCGTCATCACAGTGAGCGCCTGGCCAAGTCCACCGGGTCCTCCATCCACACAGCCACTGCCCTGGTCCCTGAAGGCCATCGATGAGCCAGAAGAGCGTCCACACCACATCGGTGGCACCTGTGCCCCCACCCCCGGGTTCCAGGCTGAAGACAAGTAAACCCTGTGCATAAGCCCCAAGCGGGTGGACTTTTCTCCAGGTGCCTGAATGGAGGCCCAGGCACGCGTCCTGCCAGGCGCCGCCCAGAGGGTTCGGCCGTCTCAGGGGACTCGGGCCAAGTCCAGATGTCCCCTGAGGCGCCGGAAGTCCGGCCTGCGACCCCCGGGCACAGCCTGCTCCCACCCCCCGCCCCGACACACAGAGCCCTGTGGAGAGGGTGGCGCGCGCACAGAGCTCACACCCTGCTTCCGTGCGGCTGCGAGCATCTTTGCGTCTGCGTGCGTCCTGCGTCTACTTGTTTCCCTGTGTCTGCGTGCGTCCATGCGACTGCCTGCGTCCGTGCATCTGCCTGCGTCCCTGCGTCTGCCTGCGTCCTGCGTCTGCATGCATCCCTGTGTCTGTGTCCATCCCTGCGTCTGCATGCGTCCGTGCGTCTGCGTGCGTCCGTGCGTCTGCGTGCGTCCCTGTATCTGCATGCATCCCTTCGTCTGCGTGCGTCCTGCGTCTACTTGTATCCCTGCGTCTGCGTGCGTCCTGCGTCTGTGTGCGTCCCTGTATCTGCGTGCGTCCTGCGTCTAGCGTGGGTCCCTGCGTCTGCGTGCGTTGGATCCGCACACGCCTGTGCACTGGGACCACGCGGCCACGCGGCCGGTACACAGGTGGGAGCAGCCAGTCAGGAGGGAAGCGAAGCGTCGCGCGGGGACCCCGCCTCGCAGGCCAGCGCACGGCACCTCTTTCTTGGGAGATTAAGACCCTATTTGTTTCCGTCATAGTTTCCGCCGCTGACAGCGGATGCCAAGTGTGATTAGGGCCTAGGGCCGTGAGCAGGGCTCGCCGCGCCCGCCGCTGGTGGCATCTGATCAGGTCCCGACAGACCGCGGGGACCCTGCACCTGCCCCCAAGCCGCCCGGACACCGCGGCGCTTCCCGTGGACACGTGTAACTGATGGGGAACACATTCCCGCGTTCCTGCGTGCCGTCTCCTGCCCGTTAGGCGGCTGTGACACCACACGCGGTCCCGCCCCCCCCCCCGGAAGTGACAAGGACACACGTGTGCCCGTGCAGACGCGGCACCTCAGCAGCCCGGATCCGTGTGGGACGGCAGAGCCAGGCCTCTCTGGCCGCCAGGCGCCTGCAGCGGCGCTGGTGACCGTCGAGGCGCACCGCCTGCGCGCGGGGACCGCAGGTGACTGGAGCGGCTCACGTGACGCACCGTCGCCGTGTCTGGACTCAGAGCAGCAGCGACACAGCCATTCGGTCACTGCCTCCGGTCCGCCAGGCCCCTAGAGGCAGACGTGCTTCTGCCCCACGTCAGAACAGGTCACATCAGGGTGCTGCGTGTCCCCAGGGGCTGAGGGGCAGACCCTCCACATGCTTGTCACTCCCGCAGCGGAGCAACCGTGCTGCTGATCTGAACACCTGCCAGTGCGTCTCCTGAGCTTGGGGCTAAGCGGCAGGAAAAGGGGAAGGGAGGGAGGGAGGAAAAAGAAGGGACAGAGAGAGTAAGGGAGGAAGAGAAAGAGAAAGAAGGAAAAGTTGGAAGGAAGAAGGAAGGAAGGAAGGAGAGAAGAGAGAAGAAAGAAAGAGGGAGACAGAAGGGAGGAAAAAAGAAAGAAACAAGGAGACAGAGAGGAAAGAAATAAAGAGAAAGAAAGAAAAGAACGAGGAAAGAAGGAAGGAGAAGGAAGGAAGGAAGGAAGGAAGGAAGGAAGGAAGGAAGGAAGGAAGGAAAGAAAGAGAAAGAAAGAAAGAAAGAGAAAAAAAGAAAGAAAGAAAGAAAGAAGAAAGAGAAAGAAAGAAAGAAAGAAAAAGAAAAGGAAGGAAGGAAAGAAACAAAGAAAGAAAGAAACAAAGAGAAATAGAGAACAAAAGAAGGACAGTGTTCCCCCATCCGCTCAGGCCTGAGTCTGGAAAAGCAAAGTGAATCCAAGGGCGTCGGATTCCTTTAGACTTTAGTCCTCGCAGTGTCCTTGGCCACCACTCTTGGACCCCAGGCGTGTCCGGAAGTGTCCGGAAACGTCCGGAAGCGTCCGAAGGACGGAGAAGCAGTCTGTTAGCAGATCGTCTCTGGTCCCAGAGAGGCCCAAGGTCTCCAGAAAAACTCCAAGGGAGTCCAGACGCCGTGAGGGGCTGGCCGTGCGTGCCCCCTTCACCAGCTGCGTCGGCAGAACAGGGACCTTCCTCGGCGAGGACTCACGTGTCTGGGGGGCAGGGTGGACCCGCCCGCAGAAAACCCTTTTCCCAGAATAAAGCGAGTCGACTCTGTTCCCACAAGCCAGCAGACACAGTCCTAACCATCGGTTTGGAGCGGGGAACAGATGGGGGCGGACGGGACCTCGGCCCGGCCTTCTGGCCCCTTCCAGAAGGCGGGCAGCCACACTGTGCTCACATAGGAAGGGCACGGGTCCCCCTGACCCTGGTGCACCTGTGCCGTGTGAAATCTCAAAGACTTGCGCTTAGTGTCGCCTGCGGTTTTCAGAGAAACACAAAACCCGACAGTATTGCCATGTCTCGGCGCAACAGACCAAGAGTGGCATCGAAGGTGGCACTCAGAGTGCGTCCAATGCTCCTGGGAAGCGGGCCTTTGCTGCGCTGAGTGTATCCAACACACGCGTGTGGAAAGAGGGGTCCGTGCAACGTTTCTGGGGACAGACGTCTGCCAGAGGGTCTGGGCAGCTGCCTGAGTCCCACGTGCATGGCATCCCACATCTGGGACCTCGTTGTCTATCCAGATGGCCTTCTGGTGTTCGAGGAACTGGAGGTTGACCAGCCGTCCCATCCTGCAGAGGTTGACCAGCTGTCCCACCCTGCAGAGGTTGACCAGCCATCCCATCCTGAGGAGGTTGACCAGCTGTCCTATCCTGAGGAGGTTGACCAGCTGTTCCATCCTGAGGAGGCTGACTGGCTGTTTCACCCTGAGGAGGTTGACCAGCTGTCCCATCCTGTGGAGGTTGTCCTACCTCCTGGAGGTTCTGTAGATTTGCCATTATTGGTGAGCACCAATGTGCATGTTCCCCGTGCACTTCCATGTGGCGTGTGAGCAGACTCACTGCCTGATGCTCCTACGTGTGCAAGGAAGATGTGTCCACGAACACTTGGCACAGGCTGGCTGTCCGCACGCTGAGCTGAGACTTGGATTTTCCCGTCTCTCCATCGTCCCCCTTCCCCATCCTCTTGTTAAGGAACTGCTGCCTCTTCCCGAGCAGAAACAAACACACAAAGGCTGTTTATTCCCCCAAATATTTTGCCTGCAATTAGGACGTAGTGCCACTAAATGATGCGTGGTAGTGACCTGCGGTCCCCTGGGCAGGGCTTCCAAGGCTGCCGGACCGAACAGCGATCGTGAGGGGAAAGGGAGAGCTCGGGACCATCCGTCCGTGAAGATGCATCAACAGGCACCGTAACCGAGCTCCGTCGGTGTAGGGAAGCTCAACGCGAGACGTGGGCAGCCTGCCCTGGCCCAGCGTCCGCGTCCCCGTCTCCTGGAAGGCGATTCTCGAGACAGACAGCAGGTGCTGACGGGCCCTCCGGGTCCTCCAAATCCCTGAGATTGCTGGTTCTCCGTGCACTGTTGGCAAAGCAGGGCTCTGACCTCCACTGCACACCCGCCCTGCCGGCCAGACCC
>NC_043717.1:267634-274722 GCF_006229205.1 Suricata suricatta | reverse complement strand
GAGGCCCAGGCAGGGCCCCTGAGACCCAGGCAGGACTCCTGAGATCCAGGCAGGACCCCTGAGATCCAGGCAGGGCCCCTGAGACCCAGGCAGGACCCCTGAGATCCAGGCAGGACCCCTGAGATCCAGGCAGGGCCCCTGAGACCCAGGCAGGACCCCTGAGATCCAGGCGGGACCCCTAAGCCGTGGCCTGGTTCTCGTCTAGCTCCTTCCTCCCAAAGGCCCTGCACAAACGGTGCAGGACAGAGCAGCCCAGGCAGGACCCACCCTTTAGGGACACTGTGACAGGAAGTCCCTGTGACCCTGTCTCTGTCTCTTAAAGAGAAAATTTTTTCTCCAAAAACTGACACGTACCGTTTTTGGCACAGACCCAGTGTTGTGGGACTAGAATCCACTCCCTCTTGTGTTGTTTGGTTTTATTTGTTCAGGTTTATTTATTTATTTTGAGAGAGAGTGAGCAGGGAAGGGGCAGAGAGAGAGAATCAGAAGCCGGCTGCCAGCTCGCAGCCAGACGTGCGGATGGAAATCGCGAACCGTGAGATCACGACCTGAGCCGAAACTGAGAGTCAGACTCTGAAGAACTGAGCCCTGGGCACCCCAGTTTCCTCTTGCTTAAGTGTCTCTGAAGGAGTCTGGGCATTTGTAAACCGGGAGAGACATGCGGCAGCTTTCTAGAATGTTCCAAGAGCTCCAGTCGTGTGTGTACAAACATCCGATGGCTGTTGCAAATTCCAGAATCGCCCCCACTGGGTGTGGACATGGGAGGCACAGACCTCAGAGGCTGGACTGAGACGGAGCAGTGGGGTCTGGGGGGGGGGCGCTCAGTCGGTCGTGTGTCCAACGTGAGGTCACGATCTCGCAGTTTGTGGGTCTGAGCTCCACGTCGGCTCTGTGCTGACAGCTCAGAGCCTGGAGGTGCTTTGGAGTCTGTGTCTCCCTCTCTCTCTGACCCTCCCCTGCTCACGCTGTCTCTCCCTGCCTCAATAATAAACAAACATTAAAAAAAAAAAAAGAGTTCCAGGGAAATGCTCCGTGTGGAAAAAGGTGTGCACAGGGACCGAGATGATCGGTGCCCGCGGTCACCCGAAAATTTATGTAAATCCCGTTGCTACGCATCAGCTCCCTTAGCGAGAGCAGGGCTCATGCAAAGCTAAGAATCACTCAGCTCATATCCAGCTATTGGGGATTCCAAAGGAAAGTCAAAATACGTCCTCTCCTGCCTTTCGTGGGCTGCTGCTTCTGTCTGCCGTCCCTTAGAAAAACGCTGTGGGTTTTTGCAAGGATCTTCTGTTTTAACAAGAGCCTGCAGAGCGAACAGAGACGGAATGTTTTTATATGTTACTCCAACTTTAAGAAGCTGCTAGGGAATTCCGGTTCATGTTTCAGCAAAACGGAGAAGGTGAGGGAAAAAAATCCCTCTTGGCGGAGCAATCCCTCCTGTCTGCTAACACAGCTTTGTAGGATGTTTTCTACCCCTTACTCTGTTGTGTTTTTCTACTGGAGACACGCACATAACGCAGAGAGGAAGGAAGAAGAGGTTGCGGCCCCCCGTCTGGGTCGCACAGGAACAAGCCCGCGGGCTTGGGGCGGGAGGTGGGTGGACGTGATTCACAGAGACCAGACACGTCCATGGAGGCCGCCTTCCGCGGGTCAGCCCCTCACTGCGGACCAGCCGCCCTGCTGAGGACCGATTTTGCCCTGCGACCCCCATCTGCACTCGCGCAGGGACCTGCAGCCGAATGCGCACTGCCCCTGGACTTGGGACCAGGCTTCTCGTCCGAGTTCCCAGCTTGCCAGCCTGCCTGGGACCCCCCGTGACACGCCGTTCTTTCCCGTCCTACGTGCTCGGAATGGCGGCCAAAGCCGACTGCGCTTGTGGGTGTGAACACCTTGATTTGTGCTTGAACGGCAGCCCTCTGCTTGTTCATCCAAACCACTGGTTTTTTAAAAAGTTCTTTAACTCCTTAGAGGCACGGGGCTGTCCCTGCACCCCGTCTTCCCCGCGAGCCTCCGATGGAGCAGATCCAGAATTACAAATATGTAGGGGCAGACCCGGAGGCGCAGAAATCCACCAAGGCTCCGCCAGGACCGTGGGGCACCCCGCGTCCCCTGTGCCCGCCCCTGGGACGCGGCGGGACCGGAATGCGATCCGCTGGGCCAGGCTCCCAGGGCTGTGGCTGGAAAGTCTGCGCCACCGCAGGGCGAGGACAGGGATGTGCCCGCGGCTGACCCAGAAAAGCATCATGGACGCTGCACACAAGGCCAGCCCTCCGCCGGGCGGGTTTGCAAACACTGGGCACAGGACTGCGTGTCCTGAGGAAACCCGGCCCTTCCGGAGGGTTCCAGGCCCAGACGGGCGGGCGCGGGGCCGCAGAGGGGCCGGCCTCCCTCCCGCCCAGGGAGGCGGACGCGGCAGGGGCGCCCGGTCTGCTCTGCGTCCCCCGGAGCGGCGTGCGGCTGTCCTGCGTGTTTTGCTTTCTTTTGCTTTTCACGCTCGAAACCTGGAGGGGGGAGGGTGGCCACAAATCAGCAGACTAATGAGTGCCTCCCTCCCTGGCCGCCCCGATTCGTGTTCTTGGCACCAAGCGTATTAGCTTTGAGGAGTCCGTCTAGTTTTCCTTCGCCGGGAGACGAGTTCAGGAAAAACACGCGAGGGAGCGGCGCTGGACCCGAGACAGAGCGAGACAGGCGTCCACGAATACCAAACACGGCGGCCGCGGACCCCCAGACCCGGCCGCGCTCGCCTCCTGCCCACAGTCCAGAGCCCCCGCCCGTGGCCGGCCCGTCGCTGCGTTAGAGATTTATAACCGCAGCGCGCCAAGTGGGGGCCTGTTACAGAACCCTTCTTCTTCGGGAAGCACAGGATGAAACCTATTTATGATTCAGCCGTGCCGTTTGGAAGAAACGAGCCTGAGGTCCGACCGCCCAGGGTTTGCTAAGTGGGAGACCTTGGATTGGCTTCCCTTCTCTGCAAACGCACCCAGTGCGCCGCGAGGCGGGGTCTCGGGGGTCTTCCCGGCCGCCGTGGGACGGACGGGCATCCACGGAGAGCGTCACCTTGTCCTCAACCTGCAGACGTGTCCAGATAGCGGAGCAGCAGTGCATGTGCTCCAAGGTGCCTACTCAGTGCACCGACCACACTCCCTGAGCGCGAACATGGCCCCAAACCCGCAGCCGCTCGCCCTCGGGGCCCCGACTCCGAGAACGGCGGGAAACCGTGACCTCCACGTGCCTCCCCTTCCGACGCTTCCCCCGAGGGTCTCCTGCCGTGATGTCACCTCCTTCCCGCCCCGACTTGGACGCCATTTTCGAAACCCACAGCTTTCCAAAGCTTGCCTGAACTTCTTTTTGTCAAGCATGAAATAACCCTTTCTTTGAAAAGTTGCTACAAACAGATAAAGCATGAAAAATACGGAAGTCGCTACAGGACGTGTGTGAAGACGGAAGACGAAATCGCTTCCACCCGTCGGTGTTCTTGAAAACCACGTCGCTTCCGGCGGCCGCGCCAAACCAGAAAACCAAATCCCCAACCAAGCCACCTGCCAGCCTCGGAAACTGTAAAATTAGAGAATCAAAGAATCCACAGAAAGTGTAAAACATCCCCGA
Source organism: Suricata suricatta (assembly GCF_006229205.1). Taxonomy (NCBI): domain Eukaryota; kingdom Metazoa; phylum Chordata; class Mammalia; order Carnivora; family Herpestidae; genus Suricata; species Suricata suricatta. Next base: position 271,116 of record NC_043717.1, on the reverse strand, counting down.
AGATGGGAGAAAGACGGGCTCCAGCGCTGCGCCCGGTCAAGCTGCGCATGAGGAAGCTCCAGCTTGCCTCTCCTGATGCACTTTTGTCCTTGACAAACGGGCCCATTCACAAGCCCGGCGAGGTGAGGCCTTGCTCCGCGCCGGCCATGTGTGTCCCGGCGGCTGCCAAGCAGGCCCTCCAGGAGCGACTCCGGGTCCGAGCCCTGTCATGGCTGCTCCGAATCAGTGACTGTCTCCTCCGGACTTGAGCTGTTTCTTCCAGGATCCGCTCTGTCTGTGCAGCGCGCCCCCCCCCCCCCCCCCCCCGCAGAAAGCAGGACAGGCCTCGGGGGGTGCCCAGATCTCTCCGCGAGCCCCGCCCCCAGCCAGCCCCCAGCCCCGCCTCCCCCCTCCCTGTGCCGTGGGCCTGCCGCAGGCTGGCCGCGCCCTGTATGTTTGGACCACGTCCCCAGGATTCCCGGGTTGGTTATGTCAGGTTCGTATTGGTGTTCGCAGCCTCCGGAAATACATCTTCGGCCTCGAAGGTCCTCAGGAGGCTGTTTTCCCTTGTTGGTTTGCTTGTATTTCGGAGGTAATTTCAGTCTTTCCCGTCTTACTGAAATACAGTGAACAGACGTGGAAGATGCGTTTCAGGTGCACCATGCAGCGATTCGACCCGTCCGGAATCACCCCGCCCTCATCCCAAAACAGTCCGGTCCTCAACCCCTGTCACACGTTTCCCCACCGACACCCACCTCCCCTCGGTGACCGTCTGTGCTCTGTATGTGAGTCTGTTTCTTGGTTTGACTGTTTTTTTCTGTGTTCCTCTGTTTTGTTGCTTAAATTCCACACGGGAGTGAAAAAATACGGGATTTATCTAGAACCTCCCATTTCAGTGCAGCTGACAAGATTTCATCCCTTTTGATGGCCGAGTCATAGTCCATTATATATATGTTTACGACGTCTTTATCCCTTCATCCGTCCCTGGACACGTCTTTCTTTTTTTCAAAAGTTTTAGGGGCGCCTGGGTGGCTCAGTTGGTTAAGCCTCCGACTTCAGCTCAGATCAGATCTCAGGTTCGTGGGTTCGAGCCCCGCGTCAGGCTCTGTGCTGACAGCCAGCTCAGAGCCTGGAGCCTGATTCCGGTTCTGTGTCTCCTTCTCTCTCTGCCGCTCCCCCTCTCATGCTCTGTCTCTCTCTGTATCAAAAATAAATAAGACATTAAAAAACATTTTTTTATAGTTTTAATGTCTATTTACTTTGGAGAGAGAGAGAGAGACAGAGACACAGAGCAAGTAGGGAGGGACAGAGAGGGAGGGAGACACAGAATCCAAAGCAGGCTCCTGGCTCTGAGCACAGAGCCCGACACGGGGCTCAATCCCATGAACCGTGAGATCAGGACCTGAGCCAAAGCCAGACGCTCAACCGACTGAGCCACCCAGGATCCCCCATGGACACTTCTTTTTAAAAACAAAATTTTGAACTGGGATTCACATAACACAAAATCATTTTATTTTATTTTTTATTTTAAAGAATGTTTATCTGAGAGAGGGGGAGGCTGTGAGTAGGAGAGGGGCAGAGAGAGAGAGACAAGAGATAGAGGGTCCCAAGCAGGCTGCACAATCCGCACAGAGCCTGACACGAAAGTTGAACTCATGACCTGAGCCAAATCAAGAGTCGGACAGTTAGCTGAGCCCCCAGGGGACCCCTCTGGAAAACCATTTCAAAGCAAGCAGCTCAACGGCCTTTAGACTGCTGACAGCTTCGGGGACCACCAGGTCCACCTGCTTCTACAAAGTCCTCATCAGCCAAGGGAAGTCTGTGGCCACGGGCAGCCGTCCCCAGCGCCTGGCACCCACACGTGGCTTCCGTGCCGTGGACCTCCCTCTTGTGCACGTGAGCTGGAAACGAATGCTCCGCACTGTTCCAGGCTCTTCTGTCCGTTTTCCAGCGGCGGTCGGTGCCCTGCTCCTCCTCAGGGCCGCGTGATGCGCCATCACAGGGCTGGACCACGTTTCGTTTTCGCGCCCCCGAGTTCACGGACATGGGCTGCTCCCCCGTGCCCGTCACGGCACTGTGCACGTGTGTGCGCGGCATTTCTTCCCACGCTCGACTTCTCCGGCCCGACTGTGACACTCACACTTTGCAGGTCGTTTCCCGCTGAGGGCTTCATTCCCACATGCCCGTTCCGGGATCTGTGTTTCTAAGGCGCCACGGGCTGTCCGCCCAGAAACAATTTAGAAAAACACTGCTCCTGAAATCTGCGGGGCCCTCGGAAAGAGAAAGCAGGGAGACGTAGGACGTCCTGCAGCCCCGTGGACTTGGGGGTGGGGGGCCTCCGCAGACAGGACCGCTGCCGGTACGTGGAACAGAAATGGCGCACAGGCCACAGCTTTCCAGCCCCGGGGAGCCCTGGGCTCAGGCAGCGATGCTCCCCGACGCGGCCAGCTCTCCGTGGGGGCAGGGATGCCCGGACCACAGGTCCAAGGCGGGCTCCTGGCGGGCTGCAGGCGGGAAACGCACACCTGTTCCCTGGGGGGTGGTCCCAGCGTCCTCACGCCCGGTGACCCAGGGCCCCACGGCCAGCACTGGGGCCAGGCGGCACACGCAGCCCCGCATCTCCCGGACGGAAGTGCTGACCGCGTCCTCAGGCCGATCTCCACGCGCAGGAAACACGGAGGGACCCGTGGGTTCTTCCTCCCTGCCCAGGACCGTCGGGAGGATCCACGGTCCCGACTTCCGGTGACACTTGGAGCAGTCGGTGCGGGTAAGACAGGAAAAGAGAAAAATATATACAAACACAAATAAAATACAAATATTATATTGTATAATTTATCATACACTTTTGTTTATATAAATAAGTATATTTAATATGATTCCAAGAAAAAAAGTTACCGTTTATATAGTCAACTCACATTATATATAACACGTATGATACAAAGTCATAAATATACATAAAATATATAAACATTATATTTTATAATTTAGTGTATATATTTACTTTTCATATGAATAAGTATATTTGATATGATTTAAATAATGTTGTTTATATCATTAACTCATATGATATACAGCTTATATAATACAAAAACATAAATATACATAAAATATATAATTATTATATTTTATAATTTATTGTATGTACTTATTTTATAAGAATAAATGAATTTAATATGATTTTAATAAATCGTGTTATTTATAGAACTAACTAATGATATATAACATAATATAAAAACATAAATATACATAAAATATATAAATATTATATTTTATGATTTATTATATATTTATTTTTATACGAATATATGAATTTAATATGATTTTAATAAGTCATATCACTTATATAATTAACTAATAACATATAACTTATATAATACAAAAACAAATATACCTAAGTATATAAATATATTTTATAATTTATTGTATATATTTTTATATGAAAAAGTGTATTTAATATGATTTAAATAATGTTAATATAATTAAGTCATGATATATAACATGAA
>NC_043717.1:266355-267534 GCF_006229205.1 Suricata suricatta | reverse complement strand
GGGGGACTCTGCTGAGGAGGACGCTGCTCCCTGCTCAGGGCCACGCAAACATCGCCAGGGTCTCCACGGAAGCCGCCATATTGGGCGCCTTTGTCCCTTCTCAAAGCCCTTGATGAAGCCCTCTAGGAACTGGGGTCCCTCTGTGGTTCCGCTCGGGCGCCGTCCAGGAGGAGGAATTTCAGAGACAGGGGTCAGGTCTACGCCTGCCCACGGACGGGCCACGCCTGCTCCCTGTCCTCCACGCCACGGGCTCCGGGCCACACCTGCCCCCTCTTGTCCTCTGGGCCCGGGATTCCGCCACCCCCTGAGGCCTGCGTCTGGGTTTCAGGGCGTCTGGGTCCCCTCTGTCCACTCTCACCGTCTCTCCCCACAAGCATGGGGCACAGGCCGCGGGGGAGGAAGGCCACGCTCCATGACAGTCTCACAGGCAGACCTGTCTCTCCTGGAGGTTCTGTGCCTGGTGACCCAGATCCTCCCCTTTAAACCGTTTTGTCTCCTTTTGAAGGCTCCAGGGTCAGTTTTCCTGGTGCAGCGGCCGTGGGCCAGAGGCGGGCGGGGGAGGGCAGACGGGGCAGCGGTGTTTTCATGGTGACACCCGGTGACCCCCAGCACGTCGGCCGCGCTTCGATCTGCCCTCGCCGCGGGAGTGCCCTTCCTTCCTGTTCCTGCCCGAGTCTCCTCTCCTGGCTGCACGCAGACAGAGGGGCGGGGGAGGGGTGCCCAGGCCCCGGACCCCAGGAGGGGGACTGGAGTCGTTTGCATACCAATCGGCAGGATTTGCATGTGGCGAACTCCCCGCGGGGCTGGGGCCGCGGAGCTCCGGGGGCCCAGCTGTTTGCCGGCCCCGCAAGGGCACGAGTGCACGTTAAATTAAATTAAGAAAATAGCAGGGACCTGAGGGGGAGCGGGGAGGAGGGAGCTGGACCGGGGAGGAGCGAGCTGGACCGGGGAGGAGCGAGCTGGACCGGGGAGGAGCGAGCTGGACCGGGGAGGAGGGAGCTGGACGGGAGCACGGGCCTTGACGGGAGCGTCCGGGTGCCCAGGCGGGGCCCCAGCGCGCGACCCGACCTCTGCCCACGGCCTCTGCCCGAGGGGGTGGGGGTGGACGGTCTGCAAGGGGCAGGGGTGGGGGGCGGGGCCGTGGGGGCGCTCCCGTGAGCGCAGCCCCCGTGGGCCTCC
>NC_043717.1:265008-266255 GCF_006229205.1 Suricata suricatta | reverse complement strand
GGGGGACTCTGCTGAGGAGGACGCTGCTCCCTGCTCAGGGCCACGCAAACATCGCCAGGGTCTCCACGGAAGCCGCCATATTGGGCGCCTTTGTCCCTTCTCAAAGCCCTTGATGAAGCCCTCTAGGAACTGGGGTCCCTCTGTGGTTCCACTCGGGCGCCGTCCAGGAGGAGGAATTTCAGAGACAGGGGTCAGGTCTAAGCCTGCCCACGGACGGGCCATGCCTGCTCCCTGTCCTCCACGCCACGGGCTCTGGGCCACACCTGCCCCCTCTTGTCCTCTGGGCCCGGGATTCCGCCACCCCCTGAGGCCTGCGTCTGGGTTTCAGGGCGTCTGGGTCCCCTCTGTCCACTCTCACCGTCTCTCCCCACAAGCATGGGGCACAGGCCGCGGGGGAGGAAGGCCACGCTCCATGACAGTCTCACAGGCAGACCTGTCTCTCCTGGAGGTTCTGTGCCTGGTGACCCAGATCCTCCCCTTTAAACCGTTTTGTCTCCTTTTGAAGGCTCCAGGGTCAGTTTTCCTGGTGCAGCGGCCGTGGGCCAGAGGCGGGCGGGGGAGGGCAGACCGGGCAGCGGTGTTTTCATGGTGACACCCGGTGACCCCCAGCACGTCGGCCGCACTTCGATCTGCCCTCGCCGCGCGAGTGCCCTTCCTTCCTGTTCCTGCCCGAGTCTCCTCTCCAGGCTGCACGCAGACAGAGAGGGGTGGGGGCGGGGGAGGGGTGCCCAGGCCCCGGACCCCAGGAGGGGGACTGGAGTCGTTTGCATACCAATCGGCAGGATTTGCATGTGGCGAACTCCCCGCGGGGCTGGGGCCGCGGAGCTCCGGGGGCCCAGCTGTTTGCCGGCCCCGCAAGGGCACGAGTGCACGTTAAATTAAATTAAGAAAATAGCAGGGACCTGAGGGGGAGCGGGGAGGAGGGAGCTGGACCGGGGAGGAGCGAGCTGGACCGGGGAGGAGGGAGCTGGACCGGGGAGGAGCGAGCTGGACCGGGGAGGAGGGAGCTGGACCGGGGAGGAGGGAGCTGGACCGGGGAGGAGCGAGCTGGACCGGGGAGGAGCGAGCTGGACGGGAGCACGGGCCTTGACGGGAGCGTCCGGGTGCCCAGGCGGGGCCCCAGCGCGCGACCCGACCTCTGCCCACGGCCTCTGCCCGAGGGGGTGGGGGTGGACGGTCTGCAAGGGGCAGGGGTGGGGGGCGGGGCCGTGGGGGCGCTCCCGTGAGCGCAGCCCCCGTGGGCCTCC
>NC_043717.1:259532-264908 GCF_006229205.1 Suricata suricatta | reverse complement strand
CAGCCTGGGAACGGGGCTGCTAACTGTTGAGTGACCAGTGCGCCGTCAGCGAACTCCCTGCTGGCCGGCCGGGGGGACTGAGGTCCGATGGAGGGAATGGTAGTTCCCGTGGATGGGAGAACACAGGCCGCGGCTCATGAGTCCCCTTCTGGGACCTCAGGGCGTGTGCCTTGCATGCATGTGAGAAATCCAAGTCTCAGCCTTCTGGACCTCCCCTGGGGCTTCCGGAAGCCCCCACCGTCCATTGGGAGGCGGCGAGGTCTGACGTCCTGTCCAGCGGATAACCCGGTGACATGGCCCCAGGGCCGCGACCCAGCTCTGGGCAGAAGGAGAACCCGTCCCTCATGTCAAGCCATGTTCTCTCCTCCGTTTGCAGAGAGACTGAATGCACCCGTGACCGCTCACTCTCCCCTGCAGCACGTCCCCCTCCAGCCCTGCCTGCTGGCCGCGGGCTCATGCCCAGGCTCAGCCAGTAGGTGGCCGCGGGACGGAGAGGGGTCTGTCCTGTCCGCTGGTGTGGGCACAATGAGACGGCCCGTGAGCCGTGCCCCTGCCTGTGGGTCTCTCCCCGCGCCCTTGACCTACGGTCCCCCTGACCCTGAGCATCCCGCAGCGCCGCGTCCCCCCCTCCCCGGATGCACAACGTCCATCTTCCCAGAATGCCGCGTTCTCCTGCGTCTCCCATCCCCTCGGGGAGGACAGGCCCCCGGTCCCACCAGCTCACCCTCAGCACACACGTGCGGGCGGGCGTGGGGGACAGACCCACAGACGTCCACGTGACAACATCCCTGGGAGAGTCTCTTGAGCCATCGACCGCGCCCCGACCACCCACCCCTCCTGCCAGGAGCCCGAACGCTTCCCTTCTCCGTTTCTCCGGGGCAAGCCCGTGTCGGTGTTCAGTGTTCGTCAACAGGGCGCCTTTTCCTCACCGGAGAGCCCGCGGCTTTCTCTTCGCCCTTGACATCGGTCTAGCGAGACCGTGTCTCAGCTTCCGCTTGCTGTTTGGTTTCGGGGCCGCCGCTCACCGTGGGCTTTTACTCTCAAGAGAGTTACACCCAGTGTGGACTTGGCTTCAGGCGGAGAGTCTGGTGACTCCTCGCTTCCGTAGCACCCAGAGCGTGTCCGGCGAGGGCCCCCTCAGTGCCCGTCACCCACTGAGCCCAGCCCCCACCACCGCCCCTCCGGGAGCCCTCCGTCTGTCCTCTGTATTTGAGAGTCTCCTATGCTTTGTCTCCCCCTGTTCTTATCTTACTTTTCCTTCCTCTCCCGTTTGGTCATCGGTCCTGTTTCTCAGATTCGAGACAGGAGGGAAGTCACGGGACACCCGTGTTCCCCTGCCTGGCCCCTTTCGCTGAGCACGATACCGTCTCGTCCCACCGGTTCACGCAGGGCACCGCACGGCGGTCCCGGGCCGCCGCCGACCTTGACGGCACCTGAGACGCGCCTCCGCGGGCGTCAGGCCGCGGAACCCGCGTCCCGACGAGACAGGACCGTCCCCCTTCCGATCACAGCACACGTGTGCGGAGTTCCTGCCCAGTCCCGGCCCACGGGACTCCCCGCGTGCCAACACGACCCGCCGGACACGGACGGGGGACCTCGTGGGATTTCCACGCCCCACGAACTGTCCCCGCACTTTCTTCATTCCAAACACTCGAGGCACGGGGCGTGTTCTCAGGCGGCCGAGGTCACAGCGGTGGGACGCTCAGCCCTTGGCCGCCGGTGGCCGGCCTGAGGTCTACACCCATCGGGGACGGTGCGCTGTGGGGGCTGGGTGTCACCCCCGGGAACTGGGGAGCTGCCTGGAGCCGCGAGGACAGCCCCCCGTCCCAGGGGCAGGCGGCGCCTGGTCTGCTCAGTGCCTTTCTGCCCTTTCTCTCCCGCTCGGTGCTTGTCCAGCACTTCAGGTGCCACAGGGATCAGCCCGGACGGCGGCACAGGATCCCGGCAGAGCCTGGTGTGCGTGTGTGTCTAGTGTGGTGTGTGGTGAGCGTGCAGCTCTGCGTGTGCCACGTGTGCACCGTGCGGTGTGTCTGCGTGAGGGTCCACACCTGCCCCAGACAAGGCCCCACGGGGGTCCGGCCACCTGAACGTGCTCTCTGTGACCTACTGAGGATTTCCTGCCCCCAGAGTGCCAGGTCCCCCCTTGCCCCACACGCCCACACATGGACCTACATGGACCCACATGGACCCACATGCCCCAACACGGCCCCACACGTCCCCACGTGCCTCCACAGGGCCTGCCCGACCTCACACCGTGTGCATGACCCGACACGGCCCAGGCGTGTGCTCCCCCAGCCCCCCCGCTGTCCCCAGTGACCTCCTGTCTCTGCCCATCGGGGAGCACCCCCAGGTCTCCCCCAAGCCCCTACTTTTGGCTGCACACGCCCCCGTTAACACCGGAGCCCGGCTGTGCACGGGGACCTTGGGGGCCTGCCCACCCCCGCCCGCCGCGTGTCCCCGCCCCGCGTCCCCTTCACCGGCTGCGGGTTCTGTGCGGGGCTGTCACATCAGAGCCACCGACTGTGTTGATGTGTGTGTGGGGACGGGACAGTCTGGCTCCACAGACCCCTACTGGGCTCCGCTCGGCCGCTCAGGCAGGACGGAGGAACATTCTAGAACTATCTGCGTCCCGACTCTGTGCGGGGTTTCCTGGGGCCAGAGGGGGGCCGGGTCGCTCCCAGGTCCAGAGGGGCCGCCACCGCCCGTGCAGACACACACCCGTGTGCGCCAGGCCCTGCGGACGCTCCTGGGACCCGGGATCTCAGCCCATTTCAATTCCAGGCTGCCCGCCGGGTCACGTGGGTCCGGGAAGCCGGCCTCCGGAGCACAAGGCCAGGCTCAGGAGACGGAGAGCCCGGCCGGCCGGCCCAGGTTCCTCGGAGGACTTGGGCTCCCGCCTTGCACCGGGGACGGATCATCGTTCTTGCCCGGATTAGGAGGATTAGGCCCCATCAAAGCCCGGCCCCCTCCAGTCCGGAGGGACAGGCTGTGTTTCCTGCCAGCCTCTGTCCTCAGGCCGCTCTGCCCGCTGACCCAGCGCCAACAAAGGGGTCCTTAGCATGACAAAAAGCCCACCACCAGCCTCCGGAGACCGGCCGCCATTGTTGGCAAGTCCTGGACCTTTGTGTTCGGGTGGTTTTGTGTCCTTGCTTTTTTTTTTTAATTTGTCCCGTTCGGAGCCGAAGGTGTCACGTTAATTATTCAAATCGCGGGTGCGGTTTTGGAGGGCCTTCCGGGGCCCCGCGCCCCTCTAGAAGGCCTCGAATCCTGCATTCGCTTTTCGTAGAGCCGAAACGGAGAACTTGGATCTCCATGAAGACAAGGGCCCAACAGAAACGAAGGGAAAGTTCCCCAGCGCTTACCTCTCCTGCCCGTGTGTCTACCTTGTTCAGCAGAAAACAGGAGAAAACCCAAAGATCGGAGGCACTGAAACAGCTTCAAAGGCCCCGTGGGCCGGGCTGGTCGTGACACGCCACTCGTCAGGGCCACCGTCTCCCCTCTGAGCCAGGGATGGAGGGGGGGAGCCCGGTGTATTTATTTTCGGGGGGGGGAGGAGAGGGCGGGGCCGGGCTTGGGGACACGCACAGGGCCACCACGGATGTCGGGTCTCACAGCGGTCCCCACCGGCATTGATGCGTCCTCATTAAGGACCTTGCTTCCCGCACGGCGGGCGCTGATGAAACAGAAAGGCCCCCGTTCTGTGTGCGAGGTCCCCCCGCACCGAGGGGCCCGGCGCTCAGATCCGGGAGGGTCACCGCCCAGCGCCTCCTTGTTAAAATTCCTGCTCATTTCCACCTCCCAGGCCGGGGCCGCTCGGGCGACGACACGAAAAATCAGTGCGTGAAGCCGGCCTCTCGGAAGATGAAATCCATCCCACCTGGGTGACAGCCGGTCTGAGAACGCACCGTCTCTCCCGTCCGCGGGGGCGACTCGGAAATCCAAGGGGCAGGCCCGTGCCGACCGAGGGCTCTGAGAATTTTCCAGAGCCGGCTGCGCCCGCGAGGCTGCAGGGTCCCTACCGGCGGGCCTGGCCGGGCGCCGGGCGCTCATGTCTGCACGGCGCGTGTCACCCTTGGGTCAGAGGCGCTTTACACCTTGCAGAGAGAGGGACGTGGAAATGTCCTAAAATGAGCCGAGTGGCGGTGACGGAAGCTCCTGGGGGCCCTGGGGCTGGGGGCGTCTCGGTGACGCCCACAGGGTCGGGGGCTCCGGGGTGAGGACTTCCTCCTATCGCCATGCATATGTCACAGCGGACGTACCGGCTGGTAGATAATTGGGATTTACAGTGGTAAGATAATGAGATTCGCTCTGTCAGGCACTTAGCAGAAAAAAACAATAGTCACAGGGCTGCTCCATGCCAGGTCCCAGGGGCCCAGATCAGGGCTCATTTATCCCCGGGTCCCCAGGGCCCCCTTCAGCGCCTGGGGCTCAGGGACTGTCCACGCCGGCTTCCGAGGCTCGGGGGCGCCAGGCGGGGGCGGGGACGGCCCCCAGGCGCCCACCCTCCGGGCTCTGTCCCGGGCAGGACGCGGTACGGCTGCCTCATGTGACCCGGAAACCGTGCTCACAGGGCAGATGCGAATGGAGGGCGCATCTGTCCAGGTGACCAGACGGTGGGGACGCAGCAGACGGCAGCCCTGAGCCGGAGACGCCCTGATGACGCGCCGTTCCCGCAGACGGTCCTCCGGGCAGAGCCTGACGCCGCAGATGGACGGGGGCTGACGGCACGGCGGGGCTGACCGGACACGGGCACCGGGGGTCACCCGGGGCCCTCGGTCCTTCCCGGGCAGGACGTTTCCATGGCCGGGACAGGACACGACCCTCTGACAGGCGGGACCCACGGCTCTGTCCCCAGGGGAGCCTTCCCGAGTCACACGGTCTCCCCAAATTGAGCCTGCTTCTACCTAGCCCGTGGCCCTGTCCTCCTGGGGAATGGGACACGTCCTCTGTGAGCCCAGCACGACCCATGTCCGTCCCCCAGGGGATGGGGACACGTCCTCTGTGACCCCATCATGGCCCTGTCCTACCTGGGAGATGGAGGAGAAGTCGTTTCTGCATCGGTGACAGGCCCAGGATTCCCATTTTACGATTCGAGGATTCTGAAAGCAAACTGTTTTAGAAACAATACTGCTGACGGTTCCCTGGGGGCTCAGTCACGGGCGTCAGACTCTTGATTTCGGCTCAGGTTTTGGTCTCACGGTTCGTGCGTTGGAGCCCCGTGTCGGGCTCTGTGCCGCTTGGGATTCTCTCCCCCTCCCTCTGCTCCTGCCTCACTCACGTGCTCACTCTCGCTCTCTCTCAAGAATAAACTAACTTTTAAAGATTAAAATTAAAGGGGCGCCTTGTGGCTCAGTCGGTTAAGCGTCCGACTTTGGC
>NC_043717.1:241188-259432 GCF_006229205.1 Suricata suricatta | reverse complement strand
ACCCAAGGTGCCGTGCCCGCTGCGGTTTGCACGCGCGGCCCCGGGACCCAGGCGTCCGGCCCTCCCCGGCGTCCGTGCCTCTGCCTCGCCGCCGGGCTGAGCCCCACGGGCCCGGCCAACAATGGGAGAGTGTGTGCGGCCTCCGGGAGGCCCTCCGAGCGGACGGAGTATTTATTATCTCGCTAAGAATAATAAGCCGGCCCGTCGCCCCGCCAGATGCTCGGAAGAAGCCAGTGCCCGCGGTCCCTGCCCGTCGCGAGGGAAGAGGGAGGGGGCGCTTCACCTTGGAAGGAAAACAAGCATTTAACCGCTCGCCGTGCCCCTTTGGGGCAGCCTTTCAAGGACCACCACTGTCCACGTGGAGCAGTCTCCCCACTCAGCTCAGGACACAGCCCCAGGGAGGGCGCTGGCTTTGTGTCTGTCCGGCCGGCAGGCCATCGCCGGGCACCGTATTTCACGGCACACGCAGAGTATGTGCCGGAAAAGGGTGCGACCACCCTGCTCCTCCTTGAACATGGGGTTCGCTCAGTGCACGTGCCGGGCTTCTGTGCCCTGTGCCCGTCCCAGGGCTGGGAGGGGGTCTTTCGATGACCCCGTCCGTGCATACACGTCTCGGTCCCCGGAGCTGGGGTTCAGGACATTAGCAAGTGAATCGGCAGCCTTCTTACTGTATATGATTTTAATCCCTCATCTTTAAGCGAGCCAGATGGCTGATTACTAGACGCCCTGCCTCAAAAGCCCAAACTTTCTATCAGAGGATTTGTAAGAAGCTGAGGAAGGAAAACACAAGCAGGGGGGGTGGCGTTGGGGGAGGGGGGCCTCGCGTCCCCTGGAGCAGCCTGAATCTTAATTGCACGTCTGCCTGTGGCAGTAATTTCTGCTTAATTACGACTCGTGATGAGCAAACGGGGTGATTAGGTGTGACACTGACTTTGCCGAAGGTTCTGGACACCAGACTTGTTTCCAAACAGCGAAAGGCCAAGTCCAGTGGTCCGCGCCCTGGGGGGGCCGTGGGTGGCGCTCCGAGCCCCGCCCTTCCTCGGAGCCTGCTGCCCACCGCTAGGCCGTCGTGTGGGCGGGGCCGGTGGTTCATGTGGGCGGGGCCGGTGTGTCGTGTGGGCGGGGCCGGTGTGTCATGTGGGCGGGGCCGGAATTTCGGGGCTGGCACAGCTCCGCGGATTCGAGAGCCCACGGAGCCCTAAAATCCTGGGGTGAACGTTACAAGACTTGGTGTGGGACTGCACAGGTGCCCCGCCCCGTGGAATTTTCTAGAAAGGTGCTGTCGTCCCAGGAGCCTGTCTGTGTCAGACGGAACCGGCCTTTGGGGGTCAGCCCCGAGTCCGCAGCCGGGACACGTCAGACGGGATTCACGCACCGTCGGTCTGGCCGCAGATTCTCCACACGTGGCCGCGGACACCCCGCCCCCAGCCTCACCGGGCTCATGTTACCGATGGGGGACCCGGTGACTCAGAATTACCGTCCACGGGGACACGTTTCCCGTGCTCACACGCCCGCAGGTCCCCGCACAAACACCAGACTCGTTTTCACGTTCTGCTTTGTCTTGGTTTCCGCAGTGAAAACCCCGGAGGGTTCAGTGTGGCTCGTCCCCTGTCACTCCCAATGTCACCCAGCCACAGGGCAAGCTTGTCACACGCCCTGAGAGGGTTGTCTGAGCCCCACAGAGGGTCCCCTCTGGGTCCTGGGCGTGGCCAGCACTTGCTGGTCTGTGTGTGTGTGTGTGTGTGTGTGTGTGTGTGCGCGCGTGAGCGACTTTGTGCATCTGTGTGTGTCCATGTGCATCCATGTGTCTGTGTGCGTATGTAGGCACGTGTGTACACACGCATGTCCGTGTGCATGCAGATTTGTGTTCCTGTGTGTGCCCTTGTGTACATGCCTGTGTGCCTGAGTGCACAGTGTGGGTGAGTGCATTCTTGGGGTTGTGCACATTTGTATAACCCATAGGTGTGTGCGTGTGTGTAACCACGGGTGTGCATGTGTGTGATCGTAGGTGTGTGTGTGACCACGGGTGTGTGCAGGTGTGTGTGCCATAGGTGTGTGCAGGTGTGTAACCACAGGTGTCCACGTGTGTGATCATAGTTGTGTGTGTGCCATGGGTGTGTGTGTGAGAGAGACCGTGGCGTGTGCCGGTGTGTGTAACCATAGGTGTGTGTGTGACCATGGGTCTGTGCAGGTATGTGTGTGTGACCACGGGTGTTGACCATGGGTGTGTGCGTGTGTGTGACCATGGGTGTGTGAATACGACCATGGGTTTATGCATGTGTGTTTGTGACCACGGGGCTGTGTGACACCATAGGTGAGCTGTGACCATGGGTGTGTGCAGGTGTGTGTGACTATGGGTGTGTGTCACCATGGGTTTGTGCAGGTATGTGTGACCACGGGCGTGTGCAGGTGTGTGTGACTATGGGTGTGTGACCACGGGTATGTGCAAGTGTGTGTCACCATGGGTGTGTGCAGGTGTGTGTGACCACGGGTGTGCGCAGGTATGTGTGACCACGGGTGTGCGCAGGTGTGCGCATGCCCGCAGAGATCCCACCGTTCTCCCCCCCATCATCTTCCTCTTCCATCAGCTTCCCACGCTGACACCGGGCACCTCGCCTCCCGCTCCCCGTGCTGAACGCCCCTCCCCGCCGTCGCGCGTCAGGAGCAGGTGACAGTGTCTCGACTATCACTAACTACATGAAACGCCAGCTCGCCGCGCTTTCCCTGCAGCCCTGGAAGGCACGTCTGCTCGGCCCTGCGATTCCTTCGTCCCGTGGAGCAGGTGCTCAGCGAAACGCGGCCCCTCCGGAGGCGGCCCCCAGCGTGCCGTGTCCACGGGACGTGACGGCGTCCGGACCCGTGTCGTACCCGCGAGGCCCCGGCCACAGGCAGCAGCCTGCACTCCCCCGTCTCCGGCGCCTCGTTAGGCATCGTCCGCGGCTGCACCGTCAGAAAACGTTCTCTTCCAAGACGAACCGTCTGTCAAGGACGCGCAGAGCAGAGCGGAGCGCACGGCGGGGGAGCGCGCCCCAGGCTCTCCGGGCTTTCCCCACCGGCCTGCCGCTCTGACTCCGGGAAAGATGCGCGTCCCCCTCGCACTCTCCTGTCCCCGCCGCGGGCTGCGGCCCCAGGACCCTGCGCTCTCTCCTTCCGCTCTCCCAGGTCGCCTTTTCCATTTAGGAAATTTCTGAAGCACAGTTGACGAGCCTACAGGCCACCTGCTCGCCGGGGGCTCAGTCAGCACCTGCGTCAACACCAGTACCGGCCACTGTGACGCCGCCGGCCCGGTGACACGCGAACACGGGGGGCGTCCGAGCAGGCGCTTGCTGGCCCGACACAGCCCTCGTCTCTGTGCGTCCGAGTCACGCCGGTGACAGCAGCCCACAGCCTGAGACGGCCCCAGAGGAGGCGGAATCAGTGCTTGCGGAGTGCTGGGTGCACAGTGCTCCCCGGGAAGGATTTCTCTGCGCTGGGTGCTGGGTGCGCAGTGCTCCCCGGGAAGGATTTCTCTGCGCTGGGTGCTGGGTGTGCAATGCTCCCTGGAGGGATTTCTCTGCACCCAGCGTCGCAGACCCAGCGTCTGGGCAGGCGCAGGCTGGACCGCAGAGGGGCTCCGGGGACCTCATGTGCCAAGCATCACCCCCAGCAGCCCGGGGTCCTCGACAGCAACCCCAGCCTGCAGCTAAATCTCCCCCAGACCCCGTGCGGAAGCCGGGCTTTGGGTTCTCCGTGCAGCCAATCGTCCACTTGTGCAAGAAAAGCGCCTGCGGCTCGGTCCACCATCTCTCTGCTCGTGGGTTCGAGCCCCGCGTCGGGCTCTGTGCTGACAGCTTGGAGCCTGGAGCTGCTTCAGAGTCTCTCTCTCCTTCTCTCTCTGCCCCTCCCCTGCTTGTGCTCCTTCTCTCTCTCTCTTAAAATACATAAATAAACTTAATAAAATAAAATAAACCAAATCGAGATGCCCGATGCGGTGTCTGGGCCCAAGGAGAACGGGTTCACAGCCTTTCCTCGGTTTCCCCGCACCCACCCTGGGAGTCCGGCAGATCAGGGAAGAAAGAGAAAGAGTCCGCGTCTACGTGAGTTCCATGTGCTGCGGGGGCAGGGCTGGGGTAGGGGGGCCTGGCATGGAATCCGGCTGCATTCCGACGCCAGGGTCCGTCCGCGCTCGAAAACCCGATGAAGGGGCGTGTTTCTACTAAAAGGCAGGAGGCCCTGCCCTCCCCTCCCCTCCCCGGCCCCGTGTCCACTTCTGGGGAGTTTGCACCTCGCAGGTGGGGGCCTGGCTGACCCCACGTGAATCAGGCGATCCAGATGCCCAGAGACTCCCGTGCAGATCTCGGGGTCCGCAGGGGAGGGATGGACGCTCGAGGGCACAGATGTGGCCTCGCGCCGGGGTCTAACCACCACTGCCAACAGCCGTCCTTGGAAAAGAACATCCAGCATTTTCCCCACGCAGGGAATCCACTCCGTGTCCTCCTCACCGATATCTTGTCCTCAATGTGCTGCACAAAATTCACATGAAAACACGTCTGTGTCACCATGCGTTGGTCCGGGTTCAGTGCCCCGTCAATGGGCACGTCCCCGGTGAGCCCGCAAGCGTGCGCGCGAAATCCTGCAAACCGGCGAGCGGGCACGCGCGATCCTGCCATCCCGCGAGCGTGCGCGCGCGATCCTGCAAACCCGCGAGCGTGCGCACCTCTGGGGTCTCCTTCACACGGACCAAATCGCATCCCGGGGTCTCCGCCCGCCGTCTGAGCGGACCCCCTCCCCGGCCCCGCCTCCACGCCACGCCCCTGGGGTCGGGATTCCACACGTGAATTCGTTAACCTCCGGCCTTCAGACCGACGCGTGTGCTTCTCCGTCACTTGGATTCACGGCGTCTGAGAGCGTCCGCGGGGTACTCAGCACAGGGGTCTCCCTGGAAGGGGGAGCCAACAGCTCTGTCCTGGGAACGCCGCAGCAAACCTCACCAGGAGGACTCCCTGGAGGAGGGAGCGCCTCAGAGCCAGCTGACATGCTCACGCGGACCTGGGACGGAACCAGGGGCCCGGGAAACACCTGCAAACACGGGGAGCAGCAGCCCCGGGCGGGTAACCCGGCTGCACCTGCAGTGACAGAGGAGCTGGAGCAGGGACGCGCAGGGACAGAGGGCTGCAGCAGGGATGTGTGCACTCCTGCACGACCCCAGAAGCCCTGGGTCAGGGCTGCACACACGATCCGGAAGGCCAGGAATGCAGGGGCTGCACAGACAGGCTGTCTCCCGCTGCCTCCTCTGCCCCTCCCGCCCCCAGCCAGACCCCTGAGACCCACCCCCGGGCTCCACCACGGCCCCAGTCCTGCCGCCCTCCCAGCCCAGCCCGGAGCTTGCATCCTCTACACCGGAAATGATGCTGACAGCCCCCTGACAAATCCCACCTCCCCTGATAGATGAAAATGGGAAACAGGACCCAATATGACCCGCGGACAAATCTGAATGCAAATTGCCGAGAGACGGGTAGGAAAGACAAGACCCACATGCTTCAGTCAGTCACTGTGAAATAATGCAACAGAGTTCCCGCAAAGGAACCCCAAACCAGGCTGAGGTCACAGGTGTTCTTAGGGTGCGTGTCTACATGGGCCAGGGCGGGAGGGGGCGCCGGGCTGGCCCCACACGGGTAGGCATCCTGTTGTGGTTGTCCGGAGGCTAGGATGAGCAGCGTTCCTTAACCAAAGGGACTTTGCCAACATGAACTCAGGAGCATCACCGCGACCCACTATCACTGTCATCCGGAGATGCCCCAGGTGGGTTCCCGTGACGACCAGAGTCGCCATCATCCGGAGATGCTGCAGGTGCATTCATGTGGTGACCAGGGTCTTCGTCATCCAGAGATGCCCCAGGTGGGTTCCCGTGACGACCAGAGGCACAGCCACCTCCGCACCTGGTTTAGCAGAACTGAGCTGCCCTGCAGGGACCCAGGACCCGGGTGCCCCCTCCGGCGCTGGCAGGTATAGATACAGCCCAGGAGCCAACACCTCGGTGCCAGGTTCACGGCCCCGGGCAGGGATGTGCTCAGAGTCGCATAGAGACTCGAGCAGTAATCAGCGGGGCTGCCGTAGACATGTTCTCTTACAAACACACGACTTTGTAGAGTCTCACCGTTGTCCTCCGTATCGATCATCCACGTCATTTGTGAGATCCGACAGGAAGAGATCCCACCACTGTCCCCAAGCGGCGGCGTCCTGACGCCGGCCATCCACACGACGCGGCAGGGGATGAGGGTCCGCTCTGGGAACGCATCAGGAGGGTGAAAACACATCCCTTCCAGATGGTAATGACGGACGTCCAACGAAACCCCAAGAGAACGAATCACAAAAGTGTTTAGAACCATAAGCAAATCTGGCAGGAGAATCTGACACAAAGTAAATATCCCAATGTCAAGAGCCCTTTCCGTAGCACCAGGAACTCGCCAGGACACACCAGAGGACAGAACCCTGGGCACGACTGCACCAGAAATATAAAGTGCGTACAAACACACTCAACAGCGTGGGCGTGGAGCCCATATGAAGGGGAAAAATGAATGGTAAACAGACACCCCCCAAAAAAGACAGCAGAAATACACAGACACCTTCTTTTCCCTGAAAACAGACTCAAAATAGTATGAAGACATTAGGTCCTTTATAATTAGTGTTTCAGGTCAATGTGGTTCCAATTACATCCAGACACATTTGTTTTAACTTTGGCAAAATAAATCTAAAGTTCATCTGGAAAATAAGTTGGTAACAAAGGCTAAGCAGTCATTTTTTTTGTAAACTCAGATCAATGTTGAAAGAGTTACCCATTCAAAGAGCAAAACATATTTTATTTTAAGGCTCTCATAATTAAGACGGTATGGAATGACAATAAGAATTAGCAGATGTGGGAACCAGAAAGGCCTTTAAAAAAATAGACCTAAGTATCTATGCACACTCTACAGCTGATAGATACATTATTAAAAACCAACAGAGTAACAGAGGGGGAAGAAGATTATTTGACACGTAGCATTGGGGAGTTTCTGCTTGGGGAGAAAAAGTCAGGATGTCACCTCAGATCAAACCGCAATTAATCCCAGGCATATTAAAGTGCTAAGGATAAAAATTAACTCGGAAAATATAGAATAAAATGTTTATCTTCATGGTCTCCATGGAGGACTTCCTGAAAATACAAAAAGTAGAAAAAGTTATTGAGGGATAATGATTGATTTGGTGCAAATTGAAAACTTCATGCTCAAAAATTAAAAAATGTATTAAATAGCATCAAAGAATCTGGAAAATATTTGTAATGCATATCAACGATTCAGGGGTTGTGTCCTTAATATATAAAAAGCTCTTACAAATCAATAGGAATGACAACTACTTATCGAATGCTTTCTGTGCCCTGACATTTTTTATGCTGTGCATTTTACACATGAAACCGAGTTTAAATATCACAAAAGCATTAGCTGATTTGCTACCGATTGGGAACTAGAACGAAAGGAATCAATTACATTAAAGAGTCACAAAGTGACTGAGCTGAGGTTTCAGATTCAAACCCAGAGCTCCTGGTCCTGAGCACTGATACTCTCGCAGCCCAAACACACCCTAAATCAATCACCAAAGCATCCTCACCGTCTGCAGGGGAAAATCACAGACGACCAAAAAGCACGGAAAAGATAGTTTGCCACCAAAACTCAAACCTTGCAAAGCAAAGCAGCAGATGCTGTTTGCAACTGTTGCATCTGCAGAATTCATGACGTTTTCTTTACAAATACATTTGAGCTCCGGACTGCGCCTCGGACTACAAATTAGCTACAAATTAGTCTTTGCAGAAACCCACCTGATGGTGCTGCATGGAATGTGCTCCTATCGTTGATGCGCTGACTTCACGTCTGCGTGTGCACCGGAAAGTCAAGATTGCGCACTGGGGTGTGCATGAAGTGATCTGAATTCCCCCCAAACGAGAGCCTGGTTGGATAGATGCTTGTGCGTCTGGTGTGCGAAGATCGTGCAGCTGCCCCAACGCTGGTGTTGTGAGGACAGTGAGGCGTGCCTCAGAACGGGCCTCCATTTCCTGCCTCCCCCTGGGGACCCCAGCGATGTGACAAGGACCTGGTCCCTAAGACTCTGCCCCGCATGTCTTTCCTGTTGTGTACTGCTTGCGCCCTGCAGCGGCTGGTGACCAGGGACGCCCACAGGCAGCCAGGACCCCTCCAGACCTTTGTCAACCTCATGGTGCGTTTCTCCAGCTCTGAGCAGCTCCATGGAGACCCCATCCCTGGGATCAAGGGAGGAGACCCCCTCCCCGGGATCGAGGGGCGCAGAGGCTGGGAGCATGTGGCCAGAGGGAAACCCTGTGATTCCCCACGGAAGGAAGGAGGGGTCACTTGGGGAGGGCGCTCCGGGCACGTGGAGGTCACACGGCCCCCCGGGAAAAATGAATCTGGGCACCACGCACCCAAGTGTCTGGAGAGATGTGCCCGGGTTCACGCGTGGACGTGAAACACTGCACCCTGTGCTCTGTGCGTGTGCCATTGAGCACCTGAGCGTGCACGCGTGCACGTGGACAAAACACCCATGCTTGCTGCCCTTCCAACTACATGTGTGCACACGTGCGTGCGCCCCTCCTCACGCGATGCCTGAAGGCCACAGACAAGGAAGACGGACGGACTCCGGATCTCGTCCGGTGTGAAACCCCCTGCGTTGGGTTGCGTCAGAAGCTGTTGGGGCGTCTGCAGGCCGATGCTCTCCCGCACCCGCTGCTCCGTCTCTGTGAGCCGTGCGCTCTCCCCTACCCACCCCTGCAGGAGAGGGGACCTCGCGTTATTCATGTTCCTTCTAAATAAACGACGGTGCGTAGTCTGCACCCCACCCCCACCTCGCCACCGGGCGCTGAGTTATAAACCCAAGGAACCTGCGTTACCAGCCCGGAAATACAACCCACAATGTCAACAGATGTCCCCGAGCCCGTGTCATTTGAGCGTTGTCGTTCTTGAAGTCTTGTCCCCAAATCACTTAAAATGGAAAAAGGGAAGGAAAAAAAAACGAAGGACGGAAACCCGATGCGTGTCTGTACCCATCGTCGGGGCACTCTGTCTGCCGGCTGTTTTGCATTTCTAGACATTTCCACTCACCTTGAGTTCCTGGTTCAAAAAGAAACAATAAGTTTAATCTCCTCGGTTGACAATGATGTATGGCTCTGGAGAAAAACACTTTTCAGGTGTTATCATGAAAATGCCATTCCGCCCCGCCCCTCCCCCACACGTCCGCGTCAGGAGGTGCACCCGGCCCGCCCCTCCCCCACACGTCCGCGTCAGGAGGTGCACCCGGCCCGCCCCTCCCCCACACGTGACGTTAGGAGGTGCACCTGACCCGCCCCACCCCCACACGTGACGTTAGGAGGTGCACCCGGCTCGCTCCACCCCCACACGTCCGCCATAGGAAATGCAGCCGGGTAGTTCTTGGGGTTCCCCCCCCCCACGCCTCAGCCGCTTCCCTCAGTTAACCGTGGGGGCCAATCACGCAGCGGCCGCAGCACCCGGAGGAGGTTTGAACCTTGGGGCGGGGCACTGCGTGGACAGTCTGGAGGCCAGGGGCCGTGGGCTCCCTCGCTCACGCGCCTGCCCTCGGTCCCCCGACATCCTCCCGACTAGCTCAGGGCTGAGTCTGAAGCGTCTGGTTTGAATTATGTTTCTTTGTTGTTATGTCTCTCGTTTGCCTCTGCAGTGAGCTGGTGCAGAGCGTCCGTGTGCACGACCCGGAAAGGGGCGTTTGGTGTATGTGCAAAGGGGCGTGCAAGAGACCAGGGGCCCGGGACGGAAGTGTCCACACATGTGCGCCCGGTCGGCTCCCCACAGACAGGAAACAGCAGGGCACCGGTCACGTCCCGTAGGTCCAGACGGATAGAAGCATTCCCGACGTGGTCCGCCTTCCGTGCTGGGTTCACCGACGGACCGACAGACAAGGGGGGGACATGCAGGGGACACGGGGCTCCCTCCTGCACCCTCAGGGACAGTCCACGTCTCATCTCCATAACGCTGGGGTTGCCGCCTGCTTGTGAAGCGTCTTGACGGACCAGGGTGGGTTTGCAGAGACGCACAGGGCGGACACGGGGTTCTGGTCGGCCAGGTGTCCTGGGAAAGCCCTGGAACAGGTGTGACCCTGCAGGTGCATCTGGGCCCCGCCCATCTGCCCGCTCTGTGGCCACAAAACCCTCCCTAGAAAAGGCACTCATGGCCGAGAGCACTTTGCAGGACTGTCCACGAGTCAGCTAACGGACACTTCCTCCTGCTCCTCTCTGCTCAGGGGCCTCCCCTCCAGCTGAACGCGGTCCTTCCCCCCCCACAGCTGCGGTGCAGACCGAGTTCCTTCCCGCTGACGGCTGCGGTGCAGACCGACTTCCGTCCTCCGGCAAACGTGACTCCGCAGGGCACGGAGAGCTGCCCAGAAGGTGCACAACTTCCGCGCATCTCCTGAGGGCGTTGTGATTTCTCCCCATCATCCTAAGCCAAGGGCCTTGCCGAATGCGGTGTGAACTCACACACACGTGTTCCTAGCAGTCTGAGTCAGGTCGCCGAAAGGAGTAAATATGCCAAGTCCATGGACAGATGGAACCACATCTTCCCGGGGGTGTTGGGGAAGGTGACTGACACCTGGTGCCCCGTGGACGGACCCTGAGGACGTGATGTTCAGTGAGAGGGGGGGACCCGGGAGCCCTCGGCATGTGTGATGTCACACACAGCACATGTGTGCAGCCCGAAAATGTAGAGACACACAGTAAATTTGAGGTTCCCTAGGGGCCTGGAAGGGGGCGGGGAGGGACTGAGTGCCTCACAGACAGGTGTTTAAACATAAAGTTCTTGGGGAGCCTGGGGGGCTCAGTCGGTTGAGCGTCCGACTTCAGCTCAGGTCATGTCATGGTTTGTGGGTTTGAGTCCCACGTTGGGCTCTGTACTGACAGCTCGGAGCCTGGAGCCTTTCAGATTCTGTGTCTTCCTCTCTCTGCCCCTGCCCTGCTAGTCCTGTCTCTCTCTCTCTCTCTCAAAAATAAATTAAAAACATAAAATAAATAAATAAATACATAAATACATAAAAACATAAAGTTTAAAATGAGATGTTAGTATTGTAACTTTATTAACATTGATTACGCATTGATAGTATTTAAAAACACGTCTACAGTTTGGAAACGAGGGGTGAGGAGCACGTTCCGGAACCAGACAAGGGGGGGCTGCTTCCGGGCCGGCCAGCGGACTCCGAGCCACGAGGCCGCGAGCGGACGGCTCCTTCCACGTCGCCTGAGTTTCCTCCCCAGCGTCTTGGGAAAACAGCCTCGGAGCAGCGTTGTCACGGCAGCCAGTCTGAGACGCGGGTCCCCGTGGGCCATCGGCCGGGCCGGGAGAGTGCGGGGTGGCGCCTGGACGTGGGCGTGGGCCGAGGAAGCCGTGGACCTCGGGGTCACGCCAGACGCAGCCCGCGGGGTTGCAGACGGCCTCGTCGCCCCTGGACACGCGGAGACAGCCCGTTGGTTCTGCTCCTCCGGAGGGCACGTGAGGACGCGGTCATCCCCCTCTCCCGCCTCCGCGGGGCTCCCCCAGGGCGGCCGCGGCGCCTGCGCCGGAGAGAGAAACCCGCGCTGGGAAGGGAGACGCCCCTCCGTGCTCCCGGCTGTCAGATCCCCTCCCGGGGACACGCAAAACACACGCATTTATCATGCGTTTACTTGTTACACGTGTGTGCCTGTCTGTGATCCTTAACATTCCTACGCGTGCACTAATGTTCTCTGGACCGCTTCGTTTTCTTAGCGAGCATATCATGCAATTGTTAATAATACATATAAATACACATTATGTGATTATTAATAATAATAACATGATTAACTATTAATTGCATCATTTTATAATTGTCTATAATTATGTAGTTCCATATAATTATATGTAAATATATAATTTCAATTATATGGTGTTTATACACACATAATTGTATATAAATAAATTTCAGCTATATAGTTTTATAAATATATTTATATTTAAACAAAATGTAAGTTATATTGGTATTATATATTATCATTATATATGTCACATATCATTATATATGTCATATATAAAATATATAATTACATATTATATATTTGTAATATAGAACTATTATATTATATACATATAGCATATTATTCATTATATATTCATATTATTTTATATATGCTATATGTTATATATGTTACATGTTTATATAATACATTAAAATATCTGTTATATTTATATTATATAGATTGATTATAATTAACAATCATATCTTTAATATTAACATAATTAATATATCATTGATATATTCTTATATAATATGCATAGCAATTACTATATTAAATCTATTCATACATATAACTTACTATATGTTACTATATATAAATTACTATGTACTTAGTAATATATATTCATTATATAACTTACACCTATTTCCTAATGCAGATTTAAATGCCTATAATTGTGTGTCTAGAATACAGCTAAAAATAGATATAACTGAGGGCGTCCGGGTGGCTCACTCGACCATCCAACGTGGCTCGGGTCATGATCTCACGGTTGGCGGGTTCAAGCCCCATGTCTGTGCTGACAGCTCACAGTTTGGAGCCTGCTTTGGATTCTGTCTCCCTCCCCCCACTCATGCTCTCTCTCCCCCCAAAATAAATAAACATTAAAAAAATTTTAATAAATAGTAAAAATAGATATAACTGTGTGTCTACAACTCAGGTGTAAACGGATGTAACCTTTTGTCTAGAATACACAGATGTGAACAGATGTAACTGTGTGTAGAACGCAGGTGCAGACAGATGTAACTATGTGTCTAGAACGGATATAACTGTGTGTCCAGAAAGGAGGTGTGAACACATGTAACTGTTTCCGGAACCCAGGTGTGGACGGATGTGTCTGTCTCTGGAATGCAGGTGTGGACGGATGTCACTCCCTCCTGGGTCCTCCACGCGCCCCTGGGGCGCAGTGCGTGTTCTCTCCGGAGGGGAAGGATGTGTTCATGCGGACGCAGCGCCGTCTGAAAGCCCGGAAGCCTGTCCAAGCCCAGGAACGCATCCGAGCGTCCGCGGCAGGGCGGTCCACACTGCAGGCTGCCTGGACACCGGCTTTGAAGGAGGGCAGATTCCCCACGTGGATACAGGACCCTCCAGGGCGGCTGCGGGGGGGCGGGGAGCCTATGTCAAGTGTCCCCCGTCGGAACGGAGATGCCGCTGTGTCGTGGCCCCGGCGCTCCGCGCCCGCCTTGCCCCAGCGGAGGAGGGGGTCCCGGCGTCTCTGATGAGCATCCACCTGTCGGCCCCGCAGCGGTGCTGCGCAGGGTCAGGGTCAGGCCCCCCGCGCTCCGCCTCCCTCGGGACACGGCTCCGTGTTTCTCCCCACACGTTAGCTGCACAAGAAAACGTAACGCAATCCTTTGTGACCCGCGCAGAGAAGAATGCAAAGCAAGACTCCACAACAAAAGCCGTGTGGTAAAAACGGATGAGTCCGGCTTGCGTCTGAAGAAAGGCGCTGGGCTCAGTAGAGATCGGAGCCCCTCGGGGGTGATGCCCACAAAGTTTAAAACCACCACCACTGACTTCTAGCTCCTGGGGTTGTCTTGTGATCCAAGAAGGAACAGAAAACCCCACAAAGGAAGCCGGGTATCAGCTAGGAATGCAGAGGTCACATGATGGGGGCGGTCCCCTGAGCATGCTCAGTGGGGCTCTGCCGGTAATATAGGAGCCCACCCTCAGGGAGTGTGCTGTGAACTGGGGGTCAGGGTGTGCTCAGCGAGCAGTTATAACCATGACCCACATGGCACCCACATGGCAACAGGGACACGTATGGAAACGTACCATCCAGTGCAAAAAGTAAGAACAGAGGGGGATGGGCATAATGCAATGTGTGCAAATCTGTAAAACCAGACTCACAAAACACTCCCTATTCTGCAGGCACACCTAACTTAGTAAAGGCATGGACCAAACCCTTTAGACCCGATGTAGATGTTGGAGGAAGGGGTGGTTAGTACAGACTGGGGATCAGTGGAAGGAAAATGTTTCTCTTCCAACTTCAGTGCAGTGCTGGGGGCCTGCAAATTAACCAACGATAGAGCAACACGAGGAAAGACAAGGTTTACTTATGCTCACACACAGGATTACTGAGTGATGTATAGCTCACCCAACAGCCAGAAATTAAAAAAAAAAAAAAAGATTTACTTACATAACTGTGACATGTTTTCCCAAAGGGACCCCTGGTACAAGTTAAGAGAAAATAGTGGAGAAGAAAAGGAAGCCAAGGCAAGTCTCACGGCACCACTTCCTGGCTGAGGGTCCTGGACAGAGATTTTTCCCTCTCTGAGCCTCACCTCTGCACGTCTCAAGTAAGACAATATGATATGTGTTGTGCAGGATGTCCCTGAAGTCAGAGGAGAGCTGTGAAAATCAGTCACTGATATGTAGTCCCTGCCACCACACATGGGAAGACGGGAAAATGAAATCCCAGTGGACACGGACGTCCTGGTGGGTAAAAGTCAGGGCAAGGGTCCAGGGACCCTTGTCCACAGGGTTACTGTTGCCCAAATCCTGCTCCCCGGGTCGCACGAGCATCCTGGTCGGGTCACCGCAGCCCCACGTCAGCCCGGGCAGTGGTCTTCCCGCAGGAGAAACGTCCCAAAGCTGGAAAGTGGCCCCAAATATCCCCGGGCCACGCCAGGCAGTGAGGCCCGCCCTCCGGGATCGGTTGGTCTGCCGTGCGTTGACTTTGAACCACACACCCACCTCCGGAGACTAATCCCGGAAATGAGTGGGGCTGGCCGTGAGGACACGGGGCTGGGAGGTGGAGTCTGTCCCCGAGACCCGTCTGCTGCATAATTGGGGCTTGGAGCGTCCCCCCCCACCCCCGTCCCTGTCCCCGCAAATCCAACTTGTTCCCACCGCGCCGGACTTCTGGAATCTGGCCCATCAGTGAGCTGACGCAGCACGTGTCCGTCTGACTTGGTCCTCGGTGCCCAGAGGTCCAGCCGGAGTTGTTACCACCAGTGGACAACCGTCTTTATAAGTGAGTTCGCTGCCCCGTGTGCGTATTCTGAAACCTGCCTATCCACGCGCCCGTCCATGGACACGTCCGATTATGTGTGTTTGTGGCCTTCAGACAGAAACCCCCAGATGGGCGACTGCCGCGGGCTAGGCAGAAGGGGAGGAAGGGCCAACGGGGGCGAGAATGTTCCGGAACTAGATGGATGTGGTGGCTGCGTCACATTGCAAATGCACTAAATGCCAGGGGCGCCCGGGCAGCTCCGTTGGTGAAGCATCTGAGTCTTGATTTCAGCTCAGGTCATGTTCTTACGGTTCCTGGGTGTGACCCCTGCATCAGGCTCTGCACTGGAGAGATCCTCTCTCTGCCTCTCTCTCTCTGTCTCTCTCTCTGTCTCTGTCTCTCTCTCTCATTTTATTTCCCTCCTTCTCCCTCACCCGCACCTCGATTTCGGCTCAGGTCACGATCTCAGAGTTTGAAAGCTCAAGCCCCATGTGGGCTTCAGGCGGACAGAGCGGAGTCTGCTTGGGACTCTGTGTGCCGTCCTGTCTCTCTGCCCCTCCCTTGCCCACTGTCTCTCTCAAAATAAATCAATAAGCTTGTAAAGCATTTTAAAAGGAAAGGGTGAGTGCCTGTGGCCTCGGACTTGGGCCTCCCGACGGAGCTGGGCTGCTTGCTGACGTTTCTGCGTCCACGGGGACCGTACTTTTTCACTGGAGCTCCCCCTCGCTGTCCTGGGCCGTGGGACCCTGTGGGTTAGCAAACGTCCAGGGCGGAAGGTGAAGATGAAGGATGGACCCTGGAAACCCGACGGACGGCAGGTCCCCCCGGTCACACCCGGACGCGGACCATCCGTCACAATCAAGCGATGATTAGGCGGCAGGAGGCACCCTCGTAGCCAGACCGCGCTCCCTGACTCGGGCCCGCTGAAAAATGGGTCTGGGGAGAGCGTGCCCGGCCCCCAGGCCCCGGAGGCCGGGAAGGGGAACCGTCCTGCCCCGCGGCGAGTCACGTTTGGGGCAGGGATGAAATTTCAGCAAAGACAGGCCATCGGCGAAATGAAGGATCAGCAGGAAAATAATTGGAAACACATCCAGGACGGCGGTCTGGCCTCGCGTCAGACGCACAAGCATCCGCGGGAGCCCAAGTCGACAGCAGGACGGGGGCCGTGGGGGTGCAGACGCAGAACGCACCTGCGGCCGGAGGGTCAGGCCTGGGACGGGCCGGGGCCCAGGCCGTCCGTCCGCTGGGCGTCCGACTCCTGGTGTCGGCTCAGATCGTGATCTCACGGTTCGTGGGTTCAAGCCCCGCGTCGGGCTCGGCGCCGACAGCCTGGAACCTGTTGGAGATTCCCTCCCTCCTCGCTCTCTGCCCCTCCCCTGCCGTGCCCCTGTCTCTCTCTGTCTCTCCAAAAATTGCAACAGGGCGCGTTTTACACCGAGTGACAGACGTCGGGTCGAGGGACAGCTGGTCACCGGGCGGATCTTGTGGGAAGCGTTCTCGCCGAAGGGAAGAAAGTAAAACAAGAGGAAGAAAAACAGCAGGAGCAGCTGGTGGTCAGGAGCCCAGGCGAGGCCCCCGGGAGCCCCCCAGACACGGGCGACCCTGAGGGGGCGTCAGGGAGCGGCGGGGAGCCCCATGCGGCCGCCCGCAAGGGGAGCGCCGGCCCCGGCACGGGGTGGGGGCCGCCCTGCAGGGGGTCGGGGATCCTCTGAGCAGACCCCATCCCGGCAGGTGGAGGCACGGCGTTCACAGACGTGAGGACGTGACAGATGCGAGATGAGCCGTCCTGGACAGGGTGGCCCTGGACCCAGGGACAGGCGTCCTTGGAAGAGACAGAAGACAGACAGACACAGGCGAAGACGGAGGCAGATACGGGAGGGACGCGGCCACACGTCCCCGGAGTGGAGTCGCCCCGTCTCTTGGGCTCGCCCACGGCTCACGGAGTCGCCCACGGCACCGGTGCCCCCGACGGGGAAAGACGGAGCCCAGACCCAAGGGACCAACAGAAACCACCAAGCAGGACGGATCCGGCGGGAAGGGCGTCCGGCGGCCCTGGCAGGACCTGGGGTCCAGGCTCACGACGCCTCCCAGGGTCCGCCGTGCGCCCCCGCTCTCTCCCCAGGACACCACGGGTCACCCTGGGAAGCGGGCCGTTCCAGGCTGGCCTCCGGCCGAAGCGCGAGATCCTCACGCCCGCACAGAATCGCGCACTTGGGGCTGGACCTCAGGGCAGAGCCGTGCATCCTGGGAGCTCACGCACGCGGAACGGGACGCGCAGCGGGTCCCTCTCTGGAGACCCGACACGGGGACCGAGGGACGTCCGGGGGCCTTGGCCTGCTGCTCGGGGCACCGTCACGGAGGAGAACGGGGTCCCTGGGAACGGGGCGCATCCCTGCACCGACCCGGAGCCCCGAGCCCACGTCTGCAGGGCCCTGACGGCGGACAGCCCCCGGGTCCCTCCCAGCACGAGGGACCGGACCCCTGGGCTCCCGGCCCCCACGAAGGCCCAGGGGCCCCGCAGCACAACCTTTGCCTCGGGGAACACGCCCGTCCCTGAGCAAGTTCAGCACGGACACCGCCCGCCGCTGACCTGGCGTCACTAACCCCCGTCACGAACCAGCTCACACGCCCGGCCCACCATACTCCGCGCCACCCCCGCGGCACGGGGAGCACACACGGGGGAAACTGACGCACGGGTCCCCTTCACATGGCCCTGTGAGACGCAGGGCCGGGACTCAGACGCAGGGTCCTGGTCCCCACCCGTCTGCTCCGAGGGGATGGCCGTCCCCGTGAGGACCTCTCGCACTGCAGGTCTGAGCTCCCCGGCCACCGTGCCTCCCCCCGGGCCACCCACTCACCCCCTTCCCTGTGGCCAGTGGCCAGGCTCAGGGCGCACAGCAAGGTCGGCCCCGTGGCCGCTGGGAGGTCAGTGCCTGCCTGGCAGAGGGGGACACGCAGGTGCAGGGCGGCGGCAGGGACGTGAGTGGACGCGTGGTCCTCCCCCCGCGTCCCCTGACCGCAGTCACCTCCCCCTGTGCCCCCTGACCCCAGTCACCTCCCCCGGGTCCCCTGGCCCCCAGTCACCTCCCCCTGTGACTCCTGACCCCAGTCACCTCCCCCTGTGCCCCCTGACCCCAGTCACCTCCCCCTGTGACTCCTGACTCCAGTCACCTCCCCCGGGTCCCCTGGCCCCCAGTCACCTCCCCCGTGACTCC
>NC_043717.1:234404-241088 GCF_006229205.1 Suricata suricatta | reverse complement strand
GCAGGCTCACGGGGACCCAGCCCTGCAGACAAGCGCGCTGACCCTCCCTACCTTCCTCCCGTAAATCCCAGCATGCACCGCGCACCACAGGGCCCTGACCCGGGTCAGGCTCAGCCCACAGCGGGGACCCGGATGATCGGCGGTCACATCCCTGTCCTTCTTCCCACGTCCCCGGCCCACAACCCCGGCTGGTCCGTCCTTGGTCCTCAGCGACGGGGATACCCTGGGGACAGCACGGCCCCGGCCGCGCCGCCCTCCCCACCTCACCCCGCCAGCCCGCGGCACCCCTGCAGGGCAGCCCGGCCCAGGAGCGGTCCCCAGCGTGCTTGTCCCGCCGAGTCAAGGTTAAGTTTGCATCACGGTGGCCGCCTTTCCAAAGTCCTTCTGCTCACGTGTGATGCTCGGGGTCCCTGCCCGGCGGGCGCGCGGGCTGGGGGGCTGCGCGAGGGCTGCTCCTTCCGTCTTCGGGGCGGTCTGCGCGGCCTGCGTCTCCTCCCCCTCCCTCCGCTTCCGCGCTGGAGTGACAGTGGGACTGTTGAGCATAGTGACTGGCCGTGAGCGGGGCTGGCTTATTGTGCCTCTTAATTTTGCCTGGGAGGCAGGCTCCCTGCTCCGGGGAGGTCAGGGGTCGCCGCTCAATCACGCGCCCCCGGCCTCCCCGGGGAATGGTGCAGCCGACAAGGTGCTCGGGACACACCGGCCACATTGCACTCCGGCCGAGATTGCCATTACGCGGGTGATGGATTACACGGTTAACGAGCGGCTGATGGCCACACGTGACCTTGGGGCTCGGGGAGCCTGCAGCGCGCTCCTGGGCGTGTGCACACGCATGTGCGTGAGCTATGTGCGCATTGTGCACACGTGTGTGCCTGTGTGTGCACACGTGTCGGGTCACATGTGTGTACATGTGTGCGCCTGTGTGCGCCTGTGTGCATGACCTGTGTACGTGTGCATGAGTGCACAGACACGTGTACACCTGTGTGCACCTCTGTGTGTATGTGTGCATGTTCTACTGTGCATGTGTGTATGTACATGCTATGTGCGCACTGTAGGGACATGTGGGGACACATGTGTGCACCTGTGTATGCACGTGTGCATGTGCATGAGCTATGTTGGCATGAGCTGTGTGTGCATTGTGCACGTGTGTGCATGTGTGTGCATGTGTGTAGGGACACATGTCATCTGTGTGTGCACACGTAGGGACACACATATGCACCTGTGTGTGCATGTGTGCGTGTACATGTGCTATGTGGGAGTCTGTGGGAACATCTGTTTGCAGGCGTGTGCATGTGTGGCAGTATGCGTGTGCATGTGTGAACGTGTGTGCATGTGTGCACATGTGTGCATTGCATGTGAGTGTGTGCACATGCGTGTGTGCATGTGTGCATGCATGTGCACACATGCATGTACACGTGTTCTGTGTTTTCCTAAAACATCGTCCTCACTTTCCACGGCTCACTGGAGCGGCCAGGGACGTCTCCCCGAGTCCGGAGCTCTAAGTCACAAGAGATAAAAGCGCCGATGCGTAACCCAAGGTGCCCTAGCGGCTGGGGGCCCAGGCGTGTCCCTCTCCATGCAGGGCGGGAACGTGGGAAGGTGTGGCTTCTCCCGGGGGGCCTCCCGCTCGCCCTGCAGGCGGCGGGTGCATGTCCATGGCAGCCAGGTCACCGCGAAGCCCTGCAGACACTTGCGACCTCTGCTCAGCGGAAGGGCCCATCTGGGTGCAAGGCGGGGAGCCTGAGGCGTTCTGGCAGAGCCACCAGCACCAAGGGGGGCAGCGGGACGCGGTCGAGCCGACGGAAGCCCGGGCACTTGGGGAGGGACGGGGGCTCCCTATGCAGCTTCTACGCAGTTTGAGGGGGACAGAGCGTGTGCAAAGGCCCCGAGGCCCAGGCACCTGCAGGGACCAGAGCAGATCTGTCTGGAACCGGGGTGAGCCCCTTGGTCTCCGGCTATGCGGTGCCCCTGGGTGCCCTCCGTGCCCAGCAGGCAGGCTCTGGGGGCACCGTCGTGGACCCTGGTCTGCTTCCTCCCCGTGTCCCGGCTCCAAGCCCCCCGCCACCGTGGACAGGAGCCTCTGAGGGGCCCGGCTGCATCTGCACCAGCCTCATGGTGGAATTCGCCAAGAAGCCGAGAGCCGCTTACGAATCCGCCCCCAGCCCCGCCCCTGCACCCTTACGAATCCGCCCCCAGCCCCGCCCCTGCACCCCCTCCCCGCCTCCCTGCGTCCCCTGCTTCCCCAACGTCCCCGCTGTTGGCTGAACGCACGTGTGCCCGCCGCCTGCGTGCGGCGTGTGCGCGAGAAGCCGTCGGGACACACGGCTGGCGCCTCCCGGACGCGGCGTTGGGGCGCCGACCCCACAGCGACCACGGTCTCCCCAGAGCTTTCAGTGCCCAGGAGCTGAACTCAGCAGAGCCCACGCGGGCGGAAGGCTCGCCGGGACCGGAAGAGCCGAGGCCCAGACGCCTCTGTGCTGGGCATGTTACTCGCTGCGTTCTTACGGCTCCGGTCCTGATCGCACGGTTCGTGGGTTCGGGCCCCGCGTCGGGCTCTGTGCTGGCGGCTCGGAGCCTGGCGCTGCTTCCGAGTCGGTGTCTCCCTCTCTCTCTGCCGCTCCCCTGCTCACACTCTGTCTTGGTCTCAAAAATAAAGAAACATTTAAAACTTAAAAAAAAAAACAAAGAAAATCATCAAATCAAGAAAGTGCATTAACAGGACTGTCCCGTATTTATCAAAAATGAAAAATCCGTGACTACATGGATGGGACCGTTCACGGGTCAACTGCCGTGAGGGTCACCTGAGGCCATGGAGGTGGATCCGGGGCGGGATCAGGGTCCCTCTCAGAGTCCCTGAAAGGCCACCGTCCGCTCCGGCTGTCTGTCCTGGTGACAAGGGGCACCCAGTGTCCACACTGACTTCCACGTCCAGACAGCAAGAAACTAGCGTCACCGGGAGTCGCCCTTTCCCGCTGGAGACTGGACTGGCCGTGTGCCCAGGGGCGCTGCCTTCGCTCCCCGGCGATCCCACACGGCCCGGACCCCACGTGGCACCTGCATGCTCACCCCGCTCACGGCCTGGTGGGAACAAGTGAGCAAATGGGAAGACTACGTTTTTGTTTATTTATTTTTTAGAGAGAGAGAGAGCGTGAGCGGGGGAGGGACACAGAGACAGGGAGACAGAATCGGACGCAGCTCCAGGCTCAGAGCTGTCCGCACAGAGCCCGACCTGGGGCACGAACCCACGAACCGTGAGACCACGACCTGAGCCGAATTCCGACGCTCAACTGCCGGGGGCCCCCAGGGGCCCCTCGAATGGCACCTTTAATGCCAAAGCCTCAATGATTAAACACATGCACGAACCGCAGAGTCCCCGTGCCCCCCGCGTGGTCTTCAGGAAGCAGACGGACGGGGTCGGGGGCTGTGAACTCACACCTGCTCGGGGCCGACACGGGAAGAGACCGCGGAGCCCCCGGAGGGGCCGGGACGAGGCGCAGGCATGGAAGGCGGTGTCCGTGGCTCTCGCGGACGCTGGCCGGCCCTGCGCGCCTGTCACAGCCCCGCGTGCCCCTCGTCATCCTGGAATAAAGAGCTTCTGACACGTTTTCAATATGATTATGTTACAGCAAGTGGGTCGTGATGGATAAGCTAATACCGCGGCCCCGCGGCCCATCCATCCCGGGACTGTATTAATTACTCAGCGCAGCCCCGGGGATCGATGCCGGAAATGGAGGCGCGGACCGGGGATCGATGCCGGAAATGGAGGCGCGGACGGGGAACTCGCGGCAGACCCCGACCACACCATAGAGCAGGAATACTAAGTAATCGCGGCCCGAAATCAACGGCTTCATAAAACCCATTTGTTCGGCTGTCAGACGCCCGCCGTGCCTTCATTTGACAAAACCGTAATTGAATGTATTTTTAAGTTCTTTTGTTCATTTCATGTACGGTTTGGACACAGCGCGTCGCGTGTGAAAGGACTCCGCTCCGAAGCCGAGGGGCGGGATTGGGCGCGACCGGCGGGGGCGGGAGGCGGGAGGCCGGACGGGCACCCGGGCAAGGCGCCGGGGAGATGCTGGTGCCGGGGTCTCAGGGCCCTGGGACCTCAGGGACCTGGGGGCGCCTGGCCGCACCTGGGGCGTGAAGTGCCCCCCGGGTCCTCTCTCCCTGTCTCTTGCGGGAGTGCGTGAACACTCGCGAGCCGGCCCCAGGCCAGGACGGCCCTCCAGCACTGAGGTTTTGGACCGTCCCCTTCCCGGGATGCCTTTCTCTTCCAGGCCAGTCCGTGGAAATGAGCCTCCCACATCTCCCTGCTGGGAGGCAGGTCCCCTTGCCCAGCCCCCCCGCGCCCCGTCCTGCCGGACGCCTGGTAACATGGTGCGTGCCAATGTGCCATAGACGAAAGGAAAGACTTGGGGAATTTTAACGTTGGCCGTCAAGGTCTCAAAAATTCTGACTGGGGAAAGTGGAGGCTGGCTCCGCTTTGTGCCCGTGCAAGGACGGAAGGGACTGCACGTCACATGTGCTTCCCAAGTGCTGCCCATGCCCTGTGAGGGCAGCACGCCGCGACTCGAGGGGAAGACTGAACATGGTTCGCCATGCACAGTCGCCCAGGTTGCGCACTGCATGCTCCACGGGCTGTCATTGACCTGTGCCACAGAGGCATGCACACTGGGGCACGTAAAGTTTCCAAGCACCCCTCAGCAAGGCTCGACCCCACACCGCCAGCCCCGCGTCCAGATCACCGCCTACAGCTGAACTGGTTCATACTGGCTTCTGTAATCCTCTTGGGGTTTAAATTTCTTTTCATGTTGGTTTATTTTTGACAAAGAGACAGAATGACAGAGACAGAGTGTGAGCAGGGGAGGATCAGAGAGAGAGGGAGACACAGAATCCGAAGCAGCTCCAGGCTCCGTGCTGTCCGCACAGAGCCCGACGTGGGGCTCGAACCCACGAACGTGAGATCTAACCTGAGCCGAAGCCGGATGTTCCACCGAGTGAGTCCCCCAGGCGCCCCATATTCTAGGGTCTCCTGAACACGGAGGCTGGTGTGGGGCTGGGGGGAGAGGACGCAGCCAGAACCCTAAGGACTCAGTTCCGGGACCACGTGACTGGCTTCCCCCAGCCCGGCCCCCCGGGAAAGTCCGCCAAGATTAAAGCGATTAATTGGAAAAGGCCTCCTCCCCGCACCTTCCCCGTGTCCACAGCGAGCCAAATGCCACAGCGGGTCTCAGCTGTTGACCTCGTGACCCTGCCGGAAACCGCCCGCGTGTGGGGACCCGCACGGACCGGCCCAGAGGTCACGGCGGGCCCTGGGCTCAGGGCTTCCCCGACGGTCGGGCCACGGCCGTGTGACACGTCAGCCTCCGGCCAGGCCGGGAAGCCGGGGCGGCCGGCCCCGGGGTCTGTCCCCCTGCACGGCGAGGGCCCGCCGCTGTTCCTCCCCCGCACCCGCATGCGTGTCCCCAGACTCGCGCTGGGGCGAGCCCCCCAGGCCGGGGGCCGGCGAGGGGGCTGCCCCGGATTCCACAGAGAGCAACACACACGAGGTCCAGGCCCGTATCCCCCGTCTTGGACGTCTGCCCCAGAAGCAGGGCCAGACCACCCTCGGCGTCAGCCGCCGGCTTCAGAGGAGCAGAGGGGAGACGCCAGCACGCTCCGGGCCGGTCCCGTCCCGCCACCCGCCCACCCGCGGACCGGCCGGCAGTCCCCCGGCGACAATGAGAACCCGCACCGAGGACGCGGCGGGACGGGCCTGGCGGGGGCTGCGGTGCGCCACGCCGAGCACCCGGGCACCGGCCTCTCTCCGGCTCGC
The DNA here is from genome assembly GCF_006229205.1 of Suricata suricatta. Lineage (NCBI taxonomy): Eukaryota > Metazoa > Chordata > Mammalia > Carnivora > Herpestidae > Suricata > Suricata suricatta. The sequence continues at coordinate 235,276 of NC_043717.1, read as the reverse complement.
GCACACACACGCTCATCGCTGGTCTTCCCGTCAATCTCCCGGCTCCGGGGAGACCGTGAGAACGTGAAAAGTTACGTGATGGCATCTGACAGGCCCCGGCAGCTGGGCGGCGGAGCCCTGGAAAGGATCTCCAGCTCCCGATCCAAGACGGAATTCGGGCTGAAACACAGGGCTCATTTAGAGAGCAATTAAAGGGCCTTATAGACTGCAGGAGAACGGGATGATTAATGCAAAGAGTCTGGTTCAATGGGGATATTAAGTAAACTGCTGGTAAAAATGCCCATATATCACCCGCGGGCCCCTAATTGGCTTCCTGTTCCTCCGCCATGTGGCATTTTCAGGAGGAATTACGTCCCTTTCGCGGGACCGTTGCTAATGCAATAAATCAAGCCCATGGATTTTAGCTAATTTTGATGGAGGCTAAATTGAACCGTAACATGCAAAGGGCTCGCAATTAAAGTTCATGACGACCTCCAAGACGCAGAGCCCGGGACACGGGAGGCAACGCCACCCCCTGGCCGGCTGCCCTGGGGGCCAGGGGGCTCAGAGCCCCCGCCCCCCACCCCCCCCCCGACGCGCCCCGCCCCCGACACGCCCCCGCCCGCGACCTCAGACGCCGCGGGTTGGAGCCCCACACGCCTTCCATGGGGTCCACCCGGGGCGCGCGCAGCATTCACGGGCCGGAGCCAATCGCACAAGACCAGAGATGCTGACCTGCGCCGTCTCACAGTCCCGTGTTGAGGCCTCCCTCCCAGGACCGCGGGGGCTGGGTTTGGAGGCGGGGACTCCAAGACGGAACGGAGTCAAAATGAGGTCAGGAAGGGTGGGCAGTGATCCCAGAGGACTCGGGTCCTTGTAAGAAAAACAAGGGA
>NC_043717.1:228141-234304 GCF_006229205.1 Suricata suricatta | reverse complement strand
CCCAGCCTCAGCCCTGCCTGGATCTCAGACTCCCAGCCTCAGCCCTGCCTGGACCTCAGACTCCCAGCCTCAGCCCTGCCTGGACTCCAGACCCCCCAGCCTTAGCCCTGCCTGGATCTCAGACTCCCAGCCTCAGTTCCCCCTGCATCTCAGACCCCCAGCCTCAGCCCTGCTTGGATATTAGACCCCAGCCTGGGCCTCGCCTGGATCTCAGACTCCTGGCCTCCGGGACTGGGAGGGAATAAATGCTTGTTGTCTAAGGTCCCAGGTCTGTGACACTTGTTACAGCCGCACCAGCTGACGCCATCGCATCCCCCAGCATTTTAACTTCCCACAAGGCCCTGGAGACACTCACCAGCCCTGACTCACATCCCGAATGCTGCTCTAAGTCATTTGCGTGGCCGATGCCCGGAGTGCATAGCAGACCCTCACTGAATTTGAACTGGGACATTTAAACATTTTAAATCACTTTAATTCTGCAGCTCCGACATTTTCAACATGTGGCGTGGGCCCCTCTGTCTGTCCTGGACCCGTGGGTTGTGCTGAGGTCCAGGCTGATGCGTTTACGACTCAAGATTCCCTCGGAGGGTGACGGGGAGCAGACGCGGAAGGAAGCAAGGCCGTGGTTTCAGATGAGGAGAGGTCAGAACAGAAACCTGAAGGAAGAGGAGGGGGGAGGCCGGTGCGCACATGCCAGCGCTCAAAGCGGCAGGAATGACCAGTGCAAAGGTCCTGGGGTAGGAAATGAATGGGCCAGTTAGGGAGGTCCGGGGCAGCCGAGGAGCAGGATAGCAGGTCCCACAGGGTGACGTACGTCGTCAAGACGGGACACGGTCTGGGTCAGCAGGCTGGCCAGACTGGGAGCTCTGCCCACGGGCAGCACGACCCGATGTGTCACCGATGGGAGCAGGTGGACCGGGACGGGAGGCCGAGGCCACGATTCTGGGACCGGGTTTGTGCAGCACGGCAGCCTCCGCCACCGACAAACACAGCGGTCCGCCCGGGATGCGCCCTCAGGGCACTGAAAACACCCACCGCGCCGCCAATAGTGCTGCTGCGCAGGCGCGAGGGCTGCCCTCTGCCCCGCCCCCCGTGTTACGAGCAGCGTGCCCACAGCCACAGGCCCGGCACACCCTCCCACAGGTGCACACGCGTTCACACACACGCCCGCCCGCAGGTGCACACACGCTCACACACATGCCCGCCCTCAGGTGCACACACACGTGCTCACAAACACACCCACCTGCAGGTGCACACACATGTGCTCACACACACACCCGCCGGCAGGTGCACATACGCAAGGCGCTCACACAAATGCCCGCCCGCAGGTGCATACACACGTGCTTACACACACGCCCACCGGCAGGTACAGACACACACAGGTGCTCACACACACGCCCGCCCGCAGGTGCATACACACGTGCTCACACACACACCCGCCGGCAGGTGCACACACGTGCTCACGCACATGCCCGCCCGCAGGTTCACACACACGTGCTCACACACACTCCCACCAGCAGGTGCACACACGCACAGGTGCTCTCACACACACCCGCGTGCACATACACGTGTGTTCACACACATGCCCACTCCCAGGTGCGCACACGCACACGCGCTCACATACACCCCCGCCAGCAGGTGCCCACACGCACAGGCGCTCACACACACGCCCGCCCGCAGGTGCACATACATGCGCGTTCTCACACACGCCCACTCCCAGGTGCACACACGTGCTCACGCACATTCCCGCCCGCAGGTGGACACACGCACACGTGCTCACACACACGCCGCCCGCAGGTGCACACACGCACAGGTGTTCACACACACGTAAGCCGGCAGGTGCACAACGCGTGCTCACACTCACGACCGCTCCCAGTTGTGCACACGCGCTCACGCACACCCCTGTCGGCAGGTGCCCACACGCATATGCACTCACAGACACCCCCCCCGCCCACAGGTGCACACATGCACAGCAGTCACACACATGCCCATCTGCAGGTGCACACACGCACACACGCTCACACATTCCCCCACCCGCAGGTGCACACATGCACATGCGCTCACGCACTCGCACGCCCACCGCACTCCCGCGTCTGAAACTCTGCATCGCCTCAGAGATGCTCTGAGCGGCTTCCCGCAGGACGGGGGGGCGGCGAGTGCAGCCGAGCGCCGGTGCCTCTGGGGATCCAGCAGGGGCCCGTGCACACCCCGTCCTCCCTCGGGAGCCGCTGGCTTCCGCGTGGACGGCTCTGGATCCGGGGCCCGTTCACGCCTGACGCTTCGCGCGGGTGGAAACTCCCAGGAGCGCGCGTCCTCCTGGCTGATCGGGAGCGCGGCAGGGGCAGGGCGCGGTGCCCCCGAAGTGCGGGAACGTGCATGTGACCCAGCAGGGCCGTATGTGTCTGTCCACAGGGTAGGTATGCAGGTGCACGGTCTCCAAGGGTTTCGAATGCGGTGTGTGTGCGCGTGTGCATGAGTGTATGTGTGAGTGGGTGAGCGTGTGCCTGATGTGTGTGTTGAGCGTGTATGAGTGGTGTGTGCGTGTGTTGCACACTCATCCCGCGAGGGAGGCAGCACGTGATGCTGCAGACCCCGTTCCAGGAGGCTGCGCTCCGGCAGAAACTGCACAGACACGGAGGTCAGCAGCCGAGCTCCGTGTGGAGACGGGGCCCCGGGAGGCTGTCCGCCAAGACGGGGAGGGCACGGGGGCCTGGAGTGGCTTATTTTTCATTTTCAGCTTTTGTGTTTGTAAAAATAAATTTATGTCTTTATGTTATTTCGAGACACAGAGACAGAGAACAGGTGGGGGAGGGACAGACAGAGGGACACGCAGAATCCAAAGCAGCTCCAGGCTCCGAGCTGCCCGCACAGAGCCCGACGTGGGGCTCGAACCCACGAACCGTGAGATCATGACTTGAGAGGAAGTCAGACGCTCAACCGACTGAGCCACCCAGGCGCCCCTCAGCTTTTGTCTTTTAACTCTGGTTGTTTGACCTCAAAACAAGTTATAACTAAGCCCAGAATAAATATTTTAAAATAAATTTTAAAAATGAAACAATGCATGTCTAAAAGTACACTGACTTTTTAATTAATGTTATTTATCTGAGGTGCATGTTGTAAGTCCATTGGAACGTACAGAAGCATTCAGCTTGGGTTTGGGCCAGCCGGATATTCCAACGTGCGGTAGATGAATTTCGAGCTCCTGCTGGGTGCCATCTGGAGGTCCTAGAGGCTGGAAATGCCAAGACTGCAAGGCCCTGAAGGCAGGGTTCTGGGCTGGCGTGGATGGGATTTTCACGTGAAATCACGATAGGTCGTACTTGGCCTGGAGAGCGATCAAAGCTTCATGTAGGAGTGGGTTCTAGAACTGGGGTCTTGAGGGATGTGTAGGAGTTTGCCGCGCTGACAAATGAGGGGTGCTGCAGAGCAAAGCACGCAGGGGTGTTGGTGGATTTGGAACACGGAGGCATCCTGACCTCCTAGCCCGCGTGGAGCGCACAGTAGGCACCTGTGCCGGGCCCAGCTCTGGAATGAGGTCCAAGCGTCCCCCTGCACCATGGTCTGTGATCCCAACCTCTCTGTGTGTGGGGATGTCACTCTCTCAACAGGTCACTTTGTATGGCGAAGTTGACGGCCAGCAGTTCCCACAGTGACATGACCTGGGGCAGGACCCCATCCCGGGGGGCTGGCGGGCAAGCCCCCTGCGGGTCGGGAAATAAACCGTCGGGTGGTGGGAAGTCTTTGTGGCAGGACTGTGGACATCCCCTGGGAGCCATGGGGTCCCTGGCCGGCAGCCAGGTCACAAACGGGACCTGAGCCCCCAAACCACGAGGACCTGAATGTCACCTACAGTCTGAGGGCCCTTGGCCGCACACCCGGGGCTCCAGCTTAGAAGGGCAGGTGTCTGACGGCAAATCTGTGTCACACTGACGCACGTGACACACTCATACCGAGAAACAGGGGCCAGAGGTGGGACATCTAGACACAGACAATCAGGACGAAGGCAGAAAACAGGAGGGGGGAACAGGTGGGCAGACAGGAAACAAACACACTGTAAGCTTCGGGTTCTGTGTCTCCCTCTGTTTCTGCCCCTCCACGGTCACTCTCTGTCTCGCTCTCTGTGTCTCAAAAATAAATAAAAAATGATGTTTAAAAACATAGAGACCCTGGGACAGCCGGGTGGCTCAGGGCGTTAAGCCTCCAACTCTTGCTTTCAGCGCAGGTTCGTGGGTTTGACCCCACGTAGGGCTCTGTGCTGACACTGCAGAGCCTGCTTGGGGTGCTCTCACTCTCCCCCTCTCTCTGACCCTCCCCTGCTCACTCTCTCTCTCTCAAAAATAAACATTTGAAGAGAAAATCAAAGGACACACGCAGACTGCATGTTGGCAGAAGAGAAGTAAATTGTGTCTCAGGCACGTGAACCGAAAACACGGCGGCTGCCGGTGCTGACGTCGGACACAATGCGCCTTCGGGTCACAGGCGGTCCTGCCCGCGACCAGGAAGGTTCAGAGTCACACAAACCTCCAACCGCCAGGAAAACACAGCGTCGCTCAACGTTTGTGCTCAGGGTGACACATCCTCCAAACATCAAGCAAACCGTGGCCGAGAGAAGAGGAGACAAGACCAATCCATCGTCACCGTGGGAGATTCTGAGGCTCCGTGCTCGCGGACATGGGAGAGGTTCCAGCTCGCTGCGCATGTGCCCGCCTGAGCAGGACGAGGGACCGGCGTGCCGCGGGGAACATGCCGGAACCGCCCTCCGCCGGCTGCGGGAAACAGTCCAGGGCACCGCCGTCGGGTCCCAGAAACGATCCCGTTCTGGGCCATCCTGGGAGGCTCCTGGCCCATCAAAGGACTGAAACCACACCATCTCCGCCCGTAGCAGAATTGAACTAGAAAGCGGGTTTTTTAGTTTTTATTTATGTATTTTGAGAGGGGGTGGCAGAGAGGGGGAGGGAGAGAATCCCAGGTGGGCTCTGCACCCTCCGCACCCACCTGACGCGGGGCTCAGACTCACGAACCACGAGACCGTGACCTGAGCCGAAATCAGGAGTCGGACGCGTAACTGACTGAGCCCCCCCCGCCCGGGGCGCTCCAAGAAAGCAGTTGTTTTAAATGTTCCGACAGCTCCCCAAGCGTTTGGAAATCGGGGCCACGCTCCTGAGGAACCAGCAGGTCGAGAAAGAGCCCACAGGGGACATCAGAAGACAATTCGGATGAAACTGCTGTCCTAACACCACAGGCCAGAACTCATGGTCCGCAGCCCACACCACGTCGGCGGCAAAGTCTCTGGGCCTGAGCTTGTGTTCTAGGAAGGAAAGCTGAACCCGAGTGCCTAAAAACTCTTCTGAATTCGTTAGGAAGAAAGCAAAACAAATTAAACCCAAAAAAAGCAGAGGACGGAGAAAAGTGAAACCAAAAGTTGGTTGGAATAAACGACCAGTAAAGTGGATCAACCCTGAGCAGGGCTAACAAAAAAAAGAGAGAGAGATAGAAAGCACAATCAGCAGAATCAAGAATTTTTTAAATGGAGGGGGACATTGCTATAAATATTTAAAATAACTTTATGCTAATAAATCGGAGAATGTGGAGGAAGTGGACGGTTCCTGAGAAAAACAAGGCATCACGGCGAGACAAGAAAGAGAAAATGTCATTAGCTCCGTATCGATCGTGCAGATTGAATTCCCACTTTTTAAACTCCCCGCAAGGAAATCTCCAGATGGGTGGCCCCGGGAAGGCCACTGCAGGAAGGAAGAACGCGCCGGTCTCACGGGAACTCTGGCAGGAAATAGAAAGTGGGAGGATTTCCCGGCTCGTGAGTGAAGACAGCGTGGTCTTCCGGCACAAAGGGACAAGGGACAAGCGTCGGGAGGCGGAGGGCAGAAACCCGGGACGGGGGCCCAGTGGAGGAAGGGGGCCCACGATCTGCTCCTACGAGCCCCTAACCGCACACGGGGGGGGTGGGGCTCACGGTGAATGTGGGTCCATGTGCACAACGGGGTCACGTTCGGGTGTCGTGGCCGATGCACGTGGACGGCTCCACGCGGCCCTGTGGTCTGCGCTCGCGGAGCACGCACACGCGGTATATGCTGGCCGTGTAGACGGCTCCGTGTGGACTTTGAGTCGTTCCCACGGTGTGTGCACATTGTGTTGTCCCCTCCAC
>NC_043717.1:224126-228041 GCF_006229205.1 Suricata suricatta | reverse complement strand
TGCCTAGATCTCAGGGGGTCCCGCCTGGATCTCAGGGGTCCTGCCCCTTCTGGATCTCATGGGTCCTTCCTGGATCTCAGAGGTTCTGCCTGGATCTCAGGGGTCCTGTTCCTCCTGGATCTCAGGGGTCCTGCCTGGATCTCAGGGTCCTGCCTGCATCTCAGGGGTCCTGCCTGGGTCTCAGAGGTCCTGCCTGGATCTCCGGGGTCCTGCATGGATCTCAGGGGTCCTGCCTGGATCTCAATGGTCTTGCCTGCATCTCAGGGGTCCTGCCTGGATCTCAGGGGTCCCGCCTGGATCTCAGGGGTCCCACCTGGATCTCAGGGGTCCGGCCCCTCCTGGATCTCAGGGGTCCTGCCTGGATCTCAGGGGTCCTGCCTGGATCTCAGGGGTCCTGTCTGGATCTCAGGGGTCCTGTCTCTCCTGGATCCCAGAGGCCCTGCCCCGCCTGGATCTCAGACTCTGTTCTTGAGAGCCGGGGGGAGGGGGGGTGGTATGAGTGTCTGTTGTTTTAACCTCATGGTTTCGGATTATTTGCACTCGTGCAGACAGGCACAGGAGGACTCCATGGGGTGAGCAGCCTGTCAGGAAGGCCTGTTGGGTTTGCAAACTAGCCCCACAGTTCCTAGGATTGGGGGGAAGGCATCTGCCCCTCTAGGCAGCCTGGGGCGCGAGCTCTGGAGGCCCCAGGATCCCGCAGAGCCAGGCTCTGGGGTGATGACTTCCCACAGTCCCCTGCAGGCCGTCAGCAGGGCCCCCAGGTCTCAGCCCAACATTGTCACGGGGGCCCTTTTGGCCTGGAAGGCAGAGAACGGGAAGCCCCAAGAGCCTGTGAGGGACCAGGTGAGGTCCTGAGTCTCAGCTGAGGGCAGCAAGCCACCGGAGCAGCGACGCCCTCCCTTCCCGGCCGCTGCACTGGCCCCGAGGGGTCCATCTGGCCAGCATGGGATGATTCCGAGGTGGGCAGCCGGGACCGCAGCCCCCTCCCCTCCCCGGGCTCCACCAGAGTGCGGGAGGCTGTCCCGCCACAGCTCCCGTGGCCATTCCGTGTCCAGCTGGGCGCCCACTGGACGTCCCCACCGCCCCTCCCGTGCTCTCTGTGGGAGTCCTGCCTGTGAACTCATATTGTCATGTTTATGTGCCGTGGAGTCTGTTCCGTGTGGCACAACCAAGCCCCGCGGGCTGGCGTGTGAGCCTGGGACCTTTGCTTCTCTCGGCTCTGGAGGCTGCAGGTGTGAGACCCAGGCTGGAAGATCTCGTTCCCGGTGCAAAGTCTCTTCCTGGCTGGCGGACAGGTGACTTGTGTCCTAACCTGTGCTGCCCCTTCCTACAAGGGCATGAACCCAATGGGGTCAGGGCTCCCCCCTTATGGCCCCTTTTCACCTTCTCAGTCCCTTAGTTCAAATACCGTCAGAGACGGGGGGCAGGGTTTCAACACATGCCATTGGGGGAACACAATTGAGTCACCACGGTGATGTCACACGGTCTCCGCTGCCGTGACTCAACGTGGTCATTTTCCCACAAAAGCCACCACGGACCACACACGCGTAAATGGGTGGGCTCCGCTGTGTTCCAATGGAAGGTTGCACTGAAATTTGATTTTCATCTCATTTTTGTGCATTGTAAAATATTCATCTTCTGGCTTACAGGCGTTTAAAGATGTAAAACCAGTACTGCATGCTTTCATGTCTACGAAATGTTCAGGATGGGGAATTCAATGAAGACAAACGGCATCTTACTGGTGGGGTAGGGCTGGGGGGGGGGCAAACGTGGGGGGTGATGAAAAAGGCTGCAGGGTTTCGTTCTGAGGTTCTACCATCATCTGCTGTGATGGTTACACAACTCTGTGAATTATATGCCAATAAAGGTGTTTGAAATCTGGTAAAAGTCATTCTTAGTTTATGGGTGGGCCGTACCAAAGCAGGTGGCGGGCACAGTCTTCCCACCTTTGCCCTAGGACATAGTAGGGACTCCATGATTGTCCATATCCAGCCACACCATTCCACACAGAGAATAATAATTCCAGAGGTCTGTCAGCCAGGCCCCCGTGTTTCCCCAGGGAAACTCACAGAAGCGATACGGTCTGCTCAGGTCTGCACGGCTCAGGGTGTGAGGGCTGGAGCAGGAATTCCAGGCCTCCGGACACCCGTGAACACAGCGCCTGCGTCGCTCACTCCCCCACCTGCCTTCACACAACTGCACAGCAGTCTTCTCACATGTGGGGCACATTGAGCACCTTTCCTCTGGAGCCTCAACCTGTCCAAAGATAAATGCAAAATGGGCACAAGGAAAAAGACACATAACACCCCGTCTTGGACTCTCCAATGTGAAGCCAGCGCCTTAGAAATACCACGGCAACAGCGCTTTTCTACTGATCTTGAGGCATCGCTTCTGCAATGGCTGTGTGCGTGGTCAGAAGGAGGAAAAACAGGACCAAACCCGTGACCTGCATTATTGTCGGTATTTCGTGTTCAGTCGTGAACCTCCTGCACGTCACAGCTTTCCCTTAGATCACCGGCTTTGCCAAAGTGCCTTTTCTTGGGTGTGGAATCGTGTTTCCTGGTGCCAACGTGAGGGCTCACAGCCCGAGTCCCGGTGCCTCTTGAGGCTCTGGGACCGCGAGGCCCCAAGAAATACGTTTACATTTGTGTGTCACCCCGTCACTGTCGCTAATTCACCCACTGGTCGGCCTCTGGGGCAGCGGGTCCGTCCCCGGGCACGCAGGGAGTTTCCTGGGGAAAGTGCCCGGGTGGGATGTGACAGGAACAAGACAAAACCTCGGGCGTCATGGGCGGGCGCACAGAACTCCCCGGAGCCCAGGAGAAGCCCCTGCAGGTTCTCCTGAGAAAGCCCGGAGCGTGTCTCCCCCGCGGCGAGGACTTGAGGGTTTGCAGCAGTGACACGGGTGGCCGGGTCCCCTCCCAGGGCGGGTGTGGGGCCCGGAGGTGGACGTCCACGTCCACACCCAGCGCCGGAGCGTCCACGGTCAATGAACCCCACGTGCTGCTCCTCCCCGGGAGGAATGGAAAGAGCAGGTATGAAAATAAACACTTCCCGCCACCCAGGCTCGGCTGTGACAGGTGAACCCCCTCAAGGCCCAGCGGAAGGACGCCGGGCCGGGCTGCGCCTCGGGAGGGGGGCTGTTTCCTGCAGGAGGGACGGGGACCCGAGACAGGGCTCCAGCACGCACAGGCACACGTGTGCACACACATGGCTATGCACACTCACAGAGATATGCACACACACAGTTATAAACACACAGGGACCCACACGGTTGTGCACACCCACAGACACAGCCACATAGTCCTATAGACAGCGCACACAGACAGGGACACACCGTCACACACACGTGCACACTCACATGTACAGAGAGACCCCTGCGAAGAGACACACGTGTAGGCAGATAGACATGCAGACACAAATATACACACACGCATACATGTGCATCAGGCACATGCACACACTCGTACACACGCTCACATGTAAGCGCGTACACACACTCATGCACGCATGCACAAGTACTCATAAATGCACGTGCACATGCACACACATACACACAGGCACACGCATGCACCAGCACTCACATATGCACGAGCACACGCACATGCGTGCGCACATGTGCACGAGGTCACACACACGACCTAGCGTGCACACTCACACCCCGGGGAGGAAGGCAGCCCCCGCTGTCAGCCCACAGCTCCCGGGGAGTCTGTGGGGACGGCGTGCACGGCGCGGGGCGGCCCGCTCCAGGCCCCGGTCTCCCCCGCAGCCGGGCTGGGTGATTAGCGGGTCTCCGGGGGCCTGCGCGGTGGGTGCGGCGCGGGCCGGGACGCAGCGCCCAGGGGCGGGCGGGGGTGCCGGTTTAATAACCCAGCTCCGCGGTGCCGCGTACGTGTGGGTCCATCGCAGGCATAA
>NC_043717.1:215786-224026 GCF_006229205.1 Suricata suricatta | reverse complement strand
CCGCAGACAGGATTCCCGGGGTCCCCAGCACCCGCGCAAAGGGATCCCTAAGACAGGCACGTCATGGAGCCACCACCAGGCCGTGGGCACCAGAAGCTGGTGAGCACCGGCGCCTTCTGGAAGCCGGCCAAACAGCCAGAGCCTCGTCAGAATTAAACCGCCCTCCGTGCGCCCAACTAGACAGAGAGATACAGACGCGAAGGAATTAAACGGCTCCAAATACAGCGGCTGCTAGGACGTTCTCACGCGCGCCATGTAGTTGACAATCGTGACTCCAGGCGCCGCGGGGGGATGACTTTCCGTGGGAAGCCGGAGGCGCCCAGGAATGTGGGGGCAGGTCCCCCGGAGCGCGCTGGCCTCCCACTGCGTTTTTGGCCTCCTATCCAGGCGGCCAGGCTCAAATTAAATTACCGGTGCTTATTTGGGCTGTCGCCTGTGTTTGGGCAGCGCCCTGACGCGCGGAACTGTAAGGAACTGTAAGCAAACATCGGGAGCGCTTCTCCCCAAGTGTCTGGGTCGCTGCGGTGGGGCAGGCATCACGCGGGGTTGGGGACAAGGGAAAATAAACCGCTGTCAGTGACAGGCTGGGAGAGCCGGCGGGGCCAGGACGGCGCGGCGGGGACAGTCAGTGTGTCCGCACAGCCCCACTTCCCCCCGACAAGAATCGCAGCTACATAATCGGGGTTTTTACGGCAGCGACTCGGAGACCCTGTGCCCAAGCAGACGGCCCACGCCGTGCACGCTCTGTGAGCACAGGCACGGAACCGCCCCTGAAGCACAGTCCCCCTTGCCGTTCCCAGCCTGCAGGCCCTGACTCGGCCGCACCCCTGCCTGCGCCCAGAGTCACCGTGGAATTGCCGCTGGACCTAGCTGTCCCCGACCGCGGCGGGAAGCAGCTGTTTTCCTGAACCTGGGTGACATCGGGAATGCGCCCGTGGCCACCACATCCAGACGCCCCCACCCACCCCGCCAAGCTCAGCTCTGCTCTGCACACCCCAGGGCTCCCAGGGAGCGAGCCCCGCACCCTCATGCTGGCGGCCCGCAGCGTCAGGATGACCCTGTCCGGTAACACCACCTGCGTTTCTTGTCAGAACCAAAGGCGGCACCACGTGGAGTCGCTTTCCTGCAGGAAGCACGTGCGGTCAGGGGCCGCCGGCGGTCGGCTCAGTTCTTCACCAGACTTTGCCGGGAAGTGAAAGGAAGGAAGGAGGAAAGGAAAGGAGGGAGGAAGGAAGAAGGGAGGGAGGAAGAACAGAAAGAAGGAGAAGGGAGGGAAGGAAGGAAGGAAGAAATGCAGGGCAGAGCCGGTGGGGAAAGACCACAGGAAAGCACGCGGCATGAACCCCCCAACGCCGTTTCCGAACGAACCCCCGGGATGTTTTCAGCGCAGGGAGCCCCTGCCGGGCCACGTCTCCAGCGGGCATCGGGGCTGGAGGGGCCCTTGGCGCACCCCGAAACCTCCTCTTTGTGAACCAAGGGCCGTGGCGAGCAGCACGGAGCCGCAGCCTGCACCTGGCAGTCCCCTTCCAGGGGGACGCGGCGGCGCCCACGGGATGGTCGCCGCAGGAGACGCGTGAGGACGGGGACGGGCCCGAGAGGCCTATGGGGCCGGGACGCTGACCGTTCCGGGTCAGGACAGTGCAGGTCGGCGACGCGCCCAAAGCGGCAGCACGGCGGTTGAGCGTCCAGCGGCGGATGTCCCTCTGTTCGGCCCCGTCACCGACGCAGAGCCGTGCCCCGCTCTGCAGGACGTCCGGCCTTCCCGAGCGGGGCCTCCGCGCTGGTCTGCGGCCATCAGCAGCACCTTGATCCCCGGGAGCCACTCCATCCCCCGCGTGTGGCACAGAACAGGCACCGAGGGTCCTGCGTGCACGTTTGTCACCTCCCTCAGGAGCACCGAGGACTTGCGGACAGAGGCGCACACAGGCTCCCGTCCCCGACCGAGTCCCGTCACCCCGGGTCTCCTCACCCCCCAGCGGTGCCTGGCGGTGGCGGCCACACCAGGGGGAGGGCTGAGCCCAGAGCGGACGGCCTGCTGCCTCGGTCACTGAGCGGCCACCTCACGTCTGGGAAGCCGCTTCCAGAGCCTGCAAACCGATCTGGGTTCCGCAGACGGGGATTCGTGACCTGGGCCGCGCTGACGTCCAGGGCGGAGTCCTTCTCCGGGGCGGGCTGTGCACCTGCACGTGTGCAGCGCGTCTCTGGTCCGCAGCGAGCACCACGTGCGGGAGGCGTCCCTCCGGCCGTGGCCAAGCTGACGGTGTCCCCCGACCGTGCAGCGCGTCCCCAGGGAGGCCGGCCGTGCCCGGTGAGGGGCTCCGTGCCCGAGAACCGCGAAGGCCTTCTCCCCATGTCCTAAGAGGCCGCCCCTCCTCCCCAGCAGCGTCTTGCTGAGTCGCTGAGATGCATCCACACTCCCTCCCCGTTCATGCGTGTTCCCACAGAGTCCTCTGCTGGCTGAGCCCCTCGACTAACGCCTTCCCCACGGAAGAGTCTCTTGTTTTCCTGGTGGCTCTTTGCCCCACCCTGAGCGTGCCCCACCGAGGGCCCTGGCTCAGGCCGTGGGGTCCCAGGCGGCGGTCGTGCTCGGGCAGGAGCCCCGGATGGCTGCCCGCTCAGGCTCCCGGGATCACGGCCACGGACGGCACATGGAGGCCTCGGTGGGGAACCCTGAGGCGCATGCGCGTGTGGGGAACCCTGAGGCGCATGCGCGTGTGGGGAACCCTGAGGCGCATGCGCGTGTGGGTCCAGCGCAGACCTGACCAGTACGGGCCCGTCCGGGCGTGAAGGGCCAGGTCAGCTGCCGGGAAGAACTCGCCGTTTCCGCACGCGGTGTTGCAGAGTCTCCCAGACGCAGGCGGGTGGGCAGAGGCGGCCTCGGACGGCAGCCGCTCGGACCCCGGCTCTGGCTGCTGCACCTCGTTCGGGACGTGCTGGCTGACGGGCCGGCCGCCCCCAGACAGGACCAGCAGTGCTTTCTGCATCGCGCTAACTGGAGGGGTTCGAGCTCCGTGCTGGGCAGAGCAGCGTGCAGACACCCTGGAAGGGCGGGTGCCAAGGAGAACTCGCTGGCACGGTGCTCACGGCACCCTGACTCTGCTGGGGTAGCACCGCGCGTCGGAAATCAGGGCCCGTTCCGAGGACTCCGCCAAAGCATTTGATCAGGGCGGCGGATGCAACAGCGGACGGGGCGCTGTTCAAGGTGCTGGAGCAGAGAGCCCTGCCAATAAGTTTCCAGGATTCAGGAACCCGCGTTGGGGAAGGAACTGCAAAGGTAACACGTGGGTGGGGCCCTGCTCCTCATTCTTGGGGTCCAAGGTCAGGTCTCCCCAGAACAAAGATGGCGGCCTTTCTCTCCAGGACACCAGTGCCTCCTTCCTTGCACCTGCCGCACTGACTGTTTGTCTCTCCAGTTTCTATATATTTATTGGACTCAGAATGTCATCTAAATATCCCATTAAGTGGAAAGGAAGCCCCAACAAAGACACCAGCAGTGGCCCCGTGGCCGCCCGTGGCTGGCCGAGAATCCGTCTAGCCAGTGGCGGTGGATAGTTGAGAGTTTCTCCGAGACACCAGAGCAGGGGCGGGTCTGTTTTGTTCAGACATCACAGGTTCCAGAAGCCCTTCGGCAGATTTCCCTCCATTTCCAGCAACACCTAGGACCTGGTGAGGACTTGTTAGCTTCTCCTTCTTCGATGAACCGAGTCACCGGACCGCAGTCCTGGCCCGGGATGGCTTTCGGCATTTCGAGGTGGACAAAGCCTTCGTCCAAATGCAGGTTCCTCAGGAGTGAGAGGCCGCGGAGGGATGAAGGCCTCCTGAGCCCCCCCCCCCAGGCCCGTGCGCTCCAAGTGGCTCTGAAGGACCCCGAGGCCGCCTCACAACCCAGTCTGCAGGCCCCGGTCCCCCAGCCAGGCTCGCTGAGCGGAGACAGAACTGCAATGATGGTTGTCGTCCACAAACAAAAGCTATCAAAACTGAAGCCTCAGACCCTGGGTGGCAGGGTGCTTGGGGGAGAACGGAGCTTGTCATCAGGTAGAAAACATTCCGAGCCAGATCTGAAGCCAGCTCAAAGTGGCCACGCTGCAGACCGTCGGTGGGGTCTTGTCTACACAACGTGAAGGGGCGGTGGTGTGGTCGGTGCCCACCGCTTTCCTCCAGCGGCTCTCCCGCGCGGGTGGGCAGGATTTCGATGGGCACGCGCCGGCTGCGTCTGCAGGAGGGCCGTCGTGGGCTCGGTTCCAGTCGCTGTCTGAGGTCACGCCATCTCCAGTTTGACGGACCGTCCGCAGCTCCGCCCCGTGCTCTTCAACAACTCGCTGGGTGACCGGAGCGGAAAACTGGGGGCCCGTGTGTGGTCGGCCATCAGCCGGGCTGGTGCTGGCCAGGCGCCCGCGGGCGTAACTGGGGCACACGAGCTGGTGTTCGGTAGAAATGGAGCGAGTCCGCCTTGTCTGGGCTGCAACACGCTGAGGTGACACCAATGTCACCGTAGGAGAGCGGGCGGACTTTGGAGGAACACGCCCGCGTCAGGTGCGCGTCTCACTGGAACCGCGGGAGGCCCGGCCCACCGTCCGCCCCCTGCGGTCTCCCTCCGCACCACGGCTGGGGGCGTCCCAGTGGCCCCTCAGCCCCGAAGGGCTCGTGGCTGAGCCGACAGTCCCCAAGAGGTTGCCCGGCCATGGGCAGGTCCCCCACCCGTCCTGAGAGCGGCGGCTGCAGGGGCGCTGGCAAAAAACACGCCCGAGCTTGTGAGGTTAGCGTCCTGCGATCCTACGTAAGACGTCACGAAACGCAGGACGCCGAGTCCGCCAGGCAGGAGCAGAGCAGCAAGCGCACCGAGGCCGACACGATCGCTGAGTCCACAAAACACGGAGAACGACGACCAGGTGCCGCGTCGGGCTCTGCGCTCACAGCTCGAGCCTGGAGCTGCTTCCGGTTCTCTGTCTCCTCTCTCTGCCCCTCCCCTGCTCGTGCTCTCTCTGCCTCTCTCTCAAAAACAAACTAAAAACTTTTAAAATGTGCAATGAAATGTCGACCTCGGAGGACGTTTGTGCTCATCACATGCAAACGTGGCACCTGGTGTAAGGACGCAGGTCTGATTCAGGCTTCCCCTGTACTTAAAGGGGAAGCTGCCGGCTTCGCCCTATCATTGCCCAGGGAGGGAGGGACAACTCTTGGGGCGCCCAATCAGGAGAGACCAGCTGACACCTTTGATCTTTCTAGGGGCGGGCCTAGTCACGCCCAACTTTGGGCCTAGTCACGCCCTGCCTGAGGGTCCTGGGCCCACTCTGGTCAATAATCTAAAAGTTGTGATTGGCTCCCACAACTGCCAGTATTGATAGGGGGGTAGGGAATGGAGCGCCGTGCCTGTGTCCTGATTTCCTGTAACTTCCCCTTCCTAAACTCATAAAAGCCCTACCCTGACCTCTCTCCATGTGGCCAGCAGGTTGGTGGAGTCTGTGAGCCCGAGCTTAAGCCCGTAATAAAGCCCTTTGCTTTTGCATGCATGACTCGGTCTCCCTGGTAGTCTCTGGTCTTTTTTTTTTTTTTGGAGCGATATTACAAACTTGGGCATAACACTGGAAGATTCTGGACCGGCAGCGACAGGACCAGCGGCTCACGCACATGTGATGTTTGTGGAGGGACTGAGCGGCCAGCACCCTGCATGTCTGTCCAGGTGCTGTCTCCTGCCCGGTCTCATTGGTCCTGAGACTTCACGCGACGCAGAAGGCGGGGGAGGCGCAGAAGGCGGGGAAGGTGCGTGGGCAGGAACTCGACCTTGTACTGCCCTTAATTGGTTCCTCACTCGACTAAGCACAGCGTCGGCAGTGCCCTTCTGTACAAATTGGACTCGAAGGAGCCTGAGTCTCACGAAAATGTCAGGGACAGCAAAGATCTGATTAGTGCTGTGGGAGACAGAAAAGATGTCCCCAAAGGCGTTCACATCCTAGTGCCCACGTGGGAGACAGACTGATGTCCCCAGGGGGTCGGTGTGTCAATGTCCAGAACGGGTGAAGAGGAACTTTGATGACGTGCCAGGGTGATTAGGGGCCCCAAGCTGTCCCCGGCCTGCTCCGCGGGACCGACCAATGCGTCCGCTCACGTGGAAGGGGACGTTGCAGGTGGGATCGGGCGTCCTGATCACCCAGGTGGGCCTGGGTGTGTCACAACGTGCAGGAGAGGCAGGGCCCCCCACGGAGGAGGAGGGACCCGAGGTGTGGCCAGACCCAAGTCTGTGCGCAGAGCAGGGAGAGAAGGTGCCCACGGTGAGCCGGCTCCCTGTAGACGCTGGGGAGGGCATGGAAGCTTCTGGAATGAGCGCTGCCCATGGTTCTACCCCCAGAGACCCCTCTCACTCCTGCGGCCGCCAGAGCTCCAAACACATCACTCCCTCCTCCGCCACCTGCTGCCCAGGAACACCAGCGGAGGACCCGGCTCTGCTCAGTGAAGAAGAATCTGACCTTCCGATGGCAAAGTCAGCCCAGAGGCCCTCAGACGGCCACAGGTGCCCGTGAGAGCCAGTGACCCCACCTGGCCCCCAGCAGGGCACCAGGAGGGCCACCCGCACGGGGAGACGCACCTCCGACCACAATTAGGATCAGAGTGCGCTGGGCTCCGCTCCGCGCAGGCGGAAACATGCCCGTGCAAAGTCTTTGATCACAGACGCTCTCCTGCTTCGGGGTCCGGACTCTCGCCTCCCCGGGAGCCCGGCTGTAACTGGAAAGCTGAATTCTCTGAAACGGGTTCTTCCCCTGACCTGCACTCCCGGAAGCCAGCGTTATGGCCCCGAAACAACGAAATGAGGACCCTGTCAGGATTTTGCTGCGATTCCGAGGTCCGAAGTCAGACTCAAACAAGTGAGAGATAGAGACAGAGCATGAGCGGGGGAGGGGCAGAGAGAGAGGGAGACACAGACTCTGAAGCAGGCTCCAGGCTCTGAGCTGTCAGCACAGAGCCCAATGCGGGGCTCGAACCCACAAACTGTGAGATCATGACCTGAGCTGAAGTCAGCTACTTAACCGACTGAGCCACTCAGACGCCCCAAAGTAATGCATTTATTTTGAGACAGTGTGAGTGGGGGAGGGGCAGAGATACAGGTAAGGAGAGAATTCGAAGCAGGGTCCACATGGTCAGCACAGAGCCCGACGCAGGGCTCAATCTCACGAACCTGAGCTGAAATCGAGTCAGAGGCTTAACCGACTGAGCCCCCCAGGCGACCCAGACTGTGATTTCTAAATGGTGACATCCGCTCCCACATACAGCTGGGTCCTCCCGCAGAAGGGACGGGCCCTAAAAAGAGTCCCATCGACACCCGAGCGTCTCCTTCCGGAAGCCTGTTCCCACAGAGGACCAGGACCCCTGCCCATGTGACTTTCCGCGTGACGGCGGGACCGGGGCACCCACGCCGAGACCACAGTGGGGGGAGGGGGCGAGAACAGGGCTGCGGGCCGTGCAGGAGCAGCCGCAGAGCGCCTGCGCCCACCCGGAGGACCCCCAGACCCACCTTCCGGAGGTGGACGGACTGGAGGAGGCCCCGCCTCTGGTCCCCGCACCCTCACTAGCTTCGCTCAGCCGCTTCCGAGGCCCCGCCCAGCGCAGCAACGACGGGAGCGAAAACCACCGCCCCCTTCAGTCTCTCTGCCCCAGTCTCATCCAAACTGCCTCTCATCTGCTTCCCATTTGTTCACACTGAGCTCATCCAGCGGCTTCCTGAGAACCATCTGGGGTCCGGAAACTGCACAGACTCTTCAAAAGCTCTCTGCAGAAGCAGGAATTTGAATCTTGCCGTCGTGGAAACGAATGTGCAAAACTCGCAGCCAACGGCCTGGCCTTCCTCCTCTTTACTGGCCCTTTAATGGCCTTCGTGACTGAACCCGGGCCGATCCACTCACTGCTGCCTTCCTTCAACTGGTTGTAGTGGCCCCCCAAATTTGTGCCCCCTCGGAACATGGAAATGGGAAATGGAGTCTTTTCACGTGTAATTAAGAATCACCAGACGAGGGCCTCTGGGATTAAGGGCTGTGGCCTTAAATCCTGTGAAAGGTGTCCTTGTAAGAGACAGAAGAGACACAAAGGAGAAGGCATGTGAAGATGGAGGCAGAGACGGGAGGGACATGGCCAAGACCCCAGGGACGCCTGGGGCCCCAGACGCTGGAAGAGGCAGGAGGGACCCTCCCCTGGAGCCTCTGGAGGGAGCACAGCCCTGCCCTGCCTGGATCTCAGGGGTCCTGCCTGGA
>NC_043717.1:207393-215686 GCF_006229205.1 Suricata suricatta | reverse complement strand
CCTGCCTGGATCTTAGGGGACCTTCCCTGCCTGGATCTCAGATTTCTGGTCTCCAGAACTGGGGAAGGATGAATTCCCATTGCCCCTAGTCTGGAGTTATTTGTTATAGCCACTCTGGGTAATGAAAACATGGTTAAATTTTAAGCCTCCGAGAATAGATACGAAAGAGGGTCTTGCTCTGTGCTACGTGACAAGTCTCACTCATTCTTGGTGGGAGCAGATCTCCTGCCCAGGGAGGCTGAAGCCCCTTTGCCCCGAGGTCCCGGACGGGAGACTCTAGACCCATTTTCAGCCCAGGCCGCGGACGTGGCTACAAGCATGTCTGCATTTGCCAGGTGGTCTTCACGTCATCCGGTGGCGAGGGCCCCCAGCCGGGCCCTCGTCTGAACCCAGAAGAACAGACCCTTTGTGGCCGGTCAGCGCGCACCTGCCACCAAGCCTGCCATCACTCAGGACCAGCCAGCACCGTTTGGGACGTTTTGAGTCCCGATTGTCACAAGAACCTCAACAAGAGGGCACCCAAGTCTACTGACTCCGGAGAAGGCATTTGCAGTGATTAAAAAATCCAAGAGACGTAAGCGTGAGCCACCCAGAAAGGGACACATGCGCGTCCCTCGCGGCACCGCTGCCCAAAGGTGGAAACAAAAATGCCCGTCCACAGAAGGATGGATAGACAGACGTCCAAAGAAAGACGGACAGACAGACATCCGCGGGAGGACGGGTAGGCAGAACGGGGCCGGCCGTGGAGGGAATATTCCTCAGCCATGAAAGGGAACAAAGCACCGACACCTGCCGCCCCGTGGACGGAGCCAGAAGCCGTGAGGCTCAGAGAAG
The DNA here is from genome assembly GCF_006229205.1 of Suricata suricatta. Classification (NCBI taxonomy): domain Eukaryota; kingdom Metazoa; phylum Chordata; class Mammalia; order Carnivora; family Herpestidae; genus Suricata; species Suricata suricatta. The sequence continues at coordinate 214,852 of NC_043717.1, read as the reverse complement.
CAGACGCAGGAGGCCACGTCCCGTGTGACCCACGGAGATCGGACGTGTGGAACAGACAAATCCACAGACGGAAAGGGGATCCGTGCTCACAGGGGCCACAAGGAGGACGGTGCAAGTGCCGACGGGGACGGGGTCTCCTTTTGGGGAGGGAGGAGAAGACTCTGGAACCGGACAGAAGGCGTGGTTGCACAAAACTGTGAGCACGCTCAATGCCCTGCGGTTGTTCGCTTTATTTTTTTAAACATTTTACTATTTATGTTTTGAGAGAGAGACAGAGACAGAGCATGAGCGGGGAGGGGCAGAGAGAGAGGAGACACAGAATCTGAGCAGGCTCCAGGCTCCGAGCTGGCAGCACAGAGCCCGACGCGGGGCTCGAACCCACGAAACGTGAGATCATGACCTGAGCCGAAGCCGGACGCTTGACCGACTGAGCCCCAGGCGCCCCGAGCTGTTCACTTTAAACGCTTGGTTGCATGGCTTGTTAAAAGAGAAACAAAGCTTGCAAAGACCTGAGGCTCCATGCGGACTCCGTCCGCAGACGCGGCGAGGGGCGTCCCTGCTCCGTGCTGAGTCGGCCCCAGGCCTCTGCCGTCCCAAAGATGACTCGCTGTCATCACAGGAGAATGCGGGACCCTCCCCTCAACGGCACCAGAGAGATTTGGGGGGCACTGAGTGAACCGTGGAGCAAAGGGGGGTGCTGGTCACCCCGACAACAGCAAACACTGAGGCTCTTCTGCGCACGAAGCGGGGGGGTCCCAGGCTGCCCTGTGGATGCGGCCGAAAATAAGTCAGTGAAGGAAGCCGGCATCTGGCGGGATCTCCAAGGAGGAGAGGGCGCGCCGGGGAAGACAATGGCCTTGCTTCGGGCAGTAATGTTTCACCAGGCACCGGACCGCTCTGCACCGCAGATTAGCGGTGACGGCCCCCAGGGGTCCTGCTCCTCGCGCGCCCAGCCCCCAGCCCGTCCCCGGGCTCCTTAGCCACGTTCCAGATATCACTAATTCCCCCCCACCCCAAACCCCCTGGCTTCCTGGAACTGAGGTTTTACGCTATAAACCAGAAGCGCTTGGAGAAAGCTGCGGTGAGCAACTCTCGTCCCCTCCGCGCCCTCCCGTCACCCCGCACCCGGGGGACAGCGCCCGCTGGGGACAGCCGCCCAGGACCCCAGGCACGGCGAGCGCATCCTCCGAGCCTCTCCGCCCTCACCTGACCTCCCCCCTCCGCCGAACGTCTCCGGCCGGAAAGTTCTCAACCTGCATCTCAGCCTGGCAAGTTTGAAGCAAATTGGACGAGCCATTTTTGACTCACAAGGCTCTGAAAAATTAATATGTTTCTGACTTTTGTGAAAACTGTCCAAACTTTTTCTGCTCATAACTCAGAAAAGGGCCAGCCTTGGAGAGTTCCATGCTTCTCCGCACTTGGACCAAAGGGGAGCTTTTGTGGACAGGAGGGGAGGTTAAGGTGAGATCTTTTTTTTTTTTTTTTTTAGGATTCACAATCACTGCACTTCGGATGGGAACAGATTGACGGGGCCGTGAGGGTAGGAATATGCCGTCCTGTGTGTGGGCATTCTCCCACAATGATGCTATGACTTATCAGGTCCTTGAACACAACGACCACAAACTCTGAGATGCTAGCTTGTATTCAGCAAAGAATAAAGGTGGACAGATCAGAGACCTTCCGCCTGGGTCCCATCCATGCCTACGGGGCCTCTGGCTCCCTCCCTCCCGTACCTGGCCACCCCCAATCACCCGGGTGTCCAGCGTGACCCCGCCTCCTGGTTGTCACGAATTTTCTACTTCTCTCCCGTGGGCTGACCTGCTGGCCATCCTCAGAGTCCTTCCTGGAGCTCTAGACCGTCCCCCTCCACCACCAAGCTGAATGGTCTGCTTTCGCTGCCTTTCGTTCTGCGTGCCCCCCTCTGATTTTCTCCTACCAAGGTTCGGACCCTTGTTCACTTGGAGTCATTCCCACTGGGTTACTCTTGGCGAAAACCAGCCCCACCTCTCTCTTCAGCATGCGGGGGGCTGTGGACACGCTCCCTCCAGCCCTCCTGGCATTTGGACGCTCCGGGGAATGGGGGTCTCTGTCCAGCGCTTGGATCTTAAGAGAATGACGCCGACCAGGACCAGCAGAAAATTCAAGATGGCGGCAGCAATGGCTCCAGTGACCAAGGCTGCTCGTCAAGGTCTCCGTCCCCCTCTCTCCTTGGGGTCTGTTCCACTTTCCGAGACTAGTTCTTCACGCTTCCCATTGAGAGTGAACATGGCCAACTTCCTTCCCAGATTCATGTCCATCTAAGTCAGCAGATGTTTGCTGTTGGGTCTTCTGGCTGCTTCACTGAGAGGATTGACTCCCGCGGCCACACCCCTTCTCCACCTTGACCCCCGCCCCACGCAGGTGGATAGATCGGCTCCGCCGCTCTGACCTGGGCATGTCAGTCTGTTTATCATCCGACTTCAGCTCAGGTCATGATCTCACCGTCCGAGGGTTCCAGCCCTGCGTCGGGCTCTGTGCGGGACAGCTCGGAGCCCGGAGCTGCTTCGGATTCTGTGTCTCCTTCTCTCTCTGCCCCTCCCCCGCTCATGCTCTGTCTCTGTCCGTCTCTCAAACATAAACATTTAAAAAAAATTTTAATACATAATTAATTGATTAAAATAAAGTCTCTTCTGAACGTGGCTTGAAGAGTGTGGGAGGAGCCAACCTCCACCCAAAGTGGAGTCCAATGAATGAAGGTACAACAGAGACCCCCCACTCTGGCTGGGAAAACCCCAATGTAACACTCCAGCAACCACGTGGGACAGAAACATCCGCTCGTTTGGTACGTCCAGCGGGGACGAACTTGTGGTAGGTTCCACCGTTCTCAAAAGAGAAGCGTGGACACGTTCTCCGTGAAAGGACAACCCACGCTCTGCCTACGAGCGACGGGACAGGAGGACACGGTGTGACGGGAAGTGCACGCACGCACGCCCTCCCTCAGAGCAAATGGCCGACTGGGACCTAATTAGGCAGCGGCAAACCCCCAGCTGCGCTCTCTGCCGGCGTGCATGTCCGCCCTCTCGTCCGCCCTGCAGAGGGAGGCCCCCCTGTGGTTGTGTCTGCGGGGCTAAAGCAGTGAGGCCACACTGCGGGGCCGTCACACTGCAGGAGAGTGGCAGTCCTCATCAGCACAGTTAGGATCTGTCCGACTCCCGCCAGAAAACCCACAAGATCAAGCGGGAGCACAAACAAGCCAGACATGACCCAGACCTTTGCTGCTTCTTGGGGGCCGAGAAGACCATGACCTCCAAATTCGTGTGTTAGATTTAGTTGTAGAACTAAGTCTCAACGAAGGGGGAGAGACGTGGAGGAACGGAAGTCTGTAAACATTATAAGGTCTGACAAAGCAGAGGGAATAAAAAGTTTTTTTAATGGAGGGAGAAAGAAGACAGGAAGTCGGATGAAGGAATTGACTTCTATGCAGGTAACAGGTGGAAATCAGAGCCTATTGTGGTTGGCGGAATCATGGCCCCAAACACGTTCACGTCCTGATCCCCACGTGGTAGACACAGCAATGTCCCCACGGACATCCACGTTCTGCTATCCATGTGCCGGACAGGATAATGTCCCTCAAGACATCCACACCCCAATCCCAAGCGGTAGACCAAACAACGTCCCCAAAGATGCCCATGTCTTAACCCAAAACGTGTGAATGTATCACCTTACAAGGCAACACGGACTTTGTAGATGTGATGACACTAACGATCCTGAGATGAGAAACGATCTTGGATCACCCGGCGGGGGAGGGGGGGCGCGCGGGGGGGGGGGGGGGGGGGGGGGGGGGGGGGGGGGGGGGGGGGGGGGGGGGGAGAGTGTGGTCAGAAGGATCCTTACAAGTTGGAAGCAGGAGTTCAGAGAGGAGAGAGAAAGCTCAGCTTCCGGCTCGGAGGATGGAGGAAGGAGCCATGAACCACCGAATATAGGAAGCCTGTCCAAGCTGGAAAAGGCAAAAAGCCCGAGTGTTTTCTGGAGACTCTCGCAGGACTGCCGCCTTGGCAGCACACCAGACTTCTCTCTTCCATCATTATAGGAGAATAAATGTATGCTGTTCCAGCACAGAGCGTGTGATCCTTTCTCCCAACAGCCACAGGAAGCGCATGCACCTGCCACTTAAACTGACAGATCAGAGAGCAAGGGGTTAACACAGCAAGCCGGGGAGGGGTGGGGGGTGGGAGGCACGAAACTGTCCACATGCAAAGCGAAGCCTCTGGACAAGAGCACACACCTTCCCAGACGCGAGAGCAAAGGTTTACCCGTCTTCACTACAAGAAAAACCCATCAAATGCAGAAACAGTAACTATAACACAAATGCCAGTCATAACATACACCCACACAGCTGCGCGGAGACCAGCCATATCCGTCATTTCCATCAATGTGAATTTTCCTCTAAAAATAACTGTGAATATTTTTCAAAAAAATGTTTAAGGTTTATTTGTTTTTGAGAGCGGAGAGACAGAGCCTGAGTGGGAGAGGCAGAGAGACAGAAAGACACGGAATCCGAAGCAGCTCCAGGCCCTGAGCTGTCAGCACAGAGCTCAGCGCGGGGCCCAAACCCACAAACAGTGAGATCATGACCTGAGCTGAACTTGGACGCTTACCTGACTCAGCCACCAGGCTTCCCGCGAAATCACGTGTAAATATTAACTAAAAATCCAACATAAAGTACTGGCAACACCACTTTAAGAAAATAATACACCTGGCCAAGTGGAGTTCATACCAGGGATAAAAGGATGCTTCAATATTATTTTTAAAAAAGTATTAATAGAATTCACATGAAGGTGGGCCCAAGGAGCAAAAATCATTTAAATACTCCATGACAAAATTCCTAAAACAGGGACAAAACAAGGAGCAAATGGCTACTTAGTAACATGATACATGTACATATGTGTATTTTACATGTGTCTGTGCATATGCACGTCTGTATATGTACACGTGCACATATGTCTACATACGTATTGTGTACATATATACAAATATGTATATATTTATGTGCAGGAATGCGGGCTGTCCCTACTGCTATTTAACCTCTTACTGCAAGCGTGATTTAATGCAACTGAGACAAAAGAAAATAATCAGACTTATCAGACTTGGAAAACATTATTTTTCAAATGATAGGATAGAACACCCAGACCACCTTACAGAAACCCTTAGAGACCCCAGGGAAATAACGACAGAGTTAATCCGGACAAGAGCAGTTTCTAAGGGTGCCTGGACGGCTCCGTCTGTTAAGTGTCTGACTTTGGCTCAGGTCATGGTCTCAAGGTCCGTGGGTCCACAGCTCAGAGCCTGGAGCTGCTTCAGACTTTGTGTCTCCCTCTCTCTGCCTCTCCCCGGCTCATGCTCTGTCTCTCTCCAAAATAAATAAACATTTAAAATAAAATATTTCGGGGGCGCCTGGGTGGCTCAGTCAGTTAGGCGTCCGGCTTCAGCTCCGGTCACGATCTCACTACTTGTGGGTTCGAGCCCCCGCGTCGGGCTCTGTGCTGACAGCTCAGCCTGGAGCCTGCTTTGGATTCCAAGTCTCCCTCTCTCTCTGCCCCTTCCCTGCTCGTGCTGTCTCTCTCTGTCCCTCAAAAATAAATTTAAAAAAATTTTAAAAATAACAAAATCTTTAAATTTTTAAGAAATAATCCTTATATGTATGTAAAAACAATGATAGATAAATAGATATAGGTAAATAGATATGATGGATGGGTAGACAGATATGACAGGTTACAGACAGATCGATATGATGGAGGATGGATAGACATGCTGAATGATACCTAATAGATGAGAAGATACGTAATAAAACAACCGAACACAAGCGTGAGGATCACACTCATGTCGTTGGCAAGGACCAGGAGGCCAGCAAGTGCGCCATGCGTTCTGTCCCGTGGCCTGTGTCCTGTGGCGTTCTGCCCCGCGGCTCCTCTCCAGAGGTGTTCGCAGGCCAGAACTGCGCGAGTCCCTGGGGCCCGCGGGCCTGGCGTGGGAACAGCTGTGTGCCACTGACGCTGTCCCCGTTGTCACGGACAACCGTGTGTTTAGGAAACAAAAAAACAAGGCGAAATATCACCAAAGGGTACAAAACCATTTCCGTTATGATTCCGTCTGTCTCCTAGTCTTCACTTCATGTATATTTTATCTCCACCATTAAACATTCATCAGCAGGGCTCTCCTCACGGCCACTGTGGAGCCAGCGGCTCAGGCACACCAGGAAACTAGGAAACCCTCACGCACATCTCGGATGTAGAGCAAGAAAGTCCGACCGGAAACACGCCGCGGCGGAAGTTCCGAGCGGCGGCCGGAAGACCGAGGGGGACCCCGGCAGCGCCCATCTCTCCATTTGCACAAATAATCGTTGTCACGCGGGCGTGCGGGAGCGCGTCGGCCGGCACGGCGGCGGTCCGCGCGGCGAAGGGCTGCTTGAGGCTCAGAACGTCGAGTTTCAGAGCCGGTGCCCCGGCGGGAGCGGAGGCCGGACACACCCTGGGCTCGGAGCGCCCCTCGAGACCCGCTCTGGACGAGGACGGTGGCTGTCCCCAGCGGCACCCTGGGGAGTGGGTGCGCATGTGTGTGACGGTGTGAGTGTACTGGGACACGTGTGTGTCTGCGTGTGGGAGGGTGTGCGTGTGATGGGGTGTGTGTGTGTGTGTGTGGCGGGGGTGTGGGTAATGGGTGTGTGTGTGTGTGTCAGGGGTGTGTAATGGAGTGTGTGTAACGGGATGTGTGGTGGGGGGTGTGTGTGTGTAAGGCTGTGTATGAGGGGTGTGTAATGTCAGGGTGGTGGGGTGTGTGTGAGGGTGTGGGTGTGATGGGATGTGTAATGGGGTGTGCCCGAGGATGTGTGTGCTGGGGCATGTGTGTAGGTGAGCGGTGGGTGAGTGTGTAATGGGGTGTGTGTGAGGGTGTGGGCATACTGGGCTGTGTGGGTAAGCGTTATGGGTTGTGTGGAGCACAGGCATGTGTGTGCACGTGTGTGTATCTAGTGTGCATGTACGGGTGTGTGGGACTGTGAAGGGGTGTGGATGGGTGTGCAGCTTTGTATGTGATGCGTGGCTGTAAGTGGGGGTGTAATGTGTACATAGAATGTGTATGTGTAGAGGTGAGTGTGTAAGCAGTATATGTGTGTGTGGTTGTGGGTGTGCAAGTGTGAGTTGTGTATGTGTTTGTGTCCGTGTGGGTGTGCGGCCTCTCCCCCCACCCCCCACCCCCGCGCCACGCTCAGCACCCAGGCGTCTCCCGCGGACCCTGCATCCGGCTGTCGAGTTTGCAAACTGCTCACGAGCGCACCTGCCCCCACACAGTGCGTGCGCACCTGCCCCGACACAGCGCGTGCGCACCTGCCCCGACACAGCGCGTGCGCACCTGCCCCCACAAGCGCGTGCGCACCTGCCCCCTCACAGCGCGTGCCCACCTGTTCCCACACAGCGCGTGCCCA
>NC_043717.1:196453-207293 GCF_006229205.1 Suricata suricatta | reverse complement strand
GGCGGGCGCTACAAAGCGGCCCGGCTCCCGGGACGCCTCGCCCGGGCCGCCCGCCCCGCTTGAAAGCCGGCTCGCCCGGGCTTCAATCTGAGAGCTGTCAGCCGCACCTATGCGCTCATGTCATAAATCAAACACAAAGTGCGCGCGCTGGGGACGCCGCGGATGTCATGTACCCGCTTGTACTGTGAGATCTTCTGAAGGAAAACGGTGTCAGAAAACGGAAGACTGGGAGGGAACGCGGGCTTGCTTTCTTTCTTTCTTTCTTTCTTTTTTTTTAAGAAAAAAAAAAAAGAAAGGAAACGGCAGAATGGAACGCCTGACAAGACTGGCTGTAAACTTTTCCTAAAAACTTATAGGTTCTGAGAGCCGCCCGCGGCGCGGTAACCCAGGAGCTCGGCGGGGGCGGGGGGTCGACCCTGCCCCTCCCGTCCCTCCCTCCGGCCTTTGTCAAGTCGGCTTCCGATTAGCTGCGGCCAGTCTGGGAGCCGGGGTCCTGCTGCCCCCGGAGGCAGGGCGGAGGGGAGGGGCGGGGTGGGTCGTGGGCCCCGAGACAGCTGCCGCGTGAGGGTGCCCAGGTTCACTTGCGAGCACACCTGTGCACGCCCTGCCAGCTCACCTGGGAGCACACCTGTCTGCACACCCACCTGCTCACCTGCAAGCATACCTATGGGCTCACCTGCCTGCTCACCTGTGCACACCCTGCCGGCCCACCTGGGATCACACCTGTGGGCTCACCTGGGAGCACACCTGCCGAGACACCTGCCTGCTCACCTGTGCACACACCTGCGGGCACACTTGCTGGCTCACCTGGAAGCACACCTGTGCACACCCTGCTGGCCCACCTGGGATCACACCTGTGGGCTCACCTGGGAGCACACCTGCCCAAACAGCCACCTGCTCACCTGTGCACACACCTGCCGGCCCACCTGGGATCACACCTGTAGGCTCACCTGGGAGCACACCTGCCCAGACACCTGCCTGCTCACCTGTGCACACACCTGCGGGCACACCTGCAGGCAGGTGAGCTGCCTGTCGCCCAGGGCTCTGCCCTGCCTCTTTCTTTCAATCCCTTCCTTTGAAAAGGCTCATCTGTGCGGAGGAATAGGACGGCAGCGCCCCTGGGTCTGCGTTTCTGTGTCTTTTTCACGGCAGGGCCTCGGGGGAGGTGGGGATATCCATTCTGGCACGTGAAGTGCACGCCCCTCAGACAGCACATGGGTGTGGCCGGCGGCTGTGCCGTCAGACACCAGGCGTCGGGGTTCCTGCTCTCGGTGTCTCCAGGTGGCCCCCGGCTGGAAAGGCCACTCCCGGCATAGCCGAGTGAAGCAGGGTCTGCGGGTGACCTCCTTCTTCCTCCTCCCCGCGTCCCTGCAGGCCGGGCTGGGCTGGACCCGGTGGGAGGCGGGGTTCTGTCGAGCAGTTGCAGGTCGTAGGGGTGACACGGACCGCCGTCCCCTTCCTCGCTCTCCCTGCGGGGACCAGTGTGCTGTCTCTGCCCCTGTCCCCAATCTCTTCCATCTCTGGCAGCACTGTAGGAGATCAAGACCAGTGTGCACACGACGTGACTGATGTGAGACCAGGCGCACCCAGTGGGACTGATGCAAGACCAAAGTGCACCCAGTGGGACTGAGGCGAGACTATTTTACAAATGCTTGAAAATGTCTCTATGAGTCAACTCGAGCTGCTGTAACAAATAGCCCAGATGGGGCAGCTTCAACAACATGCATTTATCCCTCCCGTCCTGGAGGCAGGGGTCTGAGATCCAGGCAGGGCCGAGGCTGGGGGTCTGAGATCCAGGCAGGGGTGAGGCTGGGGTCTGAGGTCCAGGCAGGGCTGAGGCTGGAAGTCTGAGGTCCAGGCAGGGCTGAGGCTGGAAGTCTGAGGTCAAGGCAGGGCTGAGGCTGGAAGTCTGAGGTCCAGGCAGGGCTGAGGCTGGGAGTCTGAGGTCCAGGCAGGGGTGAGGCTGGGAGTCTGAGATCCAGGCGGGGCTGAGGCTGGGGGTCTGAGATCCAGGCAGGAGTGAGGCTGGAAGTCTGAGATCCAGGCAGGGCTGAGACTGCAAGTCTGAGGTCGAGGCAGGGCCGAGCCTGGGAGTCTGAGGTCCAGGCAGGGGTGAGGCTGGGAGTCTGAGATCCAGGCAGGGCCAAGGCTGGGAGTCTGAGGTCCAGGCAGGGGTGAGGCTGGGAGTCTGAGATGCAGGCGGGGCCGAAGCTGGGAGTCTGATATACCGGCAGGGCTGAGGCTGGAAGTCTGAGGTCCAGGCAGGGATGAGGCTGGGTTCTGAGATCCAGGCAGGGTTGAGGCTGGAAGTCTGAGGTCCCGGCAGGGCTGAGGCTGGAAGTCTGAGGTCCAGGCAGGGGTGAGCTGGGAGTCTGAGATCCAGACAGGGATGAGGCTGGGAGTCTGAGGTCCAGGCAGGGCTGAGACTGCGAGTCTGAGGTCGAGGCAGGGCCGAGCCTGGGAGTCTGAGGTCCAGGCAGGGCCGAGCCTGGGAGTCTGAGGTCCAGGCAGGGCTGAGGCTGAGGTCTGAGGTCCAGGCAGGGGTGAGGCTGGGAGTCTGAGGTCCAGGCGGAGCCCAGCCCAGGCTGGTTCCTCCCGAGGCCTCTCCCCTTGGTGTGTGGACACCGTGCTCTGCCCGTGTCCTCACGAGGTCGTCCGTCTGTGTGTCTGGGCCGTGACCTCCTCCTTTTCTCAGGTCCTATGAGGTCAGGGCTCCCCTAGTGAGCTCGTTTTATCTTAATCCCCTCTTTAAAGACCCCCCTCCGAATGCAGCCCCTCCGAGGTCCGGTGTTGGACTTGCTCACAGAAGTTGGGTGGCGCACATACTTCGGCCTCGCCGGGCCGTGAAGGTGAGTAGATTCTGGTAGGTGGACATGGGGGCAGAGGCAAGGGCGCCAGCGAGGGAGCCCCCCGGAGCCGCCCGTGGCCTCCAGGACACAGAGAAGGTGTGTCATCCTGGGCCCAGCTCGTCACGAGGTCACACCGCAGGGGGAGGCGTCCCCTCCCAGGAGGTGAAACCCGCTGATCGGTGACAGGACGGGTCTCGGCCACCATCCCCTGGACGGCAGGCGCCCCTTCCTCCGCAGAGCCGGTGCCCGCCTTCCAGAGGGGACAGCGTCCGGCAGGCCCCACCGCCCAGCATGGGGACAGTGCGCTTTCACGTGGGGAGCGCAGAGGACGTTCGTGCGTGCAGCCCCACTGGTGTCCTTGACCGGCTAGACACCTGCTCTGGTGCACGAGGGCCTTCTGTCGTCTTGATCGAAGCGTGTTAGAGACAGCCGTGTAGACAGACCCTCGGTGGGGTGTCGTGTGGCCCAAAGCCCAAGGACTCGGTACTTCCCGCCCATCGACCCAAACAGCTGACGCAGGTGTTCGGGCTCCCAACACTTGGCCACAGTCCACGTGCCCGGATTCTCCGCCACTTCTCTCTGCCTGCTCCCGAAGGGATCCGCACTCACACCGATGGAAGAGAAGGTTGAAACGAAGCGTATTTCCAAACTGGACATGTTAACGTGACTTCATCCGGCAATTGCCTGCAGCGTCTGGGGGTCTCCTCCCCAACGTTCCCCGCTCCGGATTGCCCCGTGCTCCCACCCCTGATGCAGGGAAGGGGGACAGGGACCCTGCTCAAATCCCAGCAGATGCCCGCGGGCGCCCTGACGGAGTCACCAGCTCTCAGCCTGCCCCTGGAAGTTACATTGCGCCAAAGACAGAGCATCACGGCCAAGAAAGCTTTGAGTTTGTTCCCCGAGAGTTTTTTGAAAGAGAAATACGTCCGGGGGGCATTTCTCACCCTGTGCACTGGGAAACAGACCCCATTTTTTATCAAGGGGCTCCGTCCACGGGAACAGACTATTTCCCACCCTGGACCGTCCAGCTCTACCCATTCTGAAAAGACCCGGGGCACTGGGGTCCGTCAAAATCTCTCTGTCCCTTCAGCCTGCTCCCTTCTGTCCCTTCATGCCCACCCTGCCCGCGTGCCCCCCTGAAAGTCCCGCCGGCCCCGGGGGGCGGAGTTACAAAAGGAGCTGGTCTCCACCCACCGGCATCGATGTGGACAACGGCTCCAGCGTGACTCATGGCCAAGCCCCGTCTTCAAGGGGGCTGTGCACACGGGGGGCTGCCTTCAGCAGACACCGTGTCCAGGCGCCAGGCGTAGGAGCAGGGGGCCCTGGGCTGTGTCCGTGGAGCCCCAGGGGGTGGGTGCAGGGTCCGGGCACCCTGGGCACATCTGCCTCCTCTTCCTGGGAGCCGGCCGCGTGCATTCGGAGTTGGCTCCCAGCTCCGAGAATCGTTCCTGACGTCCAGACCTCATTAGTGCCTGCGCGCTGACCCGCGTCTCCCCGAATCAAAAGGCTGCTCGGACGCACCCAGAGCCCAGACCAGACAGGCCCACGCTGGCGAATACTAATGAGCACTAATTACCGGACCCGCGCTGGGGACATATGCTAATGGGCCTCACGCTGGTGGCCACCCGGGGCCCCCCGAGCTCACAGACACACTGGGCGCATCCAGATCCCAGCACACCGCCCGGACGGCGGGGCCACCCCGGCCCGGGCAGGGAGGGACTTGCCCGGGACACCTGGCCCACCCTTCTGGACACAGACGTGTGCACTGTCCCCCTGTCCCCCGAGGAGTCCAGGCCTGTGGGGGCTCCAGGAAGCTCACACCCATAAGACCCGCCAATTGGTCTCCCCAGGACACCCTGCTTAAGGCCCCCTCTGGACCTCACAACTAGTGCAAATGTCTGTGTCACTTGCTCATGTCCCTGCCAGTCCCCAGACTTACCAAGGCCACAACCTGGCCGGCCAAGTTTGATCCCAGGGTCCCTGCCGCCAGCCAGCCAGGGGTGTGGCCTCATGGTGCTAATGCGAGAGGAGGCAGACGTGCCCAGGATGCCCGGGCCCTGCACCCACCCCGTGGGGCTCCACGGACACACACATGTGATCCCCAAAGGATGCAGCCCCAAGGTCAAGCTGGACCCGCTTGAGATTCTGTCTCTCTCTCTTTCTCTGCCCCTTTCCCCTACTCATGCTTTCTCTATATATAAAATTAAAAATAAACACAAATAAAACTAGTTTCAAGGCGCCTGGGTGGCTCAGTCGGTTAGGCGTCTGCCTTCGGCTCAGGTCCCGATCCCACGGTCTGTGAGTTCAAGCCCCACGTCAGGCTCTGTGCTGACAGCTCGGAGCCTGGAGCTGCTTCGGATTCTGTGTCTCCCTCCCTCTCTCTGGCCCTCTCCTGCTCGTGCTCTCTCTCTCTCAAAAGTAAACACTAAAAATAAATAAATAAATAAAACTAGTTTACTCCGGCCAGCGATGTTATTACAATGTCGGATTTGGTAGAGAGACACATTTACCCAACGTCCTGGGCCCAATCCCAGTCTCTATTTCGCCCCCAGTGCTACCCACCAGAAAACGCCTTTTTGAATAAGCATATAAAATCAGTAGCAGAATGCGAGGATTTGGTTTCCTAGCGCAGCGCAGGGAGTCGGCCCCTTCCAGGAAAACTCCGTTAGCACGAGAAGCCCTCCGTGCCACCTTCAAGGCCATGGAGAATCACACTGAACTACAGGGAGGAAGTGTGGCTCATTTCCCCCCACACGTTGCAGAAATAAATGTAACGTACAAAGGACAGGTTGGCCATACATGTTATACTTTCTTCTCATGTGTGTATTTGTGAACCTTGATGAGCGTTAGGCAAATATGTCCACGTGAGTGTCTAGGAACATAGGAAAGGGTGTAGGCATCTGCCCCCAGCTGGTCTGTGGATGTTTATTTGACAGGAGTGTATCATGTAACAAACCCAAACGTGAGGTTAAAGCCACCAAATTATCATCTCCCAGATGTGGAGACCAGAAGCCTGAGATCCAGGCAGGACCCCTGAGATCCAGGAAGGGCAGGACCCCTGAGTTCCAGGCAGGACCCCTGAGACCCAGGCTGGATCCCTGAGATCCAGGAGGAACAGGACCCCTGAGATCCAGGCAGGACCCCTGAGATCCAGGTAGAACCTCTGAGATCCAGGCAGGACCCCTGAGATCCAGGCGGGACCCCTGAAATCCAGGCAGGGCAGGACCCCTGAGATCCAGGCAGAGCAGGACCCCTGAGTTCCAGGCAGGACCCCTGAGACCCGGGCAGGGACACTGAGATCCAGGCAGGAACAGGACCCCTGAGATCCAGGTAGAACCTCTGAGATCCAGACAGGACCCCTGAGATTCAGGCAGGGACACTGAGATCCAGGCAGGACCCCTGAGATCCAGGCAGGACCCCTGAGATCCAGACAGAGCAGGACCCCTGAGACCCAGGCAGGACCCCTGAGACCCAGGCAGGGCAGGACCCCTGAGACCCAGGCAGGACCCCCGAGATCCAGGCAGGACCCCTGAGGTCCAGGCAGGACCCCTGAGATCCAGGCAGGGCAGGGCTGTGCTCCCTCCTGAGGCTCCAGGGGAGGGTCCTTCCTGCCTCTTCCAGCTTCTGGGGCTCCAGTGTCCCTGGGCTTGTGACCACGTCCCTCCCGTCTCTGCCTCCGTGTTCACATGGCGTCTCCTGTGTGTCCCTGATTTCCCTTCCTCTCGACCTTAGGCAACCACAGATTTTTGGGTCTGGCCTCTAAAACTGGGAAAGAATAAATTTTCACTGCTTGAAGACACTGGCATGGGAGGTCAGCCTCGGGTCAGCCCAGCCCCTCCACACAGCCCTCAGTGGCCACACAGCCCCAGGCCAGCGCCACGGGTGGGGGAGGGTGATTGCGGGCATTTCCGTCCACAGAAAACGGCTCCTTCATCAAGCATTCGACACACAAATGTTCCTCCCCGTTCACAGCTGGACAGAGAGTTTTCTCCCTAATTCCGCCCTAATTTATTTATCTTAAGGCAGGCAGTGCACAGTAATTTCATCATAAAGGGCTCCCAATCAAAGCTTACCTTATCCAGAGGTAATTAATACAAAGCGTGTTGAATTAAAGATGTGAGTCTTGACACTTTGGCAGGGGGTAAGGGACACGGTCTCCAGGGCCCGCATTATGCCTGAGACAGACCAATTAACACTGTGTGTCTTCTTTTATGTTAACTTCAATTAAGGTTCCTTAAAATTTTTAAAGTTATTTTCTTCCTCACCGTCTCCGAGTGTCAGACCCCACATCAAAGGGCCGCTCGAGGAACACCACAGGTGACCCTCATTTGCACACAGATCTGGAGGGCCCCGCTCACAGGCGCCGGGCACGGGGTCTGCGTCTGAATGAAGAGGCTCAGGGAAGAGCCGTTCCCACGAGGCGCAGGGGACGGTGCACACGGACATGCCCACCTTCCTGCCAGGAAGGGCTCTCGGGGGCCCGGGGCAGCTCCTGCAGCGCCGCATGCCCGCACACACAAGCTGAGCCGGGAGGTGACCCTCCTCGCCCGGGTGCTGCTTTCCCACAGGAAGAACTGAGCTTGTCTGTGCAGGGAGCAAGGCACGGTCCCGAGGGACTAGACCTGGTGGAAATCAAGGTAACCAGGGGCCTCATTTCCTCCCGAGGCTCCAGGGTAGGGTCGTTCCAGAGACCAGAGTCTGAGATCCAGGCAGGAGCCCTGAGATCCAGGGGGGCAGGACCCCTGAGATCCAGGCAGGACCCCTGAGAGCCAGGCAGGGCCCCTGAGATCCAGGCAGGACCCCTGAGATCCATACAGGACCCCGGAGATCCAGGCAGGACCCCTGAGATCCAGGCAGGACCCCTGAGATCCAGGCAGGACCCCTGATATCCAGGCAGGGCAGGACACTGAGATCCAGGCAGGACCCCTGAGACCCAGGCAGGACCCCTGAGATCCAGGCAGGGCCCCTGAGACCCAGGCAGGACCCCTGAGATCCAGGCAGGACCCCTGAGACCCAGGCAGGACCCCTGAGACCCAGGCAGGACCCCTGAGATGCAGGCAGGACCACTGAGATCCAGGCAGGGCAGGGCTGTGCTCCCTCCTGAGGCTCCAGGGAAGGGTCCTTCCTGCCTCTCCCAGCTTCCAGGGCTCCAGGCGTCCCTGGCCTGGTGGCTGCGTCCCTCCCATCTCTGCCTCCGTCTTCATGTGGCTCCTCCTCTGTGTCTGTGTCTCCTCTTCTGTTATGAGCACGTGTGCCATGGGATTCAGGGCCACCCTGACCAGAAGGACCTCAGCTCTGATGCTTCACTTACATCTGCAAAGACTCTGTTTCTAATTCAGGCCCCACTCGCAGGTCCCAGTGGATGTGAACCCAGGGGGGACAGTACTCACTGCCATCCATGGGCTTTATGCTCCTGGGACCACCTCTTACCTCCAAGGCAGACCAGTGACTATTAACAAAGCGCAGACGCTCACCAGGGGGCCTACAGAGTCCACACCACTGCTCACCTGTAAGTCACTCCTGCTTGTCAAGGGGACGGAAGCATCAGAGAATAATGTGTAATATTATGTGAAAAAGCTATTAAAATACTTCACCCTTTTTTACCTCCGTGCCTGCGGGAGGCTGGGGTCCTTTCAGAGCTGCAACACAACAGGTCACCACAGGTGGCGTTGGGAAGCCCACGGGCTCACGGCTTCCGTCCATCACGCTGAACGACGCGCATGGAAAGTTCCAGACAGAGCCAGTGTTTTCACTACATTATTTGTACTGCTGTTAACACGTTATGGGTTTTATTATTGTTGTAGTTGAATAAACTGACAGTTTTTAACATTTATTTGTTATTTTGGCGAGACAGAGACAGAGCGTGAGTGGTGGAGGGGAAGAGAGAGAGGGAGACACAGAATCCAAATCAGGCTCCAGGCTCTGAGCGGGAGCTTGAACTCATGAACCACGAGATCAGGACCTGAGCCGCAGTCGGACGCTCAACCAAGTGAGCCCCCTGGGGGTCCCAAGCGGACAAGTATCTTTAAATGTTTTCTGGTTTTCGTTTTCCTGGGAATACGGCATCTTGATAACTTAGTCCGATGTGCTCGGTGTAAGTAGAAATCAGCCACAGGAACCCGGAGATCCGGGGGGTTCTCAGCAGGGGTGCTAGGGGGGCTGCGGGTTGGTGGCCAGTGTCATCCAGAAAGAAGCCTTGGGCGACCTGTGAAGGCAGAGAGAGAGTTGGGCTGTCCGCCGTGACCCCGGGTTCCAGCTCCCCCTGCACCCGCACCCCGCACAGAACCACAGGCATGAACCCGTTTGCTAGGGCCCTGAGGACAGCTCCCGGCCGGGAACCTCCGTCTCTCACCCCAACTGCACTGGAGATGCCGAAAACGTCCAGGTCACGCCGCACACGGGCAGGTCTAGAATTCCACCAAACACGCATCAGGAGCAGAGCACACGCCGCGCCTAACAGGTCTGCGAGCAGCACGCTGAGCACCGTGTGCCATTCACCCGCTAACTGCTGGGCCCAGCTGGGCGACTTCAGGACGAGACGGGCCAATGAGGAGGGCGAAGGGTGGCGCCTGTGGGTCCGGCGAGTTCCCAAACCTTCCTGCGAGCCGTCCAGGAGCCTTCAGGCGCGTGTGACAGCCGTGCGTCCACACGGCGAGCACCACACAGTTAAATCCAGGATTCCCGTGGGACCCAGCCGCCCGCCCAGACGTGCCCCTCGCAGAACTGGAAACAGGCTCAGATTCCAGCACGCACACATTCACGCACGTGTGTTCCCGTGAGGCGAAGGCAGAAGGAACCTAAGGCCCCGGGAGGGTCAGCTACACGCAGTGTGGTTGGTCCTCAGATGGATTGTCACTCGGCCGTGAAGAGGGACACGCCTGAGACACGTGCCCTCCCGTGAGTGGACCCTGAGGCCGCACGGCTCACGGGAGAGACACGTCCTGTCCCGGGGACAGAAAACGTGCAGAACGAGCGAATCCACAGACAGGAAACGGGTGAGGGCTCCCCGGGGGCTGGGGGAGGGGTGGCCGTGACGGCTAAGCGGGACGGGGACTCCTGGGGGGGGCATGAGAAGGTTCCGGAACTAGAAACAGGCGATGGTCCTGCAACGTGGTGAATGTGCCAAATGCCCCGGATGTTTGCTGTGCGTGGCAGGTTTCATGTGACGTGTGTTGTACCCGCACGTGAAACGTCGTGAGCCGTTAGCTGAACGGCAGGTTCGCGTCTTGGAAGCGGTGTCGCCCTAAGAAATTCCGGAAGCACTTTCCAAGCTGCGAGGTGTCCTCTACATGGTGCCTATTGTCAACACCCTGATAATGAGGGCTCTCCTCGTGCTGGTGGCCAATGCCCCGCACCCAAGGCCGAGCAGCAGACGCACCCAGAGGGGGCTCCGCCGTCCCCGTGGGGCCCGGCAGGACGTGCTGGTCAGTCACGGGCTCCGACCGCTAACATCTGAAGCCACTGGAGAAACACTTCCCCGAACACCAGGATCTGTACCACCTTAGAAACAGGACGCGTCCCTGGAAACGGCCTCTCCCATCGGTGCGGGTCTGTGCCCACGAGGCCGGGCGCGTTACACCCCCTCAGTCTGAGGCCCGTGCAGCGTGGACCTGGCCTCCCTGACCGTGCACAGAAACGAACCCTCTGGCCCGAGAATGTGCCTCATTCACCCTGCAGGCTACACTCAGAACCTTTATCAAAGATTTCTGGAATCACCTTTGCTCTCAGCGGCTCACCCGCGCTCGCACAGAATGTGAAGACGCACTGCTCTGTCCAGGGCAGAAGAAAGCCAAACGGGGTCATCAGAAGACGGTGGACAGAGAAGGTCAACAGGCTGCTGAGGCCCCAGCTCGCAACCCCGGCCCCGAAGCCTCACAGCCTGGCGTCCGCCTTCCTGGAGGAGACAGGAGATCAAGCCTGACCTTTACGGGCAACTCGGAGCACTGTGGCCCCGGGCAGGGAGCCGCCGGTCCGCTCTGAGCCTGGCGGCC